>NC_136765.1:12030982-12189710 GCF_947034865.1 Barbatula barbatula | reverse complement strand
GAAGTTTGGTGAAGTTGCACTCATTTAAGCTTCAAAAAGAAGGAACAAAAGGCGTCTAGAGTGACATTTATTTTGCCGTTTTCCGTTTACCACTTTAGGCTAGTCATGCAGGCCTTTTTAGTTAGTCAGACCTCCAAAGCTGATGTTACGGGTGGCCATAAATTGTTGCATGGACACCAAATGGAAAACTTTGTTGCAAACTGGAGCGGCTGAAACAAAAGATGTCAGGCTCAGTTTAGCTGAGTGTGGCGGCTACTCTTTGGAGATGTATAATCTGTGCGAGAGCGAACAGTTGGAAAGTTTGAAGGCTGCTCCAACCTGTAATGTCTAGTTGAAGCATTCATTTAGGAGATCACACACAGACAAAATAGCATATAGCACATACTATGCTTTAAATATTTAAACAAATTTAGCAGTAATAAAACTCAAATGTCACTGTTTGTTCTTGTCCCCAGAGCTCTCAATGCAAAGGTTATAGTTTCAGTTGGGGAATATATACAAAGATGCAGTAAAATGCATAGGATGACAGCATCTGGTAAATGTATAAATGTAAATGATCGTGTTCAGGTCGTGTTCATTGCAATGACAAAATCACGTTTATACTCACCTCAAACTGCTGATTTGAGTCATTCCATTGGGATGGAACCAGTTTGGTCTTGACACACACAATCCTGAAAAACAACAGAGGGGATTTCACACGACTGTTGCGATGATATCATTTAATCACCTAATCGCTTACATCACCGCAGCTGCGCGCTCAGCAGAGATTTAGGGTGTGTGTGTTTGTGTGTGTGTGTACGTGAACTAGAGTGGATATGCGTTTATTGGAGTCACAGAGGTGGTTGTGTTTCACTGAATGATGCACCAGAGATGTGTCCTGGTTTTTCGCTGGCCTTTCATGACCCACACGCATAATGTTTTTTTTCTCTTGTGATATCAATTGGGTCATATGATTGCTTTTAAAATAGTTAATATTGTTTCCTTATGGAACCACGCGTTAAAGTAAATGGATTCTGTCAGTAAAGCTTTGGATATGTAAGAGCTTTCGTGGCTTTTTGATGCTTTAAGGAGACACTTCTCTGGAAAGCTTCTGGCTTTATGACGGACTTGGAGAAGTAGCATTCTGAGCCGTTACAAGAGGATTTTGCCATGACACATTGGTGTATTTGCGGTGATGTATCCCAATAAAATCTGGTTCTGCGTTTCGAGATGTGTGACTAATGTGCAGATTTATTACACATGTGATTGATCTATAAATTAGCATGTAACGGTTCACTCAGCTTATGATGCGATGCTATTCACGATACTGATCTCACGGTATGGTTTATTTTTACAAAATACGTTTAGAAAATTTTAAATGAACAAGTGCCCTTTTATTATTTCTCAATTGCTAATCATTGAATAGCTCTTGTTGGGTTGTTTTTAACCTGCACTGTGGTGTAAAATCAAACCAACCCTTGGGTTATAAATTAACTATATGCCGAGTTGTTTCAACCCATTGTTGGGTAACAACAACCCAGCATTTTTAAGAGTCTATTACCACATTTAGAAATGTCTAAGTTCTTCGATTAATAATAATTTTTGAGTAAATTTGGTGAATTATACTCAAGAAAATGTAAGACACACCCAACGATTGAGTTTGCGTTAATTAAAATTGAGTTATTTTTAAGTTTGTATTTTAAAACGCACTAAATTTGGCTGATACAGATATGGTCATTGATATCACATTCTTAGCACACATTTTGCCCCTTTGCAAAGAGAAGTTATTAGGTACATGTAGGCTTCATGCTTTAAAAGACCAGTGTTTTACCATTAGGGTAAGAGTGTGGTACTTTCTCTCTCTTCCTCCCCCCCCCCAGGCAAACAAACAAGCCAAGAGTGCAAAATGCCTTGTTTTCTAAAGCATTAGCACAGAGGGTTCATGTGCAAATTGGTTATTTGCATGTTGCTGTTATATTTGACAATACAAGTTGACAATCTAGGAGACATATTGGCTTCTTTTGACCTCGCTTTCTGACAGCCATGCCTGCCCAAACCTCAGGTTCTTTCTTCAGTTGCGCCTCTATATTACTGGATTGTGAGTTATGGCTCTTTGGTCAGCTAGAGGAATCTCTCTGTGCGCCGCTTCTGTAATTTGTCAGCAGGGCTGTAGTTACGACTGTGCTAATTGTAGAGCGCGACAAGACACAGTTGCGCCGCTCTGCAGTTTAAATGTCTGTCGCGGTAGAGACTTTTTGTGTCTCGTTCACCAACTACTTTCTGTTTAATGTCTGTTACAGAGGCTATTATATTGTCGAAACATCAATTGTTACTGTTTTGAAGTTTGCCAAAAATTTATTATTTCGCGTTGTATGTCCTCGCCATCTGAATAGGGATGTTATCTTTAGTTGTTTTCAAACCTTTAGGTTAGGGTGCGTTTCAGAAAGTCTTTATTTAAGCTGCAACGTTGATTTGATGTACAGCGCATACAACCTCGCACAACGCAGGACTGCAAGGACTTTTGTCACTACATTTAAATACGTTGCTACCAAGTCACAGAACCTTTCAAGCGTTTTTTTTTGGGACACACAAACTATAGTGGTCTGTCAGGTAAAAATAACCCGCGGTTTCAACTATTCAAGATCTTGTCTCCTTTGAGCTGCCGCATTCTTTATCCTTTTTTCGGGGAGACAGAGAAAGACCCCCTCCCTCATATTGGTAATGAGACTGTCATGCAGAAAGACTCCATTTTGAGGGCCAGGATCCTGTTTCTCCCTCGGTCTGTAATTAAAAAGGGATTGCTTGAGCAGGGATATTTAGGTGGCTGAATATGGAGTAGGGATTGCTTGGGGTTCTGGGTAAGTTGTCTAAACATGTATAGTTGGACTTATTAGTGTCTATACTTATTGGACGTGTTAGTGTCTATACTTTGTGTAGTACAGGGAATGTGTCATCTTTTTTAGGTAATGGCTTAAAAGTGAGCTCATTTGAAGAGAGAGAAAATATACAATAGAGGTGAATGAGACCCTTGGCCCCAGAGCGTTTACCATCAAACCAATGATGTCAGCAGTGTTGTCATTTTATGGTAAATGTACGTTTTGGATTAGAGGGATTTTGGCCTCTTTTGTATTAGACTGTCTAATGGGATAAAAATCTAGTCTCTAATGGCCTAATAATGTTCCTGACATTAAAGTATTACACTATTGCTTGATCAACATCTTTTATCTATTGTTAATGCTGATGTCTGGTTGGCCTATGGCATAAAGAGTGCTGATATATAGTTTTCAAAACAGTTATACTTGTTAAATTATATATAGTTCTTTTTATACAATGAAATTGATAACATTTAAAGAGCAATATTTAAACAAGTCTAATGTTAATTGATTTTTGATGGTCTCGCAATCTGATATGAATGCAGCCTGAGTCTCAGAACCAGTCAATTGTGGAAAATTCAGGAGCTGTATGTGCATATGTGCACGTAGTTCATTTTCAACCTGTCAAATTCCCACTGCTGTTCCTCATACATGTTTTCATCTGTCTTGCAGGTTGGCAGACTGGCACACGGGCACAGATGATAGAGGTGATGGAGGCCAGCACCACCGCAGCAGCAGTGCCCAACACCTGTGTGGATTGGCAGAAGAGATGCATCGCCTTGGAGACGCAGCTCATGAGGTTTCGTCTGCAAGCGGGAAACATTCGACATCTACTCGCTGAAAGGGTAAGTAAAGGGAATTATGGGTAACACAGTGTTCAGAACTCACCCTGTTGTAGTCCAGTTATGCACATAATAATCTTTTTTTTGTGTTATTTTACAAAACAAATAACTGTTGAGCTGGATCGTGGCCAATTTATTAACTATAGATTTTGCATGCTCTATCGTGGCTAAATAATAGAGTGTCATGCACATACCATATATAGGTATATGGTTACATAACAGGACATCACAATGTCTTGTGCTAGTGAGGTCAAGGTCATGGGTTTGAAATTCACAAACATGGGCATACTGATAACATATAAAAAGTCTGAATTCTTAAAGTCAAATTCGTAGATGTAGTGTAAAGATTTTATTGCTTGTTTACTTAAAAAGGTTATTTACCTCAGTCACAGTGAAAGGAGATTTTTTTTCTCCTCCATCTCTCCCTCCTGCTCTACAGTTTGGTCATGCTGCATTGACTTCAGTGTTTCGTCTTGCAAGAAAAAGTTAACTGTCAAACTTGGCAGCCAGCCCTGCAGGGAAAGTCATAGGGAAACCACTGACTCGTGTCGGTGCTCGAGTGGATATACAGGTGTGTGTGTGTGTCATGGATAAAGGAAGGAATCCTTTGTTATTTACCAGATCAGTGAAACTAACAGGATTTTGACATCTGTCTGGCTTGCTTGTGTTAAACTTGCCATCACAGTTTTAGAGTTTTGTGGGTGATTGTCAGAGCATGACTGTTCTGTTGCTGTGGCATTGTAGTATTTGTTAAAGCATTGCTATGCAGTTGCTAGAGCATTGATGCTGTAAGTAGTTGCCAAGGTGTTCCTGTTGCTTGGTAGTTTCTTAATGGCAGACCCCATATTCCTATAGACCACTTTGCAAAATGTTTCAGTTTTATTTGATTTGTTTTTAATTTTACATATATAATTAAATCTTAAGTATTGTTGCTGAACTTCCAAATCCTCAGATATCCAAATTGACTTTTTGTCAGGAAATTGAACACTTGTTAAATTACAAAATACGGTTTTGTCAAAGTTAAAAAGCATGTTTTAATACTTTTATCGGTTAGATATTTGTTAAACCATGTAACAAACATAAAGCGTAACTAATAATATATATTGTATATATGGCAGAGAATTCAAATAACCAAATATGGATATATGAGGTTTCAGAAGGACAGCAGCGATATATACATTTGCATTTTGATTTGGTTATAAATGTTCTGTTGGTTATATTTTGTTTCTAACATTAGTAGAATTTTTTTCTAAAGGGGTCTATACACTATTGTTAAAAATGTAAGGGTCACTCTCTCATTTTTTATATATTTATCCTAATTTAAGAATAATATCTTGTCAAAACTATGGAATATCACAGATGCATTATGGGAATTATGTTGATTAAGTAGAAAAATGTATTAACTGTTGTATTTTAGCATCAACAAAGACATCACCCTTTGCCTAGAATATGTAAGAATGTTCTCATTTTAACAACCAGCTTCTTGATGTATCACACTTAGATGTGTTTTAAACAGATTTGAAGGAGTTAACATATTATGAGCTTATGTGAGCTGCGTTTTTTGGTATTATTTTAAGCAAGCTATCCATCTAAAAACATTTAGGCAGAATTTTCATTTTGTAACTCAAGAAATGTATGTTTTCCTCCATTCAACTCAAGTTCAAACATTCATCATGAAAAACATTTAACTCAAGTGACCCTAAACTCTTGAACGGTAGTGTATGTATAAAAACAACAGCCTTCTTAACAAGTCATTCATGACCATTGCACACATGCTGTGGGATAAGTTACATTTAGTACTTGGTGTTTTTAAAATACTTGCCTTTCAAAGGATCATTAATAATGTTAAATGACACATTATATGGGAAAAGTTCTAACCATTAAAACCACCAGAACACCTTCTAACCAGTTTTCAGTGCAAAACGTCCCCTCTGTTAACACTGAGTGAATAAACATGACTTCACTGAGGAAGAGATAAACAATATAAGATTGGTGTGTAAACCATGCGTATACATGCTATTGATGTTGATAACTCGGTCCAACAGCATCAGGGATGTTTTTCTTTATAGTCCAGGAGGTAAGTCTGATGTTGTACGGGTTTTTGTCTGTGTACGTTTGTTGCCACTGGGGTGTTTACTGTCCAAACACGCAAACCACAGGGACATTAAGTCTTGGATGTCTCCCAAACATCCTCCATCAGGTTTCTTCGCTTTCTGGTCATCACTCTCCAATCACCCTGATCTCCACCGTCTCCTGCTCTCCCATTTTTTTAATCATTCAGGGATTTGTGTCTCATGAGTTTCTGCTTGTTTTGTTGAAGAGCAAAGAAGGAGGACAAAGGAAGTCCTGAGTGTTTGCTGCTGGTGTCTGTTTAGAAAGATTCAACCGCTTCTCATCTGTTTCTGTGGGAGGCGTAAGGAATGTTTTACACATTGACCCACTTTGCAGAGGAACAACTTGACACCGAACCGTGTCAGGGGTGTGATCTTTTATTCTGACTTTTTTTGTTCTATTTATGTAGAACCTTTGTTGTAACTTCGTGTGAGTTCGTCACGTAATGAGATCAGACAAAGATTGTTTACGAGTGCACATGGATTACTATGATACTATTACTAATGTCCATTTTCCACCAAAGTGTGAAGGATCCAACAGGGCACGTTACGAACTCCCTGTATCCCACAATGCAGTGTGGTCTACCTATTTCCGGATAATTTGGTTTAACACTCACAAAATCTGAATGTCCATAATGAGATCATGTGATGTCACATGACATTAATCTAGGGCTGTCAAACCTTAATCGGGATTAATCGCATCCAAAATAAAGGTTTGTTTGTGCATATTCATTTTCTATTTAGAAACACACACATGCAATTATTTTAGAAAAATATCAAGTGTAAAAATGTATATTTAAATGAAATTATTCATTAAATATGTAAACATAAAACATTTATATGCACAGTACACTGACACAAACCTTTATTTTGGATGCGATTAGTCGTGATCAATTGTTTGACAGCCCTACATTAATATAAAATATTACTGTATGAACCATGGCTCTAACTGCGGCTGTGGCACAGTTCGCCTACTTGTACTATGGCCTAAAAGTATATACTGTTTTTCATTAGGGAAAAATTAACTTTTTTGTATGTAATAAAAAAAAGTATGCATGTACAGGGCCACACTACTGCATAATGAAAGTGACTGTTGTCTGGACCACATTGTAATTGTTAACAATCACACACATCAAAAACTCATTTAAAATGATAGTTCACCCAAAAATGAAAATTCTGTCATTTACTCACCCTCATGTCATTTTTTTACCTGTATAATTGATGAAAACAAACAAAGTTATTTGGAAGAATGTTTTTTTTACTTCTGATACACCACTTATAGGAAAATGAAATGGTAGTCAAAGGTGCCCCAAAACTGTTATATCTCATTTTGTTCAATGAGGCTTGTGTTCAATTTCCCTACCGTGGTAGTGGATGATGTCCCAGAACTGAAAATCACTTACATTTTTACAGATATCTTTCTTTGTGTGTAACAGAACAAGAATTTGATGCAGGGATAAAACAAGGGTGATTTAATGATGACAGAATTGTGACTTTTAGGTGAAGTAACCCTTTTTATTATTTTAGTATAGCATCACAAACTCTACTACTGTATCCCTCATGCAATGCATCTCTTTTGTAAGGAGTTGTGCGTAACATATAACACTTTGTCCACGCCAGAAATTATGCAACGACGCGACACATTCGATGTTGCATGTAAAGTTTCATCTGGTGCGGACACCGTGTGAGTCACATATGCCGTTTTAGTTGACTGACTACAGACTTGTTTTTTTATTATCTGATTTTACATATAAATGTGTGCTGCATGTGTTTGTGTTTAAATTGGGAGAGAAGATATAAAACATTCAGTCTGCTGGTTCTCAGCTTCGATTTGGCCTAGTTCTCTGCACTCTCTGAGCTGTTTATAATGAGCCAGACAGGAAGATTAGCCTGCAATAGCAATTTGGCTTTCCTAAAACCTCTCGCTCTCTCCTCACTGTCTCTCTTTTTTTTCTTTAAATATCCTTTAATTGCACTCTCATTTCTTCCTTGTTCTTTCTTTTCTTTTTGTGTCTCCTTATTCATTATTGAGCCATTACTGAGCCATTGTTGCTTTAGACCTTTGGTGTTTCTGTCTAATATGGTACACCCAGTGTGGGAAGACCAGGGCGACCTGATCATGGGACTGTAGTCAGTCATGTAGTTTTCATTCCCTGTTTCCATATTCTGACGTGGTGTTCAGCTGTATGTTCAGTTAATTTCTCCATAGCAACTGCAAGAGAACAGTTGGTAAATGTTCCACATACCTGGTTGTCTGTCACCTGATCAGCTGCACTGACTCCACCTGTTTAACATTTGGCCTGTCAACCGTATATTATTCCATTAGTCCATCCACAGACTTTTGCTGAATCATAATTTGAACTTCACATCGGGTCTATTCAGGCGAAAAAGCACCCACCACTCACTATATCTAAACCTTATGACATGGTCGTTGGACAACAGTTTAATGATCGGTGAATCATTGCTGAGTTGGTAGGCGAACCTGAGGTCGGCTGAGTAGTCACTGTTCCCACAGTTATGTGGATTGATGAAGTGTCGGTGAGTCCCTGTGCCTCTTCACATGTGTCGCAGCGTCATCTATTCATTCCTGTACATTTGCTGACCCCGAGGTGAAGAGTCAAACCTGCACACAATGACCTCACAGGCTGCTCTGCTGGCCCTGAATGCTTGGGGAATGTTCGTGTTGAGTGGGTGCATTCTGTGAACCCTTGGATTTTCGGCTTGAGGAATGGGGAAGGGTGGAAACAAAAAGATGAACAAAGAAGTTGGAACAAAAGAAGGGCTCCACCATACAGTGGACATCTATTAGTGTGCTTGTCCTCCTTATAATGGGTGAATGGCCACAAGGCATTTGAGGTCCGGGAACTGGACGAGCTTTCTCACAAGCTTTTTCAAACGTGCAGGCGAAAGTTTGAGCATCTCAGACATAAGCTGTCTCGTCCATTTTTCCAATCTATTTTTATATCTGAGATGTATTTTCACCCCAAACTAAACAAAAGAAAAATTTTAATGGCCTCATTGTATTACAGGCTACATCTGTTTGTGGTTTTTAGTAAAGATGATGGTGCAGAGTGAAATTTTTACCTCCGACTGCAAACTCACCAGTAATACTGTTTCTAAAAGCGATAAATTGCATCACTTCCATGTTATTCTGAGTTTTGTCCTAACAGCCATGTCCACACGGTACAGTACGTGACACACAACAACACACTTTTTTACGGGTCCTTGTTTTTAAATTCTATCATGTTACCCTGGGTAGTCCCACCCACAGTGAAGTCTAGTTGGTCCACACTCCTGTTTAATATATGTGAGTTTTGCCAGTTACAATCATGTAACATTTTATTTTCAGTTTGGAAAAAACATTACCTGCTGCTTGGTCACATGCAGAATACATATGCAAGCAAAATGTAGTCTTGTAGAGGTTTGTGGCATGAGCGTGCCTAAACCCGCACCAACAAACTGCACACAGTGTATTTAGTGCAAGGTTGACAGGCATGACAGGTACTTATGTTCAAAGTTTGATGTACAGATTATTCCCTCAGACTCACTTATTAGATTCCCTTAGCATATAATGTACACATGTCCCTCTCTGTAAAAGATTTAGCTTGTTTGACTATTCTGGATTTAATGTCAAGACCACATTTACTTTATTTGTGCCGTTGTGTTTTGGTGTTGGATCTGTCTTGGCTCAACCCCTCAGTGTATTGGTTCTGGTCCAGGTGGTCACACTTCTTGAAATAACTACCCATGATCGTCTCTGTTCCTTCCTATAGATGCAAGAGTTGGAGCAAAAAGTGATCGAGTCTGACCAGAGGGCTGAAAAAGCAGAGAAACAGGTACAACATCTCTCCTTAATTTCTTTATCTTCCTTTGTTCTTTAGATGTTCTTTAAAAAAAATGTTTTAATGTTGTTTATATGTTTGGGTGTCAAAGCAAGTCAAACCATGTGCAAATTTATCATTTTAAACCATTGTTGAGTACTTTCTGCATAAAACTGCAGTTTACCAAAGATAGCCCCGGCTGATGATGTCATAAACCTGTAACCAATCACGTTAACTCATTTGACCCCTGTGGATCAGCGGTTTAAGGCATAAAAATGCAAAGATGGTGCATGTATTCGGGCTGAATCGATAGCTGCACTGCTGTGTCAGCTCTGTTTCACTTTCAGGTTTAGCAGCGTCTGGAACGGTCGACTGAGACTGAGTGGAGGCAGAGCTCATTTGCATATTCATGTATCTACATAACCTTAATGACGTTGAGGTGTATTATTCAAGCTATTTTAAGGCAGGACCATTTATGATTAACATATTTTATTTTGAGGGTGAAATATAAGTTTTAAACGATTGCATTTATTGACCACAGGGGGACCATAGATTATATTTAATAATTTAACACAGTGCATATTATACATTTGAATCAGGATGATTTAAGATTATCATTATAGGTCCTTATTATGGAGGAGAAGCTCAAATCTGCAAACGTGCAACCCAGTGAATCAGAAAACTCCTTGTACAGACAGTATCAAGAGTTGAGCAGTCAAATGCAGGAGAAAGACATGATTATAATGAAACTCGAGGGGCAGCTGGAAAAGCAGGTATGAATCGACCTCACAGAGAGAGAGATGGCCATATATGTCCATTAACACTCAAGGATGCGTTGAAATGTTCAGTTGCACAAAACCTGTCCTCCCTATCTCCAGAACTTGGCTCGTGCCCAAGAAGCCAAGATTATAGAGGAGAAGGCTGCCAAAATCAAAGACTGGGTGACTTTTAAACTACGAGAGGTGAGTTGCGGATGAGCTGTGTAAAAAAAACAAGTCTTTGAGACAAATAGCCTATCCTTTCATATTCTCCCGTCTAGATGGAAACAGAGAGCCAGCAGTTGAAGAAGGCAAATCTAAAACAGGCAGAGCAGATCCTCATACTGCAAGACAAGCTTCAAAGTAAATATAGTTCCTTTTTATACTTTTTGGATTGACTTATTTTAGTGTACATTTCACTGTGTTTCTGTCAGCTCTTCTTGAAAGGCCCATGTCTCCAGTGCTGGATGCCCATCTGGTTCTCTCCAGCCCCCTACTACCTCCCAGCTGCCCAGGAACACCTCCTGTCCAGGAGGAAGGATGGAGACTGACTGGGTCCCGCATAGCTGCATCCACAGGTGCTTCTTCTATATCTTCTCTGCGAAATAAAATTATGACATTCTTACCATATTACATTGGCCATCGGGCAATTAGTTTATTATTTGTCTAAATTAGTATTCGTATTTTCTCTGTAAGCTGTTCTGTTGCCTACAGGTCGTTTTTTAGAAGCTCTTGTGTTGTTTTCTGTTATCTAAAGTTATGTAATCTGTTCTTACTGCAGATGGCAAGAGAAAAATTACTGCAGATGGCAAAAGAAAAATTACTGAAGGCTGTGATTCCGCTTTTCATAGTGCATCCTTACTTCCGACGTTACACGATAAAGTAGACTTTCCTAAGTCTAGTCAAGATGAGGTTGACACCTCAACTTTAATAATGGAGGGAGGAGAGGGGGCGGAACTTTCTTTTGCAATGACACACGAGAGAGGAGACCACTCTTCTGATGAACTCAACAGCAAATTCCGCTCACAGCGCCTCCGATCCTCCTCATCATCCTCCTCTTCGTCCTCAGCTTATGATACTCCAGATCTTGGTGGCTTTGACACACCCACCCCAACTCCCCCTGCACCCCTCTCACCTCCTTTAATCCGCCTCCCACTGTCAATCCCCTTCCCTATGACCCTGCCCTTGGGCACCAGCATGACCCTGCCCAAAGTGCGCACCCCACTGACACCCCGGGACAGCATCCAGTTAGTGAAAAAGCACCACAGTCAGCCACAGCCTGGCATTGAACGCTTCCACCAGGTGAACGTCAACATTGATATTGGAAACAGCACCTCACCGTCCTGCCAAAGTGTGGTTTTGGCTTCCACACATAGGCTGGAGGAGACTGACATTGATGAAAGACCTCCAGAGAGCATGGAGGGGGTGGTGGAGGGACCAGAGATGGAAGAACTGTCTTCTGATGGAGTTTTGTTTGAAGGGTTGGACAAGGAACTGGAGATGATGGATCCAGAAGCACTAAAACCACCTACTCCGCCTTTGCACAGATTTCCTTCTTGGGTAAGATCGAACCAATTACACATTCTTCCAAAAATGTTAATTTATTGTTTTACCGTTTGCTTCTGTCTTTCAGGAGAGCCGTATTTATGCAGTGGCTAAATCTGGAATGAGAGTTTCAGAGGCCTGTCTTGGAAACAAGACTATTGCAAGAGGTCAGTCAACTTCTGTCACTTGCAACTTGCTGGCAGTTCCTGCAACTCATAGTAATGCCGTGCTCTTAGATCTGTCAATTAGAGGTCATGTCTTGTTTGATGTCACTTCCTCATACCTGAGAGGAACACACCTGTGCAGGTGTTACCTCCGTTTATTGAAGGTTTAAGAAGGTTTGTTGAGGAGGTCTGTGTCTGTGAGTAGAGGGTGAGAATAAAAGCCCTGCTCTTCAATCAGCAAGGATGAAAGCATGAAACCGGTTTGTAATTATTTCACAGCCACACATGCTCTCTTTAAGAGAATGGAAAAGAATGGAGAATGCAAAATTTGCCATTGAGACAAAAAGCCCCCTGTAGGTCCTTCATCTGTATTATAGTTGTATATGCAATAGTGCACCCAAGAAAAACTAATTCTGTCATAATTTACTCACCTTCAGGTTGTTCCAAACCTGTATCAATTTAATTTGTTCTGCTGAACACAAAGCAAATATATTTGGAAGAATGTCAGTAACCAAACCGATCTAATCCCCCATTTACTGCCATAAATGGGAAAAAAATACTATGAGAGTTAATGGGGGAGGAGATCTGTTTGATACTGACATTCTTCCAAATATCTGGCTTTGTGGTCAGCAGAACAAATTGACAACCCGAGGGTGAGTAAATGATAACAGATTTTATACTATCCGCTTTTTTATGATCTAAAAGATTTAAAGAGTTTGTTTGTTTGAATTAAAATGGATGTAGAATGTGATTGAACCTGCTGTAAATAACCATATACTGTTAGAGGATAAGGCACTAATACAGTCGGTAAATATAGATCTTGAGAGTGGGGACTTACTTTAAAATAATCTTATGTCTTTTTCTTTCATTATAAACAAAATGAGTCGTTCATGCAAAATAAAAAGAGCTCTTCACTGTCATGATCCTGCCTCTCCTTGTCTTGGTTTTCGAGTCTTGTGGCAGGATCAGGTCAGTCCCATGTGTTTTGTGTGGAGAAAGAGCATTGTTTTGGTTTAAGAAGCCATGCTCTCTCTCCGGTGTCACGTCCTTTAGTCCTGCCCCTTGTTTCCCCGGTTAGCGGTCCATTAGTGTTAGTCTTGTCTCCAGCCCTTGTCCATCTTTCCCTTAGTGTTTCAGTCCCCTCACCTGCCTCGTGCAATCCTCCTGTTAGCGTTCCCTTAGTGTTTCATCCATGTCACCTGTGGCCACTCTCCCTGTGTCATCAGTCCTTGTTAGTGTTTCCCTTTATCAAGCCCCAGTTTCCCTCTGTCCCTTGTCGGTTAATTTTGCACACTTTGCACATTTACCCTTCGTCTGTCTGGATTACCCGTGTTCCTGTTCCCTGGACATAAGTTTGTGGACTTAGTTTGTTATTCTTAAGACCTTGTTTGTTTTGTCCCCCTTGTGGGAAGTTTTAGTTTTCAGTCTTGTTTGTGTTCATGTTTTCCCCATCGAGGGTCTTTGTTTTGAAATAAAGTCTTGTTGTTCGACACATGTCTGCCTGCGCTTGGGTTCTGTCCACAACCATAACATTCACATTTCCACACAACATATTTGGCAATTTAGTTGGTCTCTGTAAATTTGGCCTTTTGAAATTATATTGAAAAGCCCACACAGGCCTTATGAAATTTTTACAGCTTTGCAAAGTTTATGTGAGTTGTACACATGTTGTTCGTTTGTTTCTTCAGTGTCCACCCAACCTCAACACGCTATTGCTGGCCCCTTCACCCACCTCATTTATAAGAACATGAGCGTCCCTGTGTATGCCACACTTAAAGGGGTAAGATTACATCATCAATATGAATATTATGATTTATTCATCACGTCGTAAGTGTCAGAGGTACTAATGATGATATTGACTGTCTTAAAACCAAATCAGCTGTGTACATAGATAACCATTTGGGACAAACTTGCATGTAGTCTACCCTTTATGAATAAAAAGATCCCATAATGCATTGCAATTAAATCAATCACAAAGTTTTGTGTCTGTTAGAACCCTGTTTGTGAAAAAAATAGACAACAGTCAGTTTGTATTTGGACACAGCTATGTGTTTGTGTCATTGTGTGAACTACTTACAATATTTCTCCCAATTTTCTAATTGTTTCTATTTGCACAATAAGAACAGGTTAAAATAACAACAAAAGGTGCTCTCTGTTTTTTTCAGACCTCAAATATTGCAAAGAAAACAAGTTAATATTCAATTTTAAGCAATACAACAGTAATATTTGTACATGTATTTAGAAAGGTCAAAAATATTTGACGGCTGTATATCTCAATGCTCTTCCGCCCTTTCAGAAGGCAACTCAAATCAGCAGCGTCCCTCTTCCTGATGATGATTCTGGTTCAGAGGACGACAGCGGTTCATTGGCCAGTCTGCACACATCCACTCTGGGTCCAGATAAGAAGGGCAGCACCCCCGGTAGTCCTCGTGCTGTGAAAAGAGGTGCGGACATCTGGAAAGCACACTGTCTCTTTTAATCTTTTCAAACATTGATCTTTTGAATATGGATCTTTTGTGTCACAGGTGTATCTATGTCTTCCATCAGCTCAGAGAGTGACTATGCTATTCCTCCAGATGCGTACTCTCTGGACAGTGATTACTCTGAACCCGAGCATAAGGTTCAGCGCACGTCCTCTTACTCCTGCGAGAGCGTCGGACCGGTAATTCATCTTCAAACAACTTTTTACCTCTATTAATGGTCATAATATTACAGTACAGAGATTTTTCAGGGGGAGTTTGTTAAAAATTATTTTGTATTGTTTTGTCTGGTACTGTATGAGGGACTTTTTGTGGTTAATAAATAACACAGTGTAACACATTTTTGTTTCGCCCAACCTTTTTATGGCTCTTGTACAATTCTGTGGTGCTAATATTTACTTTCATGTAGCACCAATGTTTAGTGTATATTTAGTGCAAGTACATTTTGAGCTTATATCATTAAAGTGACCGTATCTCAGAAAGTTTCTGCATATCTCATGTTAATCTTGAGTACTTACAGAATAGTATCACACCCCTCAAATATCCGTAGAGTCTTTAGTTTGATCACATTTATAAAAGACAGATACAGCTGTACGATTATTTCCGAAAACATAATAATCAAGCACGTGCCCACCCATTCATTGCCAACGAAACAGACATATGTTTCACTTACAGCTCCATCTAACAGTTTCAAACGATTATATACAGCGTTATATTTACCGTTTATGTAAAATTCCTCACCGAAATGCAGTGAACAAACAAACACAGCTGAACTCTTTCTTCTCCCTCTGGAGGGTTGACACATCGGCATGCTTTTCTGGGAGAATTGTCCAATAAAATACTAAGAAAAGTTGTTACAAAACGGATTTTCATGTTCGAAAAAAACATTCCGAAACCTGTATTAACACTGAGGGAGAGAATAGAGCACAGAAATACTACATCATACATCAAGTTGACCATGTCAAGCATGAGACATTTAACATTTAGCACGTTTAACATTGTGAAGAAGTCAGAATGCACGAAACATCGTTGCACATCCCCTTTAATTACGATGTATCGGTATATTGCAAATAAACAGTGGACACATATTTTAAAAAAGATTTTCCAATTGTCACAGAAAATTCTGAAATTCTGTAGCACATGGAAGGTGGGATGAAGCAATGAAGGGTCACTAGAGTATTGGTCACAAAAGACAAAAACGAAAAAGTGTACACTTCTGAGGTTTTGGACGACTCGTTTTTAGTGACGGTTATGTAAAACTGTTGTTTTGAACTCCGTGTTATGCCAGTACCTTTTCAATTCTGTGTACGAATAATAATACCGAAATGTATAAATGTGTGAAAATGTGTTTTGTGAGCACCATTGACGGTAAAAAATTATATGATTTTAGTATTCAGAATATTAAACTTCATAAAGACACAGTAAAAATTTAAGCAAAACACAAGTTACAAAGTTAACTGATTTCACCGGACAAACTAAATATTCCAAGGGTGCTATTTTATTTAGATCTTTATAATAAACAAAAGAGCTCCGGAGGTTGAGGTCATGCAATCTGAACTCCGCCATTTTGGCAGGCATTCAGGAGAGCGCTTTAGTGGCTTTAGCATTGGTATTGATGGTGGTCAATCAATAATTATAAACCAGGCTTTATAGACATGACATATCATTCTATTTTGACATGGTGGACAGCTGCTGTGCGCCAGGATGCCACAACAGGTGGGGGAAAACAAAGGGAAAATAATTGTATCATATTCCTAAGGATCCCAATCCCAGATTAAATGGTTAACTGCTATAAATCTTGCTAACAAACACATGTCACCGTCACCACTTCCTATCTGTCGTTATGATGCAAAATCCTTAACAAGACACATTAGAGTAGCACTCACCTAGTCCAGCTGAGTAATCAAAGTGGGCTCCTAACACAACCCCGTCGTGTCTGACCACCATTAATGGCTTCAACGGAGGGTCTTTTAGTTTTTTTGAGAATGTTTAACCTGCAAGATCAGTGATAGCTATCCTGGCTACCTACAAACAAGGACAGCTAGGGTCGATTACATTAGCAAACAACACAGTTGACAAAGCCGGCAGACTCCAAAGTTGAATATCAATTACAAAATTCATGTACATTTTGACCACTCCAGGCTTTTAAAGAGTCTCCGGAGTAGGACGATGAAAAGTTGATGAGGGAGTTGTAGATATTGTAGGTTGGGAAAAGTATTCGTTTTTTTATTGATTCACGTTAAAAGCACCCCAGGGGCTTTATAGGGATCTGTTGTGTTTAATCTATTAAGTTTTGCTATGCACAGTTCTATGTCTTTTGAATTAAAGAGGGCAGTGACCTCTGTTGCCTTGAAACTCATGCTGGCTCCATTCATTTCATATTCGTTTCCAGCTGTCCTTGCATGCCAGGATGGCGTTGTAAAGAGTATAGGTCACGTGACTGCCGGAGCTCTATACAGTATATTGACTTCTAATGCCACCTTTTATAATCTCTATTCAGTGTGTTTTCAATCTGCCACAATAATGTCTTGAATTCTCTTATGTTGGGGCTTTCCTCAGCAAATATAAAACATACATAACAAAATGCATTAATCAATCAAATCATTATGTTAAACCTTTTATTCGATTGACAGTCCTCATTTATTGCTCGTATCATGTGTCTTTCTGTATAGGAAACTCTAGAGAAGGCAGGTTACCTGCTGAAGATGGGCAGTCAGGTGAAGGCATGGAAGAGACGCTGGTTTATACTGAGAAATGGCGAGATCTTGTACTATAAGTCTCCGGTGAGTATACTTTTCCACAAATTTTGTCTTTTGAGTGTGAGGGAAGGAAGTTTAGAGTTTCAGCACTGATGATATCTCGCTTTTGTTCTGCTCTCAGAGTGACGTGATCCGGAAACCTCAGGGCCAAATGGAGCTGAACTCCTCGTGTCAGATAGCCCGTGGAGAGGGAGCTCAGACATTCCAGGTGAGACACACACACCAATTCACATAAACAGCCTTTAAGAAATCTGTCAACCCGAGGCCTTTCTGAAACAGTCTGATATGGGTATCAGATGCTTTTGGTCTGTGTTCCGAGGGGATGTTATGCCCACAAGCACTATCATTATTGGATTTTCAAAGTTGTAATAATAATAATGGGGAATTATGTATAATTTTCTTCAATCTTTAATCAGTGTAATCGCCTCTATTACATCTTGGGGGGATTGAATATCATAGTCATACAATGTCTTGTAGAATGTATTCTTAGTCATCTGGACATGTTTTATACTTAATTCTGACAATATTGATCTCATTTACTTGAAATAAATACTACAGGATATTCACAATAGCCCAGACGATTGAGAGGCAAGAATTCATTTAATCGATGCAAAATCAAAGCACAGACTACAAATGTTTACACAAATCCTCAACTCTCTGTTCATCTTTATCTTGTTTCTGTGGTTAAGTTAATTACAGAGAAAAAGACATTTTACCTGGCGGCAGACTCTCCAAATATCCTAGAGGACTGGATCAGAGTTCTCCAGAATGTTCTCAAGGTTCAGGCCAGTGGACCCGTTTCTATGGATAAGGAAGCCAAGCCTACAGTGCGAGGCTGGCTTACGAAGGTCAGAGTTCCACAGATGTGAATGTGTTCCAGAAGTATGTGACAAGCAAAGTTGTGGGTCCATTCACCGTGACCAAAAACTTTAAATAGAAGACGGAATCCCTTTAGCTGTTATAAAATGCCCTGTAAATCACTCTTTTGCAGGGCTTATTGCTTTTATAAAACAGTTACTCCTTATGCATAGCAAGGCCAAGCAACAGTACATACTTAAGCTATGTAATGCAGTCAGCAGTTTCAATTCGGCTATTTTATAATGGCTTTGAACGTGGCTCAGCCAATCAGAATCAAGGGCCAGAACTGTTTGTTTTATAATACAACATTTGCATTTTATTTTCACTTCTTTATGCAGTATCTTCTTAAGAACTCTTAAGTGTCCTAATTTATTTAGTCTGAGCTGTTTGACTATTGCTTATAATCTTGTCTGACATTTGAATGCTTCAGTTTGTTTAACGGTTAGATTTTAGACATGTGTATACAGTAACGGTGAACGTGTTGATTACTTAAGGGGTAATAAACGGGTGACATTGCAAAGTGAGATTCCAGGATGACTGGTACATGCAGGGACATAGCTGAGGTCACCAGAGCTGGAATATAAGCGAGGAGGAGTCCCTGTTAACTGCATGCGTGATATGTGTGGCGTGTGCGTGAGTGGTGTGCGCGAGTGGCGTGTGCGTGGTGTTTTTGTCTTTAAGTAATTTCTAAACGATATTGATATTCCAGATTCTAACTGCATGCGCAACATAAGGTCACTGTCTTGCTACCAAGCAAGCATTATTTACTGCACATTAAACAGTGTAGTAGTATTACATTAGGAACATGGCAAATGTTATCAGATCTTTCCTTCATATTTCTTTCTGTCATCTTTTTCTGATAGGTAAAACATGGGCACTCAAAGCTTGTGTGGTGTGCTTTGATTGGAAAAGTGTTGTACTACTACCGTAACCATGATGACAAGGTAGATACCTTCAGGTTCTTAACACAACAAATACTTTTAAACTAATTATTTAGCAAAGTAGTAGCTGTGACTATGCCATCTTTTGAAGTAAAAATAATATTTTCAAATCATTCTGTCCATGTTCAATTAATTCATGCATATGACACATATATTGAGGTCAAGCGTGTGTACGTGTGTTGGTTTCAGTTCCCATTGGGTCAGCTGCGTATCCGTGAAGCACGAGTAGAAGAAGTGGACAGGTCGTGTGATTCTGATGAGGATTATGAAGCAGGTGGGCGGGGCTTCTTATCCTCTCACTTCACAATAGTGGCCCATCCCAAGGAGCAAAGTCCCACCTACCTTCTCGTTGGTACTAAACATGAAAAGGTACCACATACTCCACAAAACAAGCCAATTATTGACTAGCACTGAAATGTATTTATCCAGTTATAAATGGGCTTATAAATTTATTTTATAACTGCAAATTCTATGTTTTGTCTATTCAAGCCTGTTGATTTTTGAGTCAAATTGATTTTTACACTTCTGGTTAGTCATCTGGTGTATTCCATCATTTTTCTGTACGTTCCATCTCGCAGGACACGTGGCTGTACCACCTGACCGTTGCGGCAGGCAGTTGTGCCAGTTTAAGAGTGGGCACAGAATATGAACAGCTGATTGGCAAGCTGCTGGACATAGATGGAGACCCAGGTGAGAGGTCACTTTAACATATACCAATTGTAAAAACATGTCACACTACAGATGCAATTACCTAATTTAGAACCCAGATAATGTTTACATCCAGATACAAAGGCCTATTGTCAGCAGTCGTTCCTTTTTATTTGAGATTGAATGTGTGGTGTGTTCGTGCAGATTCGGCCCTGTGGAAACATGGAGTGCTGTGCTTCAGTAAGGAGGGTCTGCACTCCCCCCTCACCACGCTGCCTTCTGAAGCACTTCAAACAGAGGCTCTCAAGCTTTTTAAGGTGAATGTCTATCCGTGTTGTGATTCCACTGGTTTTATCCTCCTGTCTACTTAATTGAGAGACGCTTTAGACTATATTTCCTCTTGTTTTCTTTATCTGCTCACTTAATTTCTCAGACATTTCAGAGGGTTTGTGGTGCTCTTCTGTCATATGTGTGTGAGAGTTGTGTCTCCCACAGCAGGATCAAAGGCAGGGATGAGAGGCCCTGTTCTCATTAAAACTGAGGACATAACTAGCTGGATTTGGCTCGGATTGAGGCATATCTCTTCCTCTGTGTAGCCATGTTGGGAAAGCTGCTTTGATACCGCTTCTTGCCGAGCTACAAGCTAAAGTACTCATAATATATAGAAGTAGTTAAGCTATGCTTTGAAAAAGTAGTTGGCAAGACTACAAGTTTTATAACTGGCGAAGATCATGAGAATCTGTATTGTGGCGAGAACATTAAAGCTGCAATATGTACGTTTATTTGGTTAAAAATGTATATGAATCTGTAATTGAAAAAAACAGGAATGATTTCTCAGAAAATGTCAGTTTGCCATAATTAGTTTTTAACTCGTGTAAAGATAACACCTGTAATTTTATTTCAAACAGAGGTGATGACAAAAGTTACAGATTGTAGCTTTAAAACTAGTGTATAAAATTACAATAAATTCAGCTTCAGAAAAAGAACTGAAGTCATACATTTATGCATTTGGAAGATGCTTTTATCCAAAGCGACTTCCAATAGCATTCAGGTTTATACATTTTATCAGTATGTATGTTTCCCCTGGAAATTGAGGGCCTGAGCTTTTGCGCTGCTAATGCAATGCTGGCTCAGTGGTACTTTGTGTTAAGGCACCCAAATGTATATGTTTAAGGCCTGGTTTGACATATAAAGCTAAGATTAGGCACACTTTTAGGCACAAGTTTATCTTTTGCATGTGTGTTAGTCACAACATTGTAAATGTACAAGCAATCTTACTTGCACACTGTTCTTCTAACATATGAGCATCCACAGAACGCTGGTTGTGAATACAGAACTAAGTACTCTTTTGCATTTTATTGTGCCTATACTCTCAAAATACACATTCAGTTGTGTCTTCATTGAATGAAAACAGTTATATGTGTATCAGTATGCTAAATTCCAGCAAAATAAACCCGGATATAATAAACCCCAAATAAATACAAAAACACTCACTGCTCTTTAGCGAAGAACTAAAGTACCTTTAATTAGAATCCATGTATATTTCATTCATACAGTAATGAAAGTTAAATTATTTATTTGTGTGAATAAATAAAATTAAAAGATTCCAAGTAAACAAGAGGAAGAAATATATCTGGGGAGATGTCAGTATCTGCATCAGTTTTATCAACAAATATTTTGGCATATCAGATATTGGCAAAAATACAATATTGTGCATCCCTGGGTTAAATTAGACCAGGAGTACGCCTTAGTTGACTTAGGACATTTAAACAGCTTAGAATAAATATGCCTTAGAAAACATCTTTAAACTGGTGTGCAAATTTAAAGATGTCAGTCCAAGTTGTTTATGGTTCAATTTCCACCATCGCGAAGAACCGTTTTAAGCACAGTCTGGAACGGTTGCGGTTATCGTGCCTGGTTCGACACGGCACGATTACAAACATTTATCAGCAAGAAATTTTCCACACTTTTGTCTAACCGTGCTTAAGCGTGCTGAAGAATGCACCAAGAGGCATTATAGCTCAGTCTCTTGTGTTACCAAGGCAGCGTGTGATGGGTTTGTGTTTACATTCTAAAGATTTCCGGTTTAAACCTTGTCGGTGAACACATACTAAATATAAAGTTAATATTTTGTCTGCCACTTTGAACACCAAAACATATTGTCCATTTTGGCCTAACAACATTTACTCAGCTAGTTGAACAATGGGGAAGATAAGAAGATACTGTATAGGGAATGAGTCGGAATGTTTGTAATTCTGCTTGATGCTGGGTGATGCAAAAATGACACACTAAACCTTCAGGATTCATCAGGTAAAATGATTGTGGTTTGATAACTATACTGAATATTGTGTATAAATGTCCCTGTCTCATATATGAATTATTGCGATTCATCACAGGACTGGATTTTGTAAAATCATTGTTCACTACTGGCAAAGTCTGGCTTAAAAGCATCATCACCACTTTGACCTAGTCACTGTTGCGCTCTTTGTGTGGGAAACGGCACCAGCGCTGTAACGTGTCTCAATTTGAGGACAGGCCTAAACATTTCATTCTGAGTTCAAAGAGGATCACTGACAGTGTTTGGAGAGATCGTCTCGTTTCAGTCTCTCATGCCGTCTCCTCAGGCTCCCGTTTCCTATTGAGATCCTCGTTCTCTAGAGGCTTGCAGACATTAAGCCCTATTTACAGTTCAATGGCATATCCTCAGGAGCTAGCATTGTGCTCTTTGAAGATCAAGACAGGCTTTTTAGGTATTCATTTGAGACTGAAAGAAAATGCCTCCCACTCTGAAGTAATGAATGGGGGGGTTGACTGCTGCATCCTGACTTGATTTAATTTGCATTGTAAGGATTTCTGTAAAGACTGAAATGGAATGTTAATAAGAAAGTAAAGCGTGTCGTTGCATGCGCCGTCTGAGCGTCCCGACCGCAGAACCAGCTGTGTGTTGTAGCAGGTTCTGTAAAGGGCTCGCCATCTGCCGGCTGTGCTGGGCTTATCAGAAACTGTGAGTTGGCAGAACTTGGCATATCACACAAAATGCAACATCACAGCCAATACACAAACTACAACGTACAATGGGCCTCATTCATGAAACATCCGCAAATATATGAGTAAATTAAGAGTCATTTGCACGTAAAACAGACTCTAACACGGTTCAATAAAAGGAAGGAAGGAGGCGGGAACCGCCGAACTTAACAAGCTTTAAATAACATAAACAAACAACAAAACGAAAGTAAAATGCCCACAAATATAATAAAACAGAACATAAAGTCCAGGCCTGGTCCTCTCTCGCCCTTCCCTGTTGTCGCTCCTCTCTAATGCTTTCGGAGCTCCTCTGGGAGAGATGCGAGACCGGTGCATGCGCAGCTGACTCGATTGACAACGAGCTCTCGTCCCGCCCTGCTCGCCACACAGACCTTCCCGAATACTTTCCTCCAGATTCACAAATATTTCAGATTTCATAGAAAAATGTGTGTATGTTAGTGAATACTAATCTTTTGTAAACAGGGATACTTCAATATGTTTGTCTTTTATTTCCTCTTGCAGTCATGTCAGCTCTTCATTAATGTGCTGGTGGAGTCTCCCTCCATAGACTACCACACCTCGCTGGCCCAGAATGCACTGCAGGTGTGTCTAACACATCCAGAGCTCCAGAATGAGATGTACTGCCAATTGATCAAACAAACCAACTGCCGTACCCCTCACCACTACTCCCTCACACAGGTCAGTGTCATATTTACACACACATACACTCAATTGAGTATCATCATACAGTATGAAACAATTTATATATTCTCTTATTATTTCAGTGCTGGCAGCTGTTATCATTGTCTGTGGCACTCTTCCTGCCTCAACATCACTTTCTTTGGTACCTGAGACAGTACCTGCATCGCAACGCAGATCCCAGGTCAGTGGCTGCAAACTCCCACTTATGAATGCAGTGCCGGCGGACTTGGGGATATGGGGGCTCTAAGCGATTTCAGGCATTTGGGCCCCAACAGTAGAAATATGCACTCTTTATAACCCATCTTTTACAAACTCCATAGCACGCTTGTTTTTCCGCAAATCCACAAGACTGTTATATTAACGTTATATTTAAATGTTTGTATCCAGACCATACTACATCTGTCTTTATTCCCACAGAACTGAAGTTGGAAAATATGCTGTGTACTGTCAGCGATCAGTGGAGAGAACTTTACAGAACGGAGAGAGAGAGGCCAAACCCTCACGGATGGAGGTTTTGTCTATTTTGTTGAGAAACCCTTATCATCACTCTCTGCCCTTCAGCATACCGGTGCACTTCATGAACAACACTTATGAGGTGCACGCACAGAACTGACCAGAATTTACAGAGTTCTTTCAAACTCACAGCTACTTCAAAGATATGATGTCTTGTCATATAAGCATCTCGCTCTTTTCTGCAGGTGGTAGGTTTTGATGGTTCTACCACAGTAGAGGAATTCCTGAAGACATTGAATCAGAGGACAGGTATGAGGAGGCCCCAGATTTCCGGTTTTGCGCTATTTACTGACGACCCCTCTGGAAAAGATCTGGAACACTGCCTGCAGCCCAGCTATAAGGTTTGATAGTTTTACTTCATTTACAGAATGTATTTTGCAGTTGTCTGATGTCTGAAGAAAATCGTACGGTAATGATTGACCATATGTTTTTATCTGGTACAGATTTGTGACGTTATCTCCAAGTGGGAACAGGCTTTGAAAGAACTTCATCCAGGAAAATATGAAGGAACTCGTATTGTCCGCTTGACTTACAAGAGCAGGTTCGTGGTCCTGTTCGGAATTTGACGATTAAACATTTGTTTGTCGTGTTCATGTTGTAAGTTTATTCAATCTTGCGTTCAGGCTTTGTTTCCGAGCCCAGGCTAAGGGAGAAACTGAACGAGAACGCCTCCTGCTGGCTTATCAAGAAAATCAAGAGGTACAACAAGGTCACTTTCCTGTCAGCAAGGAGCTGGGCCTGGAAGTGGCTGCGCTCATGGCACAGGTGGGTGTAAAGGAGAGTTTGTGAATGTCTAGGCAAGGATGTCTGAGGTTCTTGGAGCCAAACGCATCTCAAATGTATCTTGTAGATTGAGCATGGTGATCTAGATCGATCTGCAGTGTCTCCTGCTAGTTCTCCTCAGTCGAAAACCCAACAGATACTTCTGCAGGTGCTGGATCGCTTTTACCCCAAACGCTACAAGCAGGAATGCAGCATTGAACTTCTCAGGTAAATTCGCAATATTCTTATTCACATACTGTATTAGTAATCTCACTTCACTTGACTATATAGGCTACTCTTAATATTATACAAACGGTACAATATAATTGAATACATATTATTTTGATTTATGTATAATAACAAATAATCAATTTGAATGGTCACTCTGTTCCACAGGGACCTTGCAGAGCGTTTGGCCACTAAGTGGTCTGTTCTGCGTGGGTGCACAGCCTCAGAATGTGTGAGAATCTATCTGACTGTGGCCCGCAAATGGCCCCTTTTCGGGGCCAAGCTGTTCAGTGCCAAGGTAAGTTCAGACCTAATCAAGGTGACATCGTTTCCGTAAGTGCTGCCAAAATGTGATTTACCACATACAAAGATTTTCAGACATACCTAGTTGATTCCTTTTCATCCTTCATGTGTGTGTGTCTGTGTGTGTGTGTGTGTGTGTGTAGCCTTTGCCGCCTTCTTCAATAGACCAAACTCAAGTGTGGCTGGCTGTTAATGAAGATGGACTGAGTGTTCTGGATTACACCATGGTGAGTGTGAGTGGATGTGGAGACTCACTTAACATTTCAGTAAGAAACCACATTAACTGCAAGAAAGATCTGAAATGTGTGCAGTACCATTACACTTAACACTTATAATACGACTATTCTACAGTGTAGAACCATAATATTTTTATTTTGTATTACAGATTATAAACTTCATTAAAAATTAACATCATAGTCAGAAATCTTGCCAAACTACCTTAATATGCATTCTTGGGGAAAATGTTGGTTCTAGGGATGTTATACTTCTGGAGGGAGAGTAATTGATGGCAGCATTTTCATTTTTGGGCAGAGGTTCCCTTTAAACAATAACAAATGAAGGACTGTTGCGCCCTCTTTTGGTTCGGTGCATTGTTGCCTCCATGACTACATTTACTCCTAATCCTTTTAGTGTATATTTTATCTGTCTGGCCACATAGGCAGTTTTTTACTGAGCAGGACATTCTCAAAAGCTTGTGTAATTGCCTGCCTTCTCTACTACATATTATACGTTTGCTTGGTCCTGTTGTTCTCAATGAAAATAAAAATTTCTTGCTCTTTCGCATCATTTTTGGTTGAACCTCTTCGTTATTTGGTTGAACCTCTTCGAAATAGATTTCTACAAGATCTACGAGAACATTCCTTTCTATTAAATGTCACATGCATGATCTGTGAAATTACTTTGTGTTTTTCTTTTAATAAGACATTTATCAGTTGTGTGTTTGTTCTTCTGTAGCATCCTTTAGTCACATATCCATACCAGTCGGTGATCACCTTTGGGGGCTGCAGGGAGGACTTCATGGTTGTGGTCAGCCAGATTAAAGACCAAGTTTTGGGCAAGAAGACTGTAGATAAACTTTTATTCACAATGGTTAAACCAAAGGTAAGGAGTGCCAAGTTACAAAAGGTAGAACCATAGGCGTTATTTGCAGGTGGGACATGTCCCCATCAGTTTTTGGAAGAAATTAAGAAATGCTTGAGGTGTCATGATTCTGCCTAATCTTGTCTTGGTTTTCTGGTCTAGGGGCAGAATCATGACAGACCCACGTGTTTTATGTGGAGAGAAACATATTATGGTCAATCAGGACATAATATGTGTTCTCTCCAGTCTCGTCATTGGCCCCGCCCCTCTCGTTCCTAGTATTGCTTTCCTCCTGTGTCTCATTACCCACACCTGCCCATTGTTATCTCCTTTGTTAGTTTTCCTATAAGATGCCCTCATGTCTATTGTCTTGTGCTTGTTCGTTTTACTTGTATCCTGTACATGTCCCTGCGCTGTATGTGGTGTTCCTGGTTCCTGTATCTTGTTTGTATAGCTCTAGTTTCTTGTTCTTGTTTTTCTAGCAGTTTGTTTTTGCCCCCCATGTGGGAAGTATTTGTTTTCAATTTTGTATTTTAGTTTTGCGTAGTGTTTTCTCCCCATTGCGGGTGTTTGTTTTGTGTTTTATATTAAAGTCTCAGTTTAACCCCTTCATCACCAACGCTGCCTGCAATTGGGTTCTTCCACCACGGTCACGACAGAACGAACAAGCCATTACTGAACCCAGCAGGCAGCAATGACCACACGGGCCCGGAAGCCTCGTCTTCTCTGCGGCGTCCAACAAGGGAATAGTGACTTGGAAAGTTATTTGGGCAGGTTCCTGGATGTCGCAGAGGAGATGGTCCGTGGTGAGGAGGAGCTGGCGGTGCTTTTTAACGCCGGTCTGAGGGACCCTCTTTCGCCAGCGGAGATGAGATCGCTGAAGCCGTTGGAGTTTGAGGATGTGTGGAGATGCGCCGTCGCACGCTCTGAGCTCAGGATCTCAGGCCAACTTGGCTATTCATCTCCGCTGGCCGCAGTTCCAGAGGGTCGTGCCCTGCAGATCGGGGTTATGGGCATCACCACACCATCTGCTCCACCACCTACAGCCTCCTCACCCGCAGTCAGCTTTGGTGGCAAGCGTGGGAGACGGGAATCCTGGGGGTCCTCGTCCGAGGCCTCCAATCCCGAGCCGCCCGTGCCCTTCTCGTCATTCCTTCAGCTGCCCACCAGGCGGGTGGCTCGGCTGAGGAGGAAGAGGCAACGGAGGGCGGTCTCAAGTCCGGTGGTCTCAAGTCCGGTGGTCTCAAGTCCGGTGGTCTCAAGTCCGGTGGTCTCGTCAAGTCCGGTGGTCCCAAGTCCGGTGGTCCCGTCAAGTCCGGTGGTCCCGTCAAGTCCGGTGGTTCCGTCAAGTCCGGAGGTCCCGTCAAGTCCGGTGGTCCCGTCAAGTCCGGTGGTCCCAAGTCCGGTGGTCCCAAGTCCGGTGGTCCCAAGTCCGGTGGTCCCAAGTCCGGTGGTCCCAAGTCCGGTGGTCCCAAGTCCGGTGGTCCCAAGTCCGGTGGTCCCAAGTCCGGTGGTCCCAAGTCCGGTGGTCCCAAGTCCGGTGGTCCCAAGTCCGGTGGTCCCAAGTCCGGTGGTCCCAAGTCCGGTGGTCCCAAGTCCGGTGGTCCCAAGTCCGGTGGTCCCAAGTCCGGTGGTCCCAAGTCCGGTGGTCCCAAGTCCTCAGCCGGCCTTCCAGCCGGCCTCAAGCCCTGTTCCTCAGCCGGCCTTCCAGCCGGCCTCAAGCCCTGTTCCTCAGCCGGCCTTCCAGCCGGCCTCAAGCCCTGTTCCTCAGCCGGCCTTCCAGCCGGCCTCAAGCCCTGTTCCTCAGCCGGCCTTCCAGCCGGCCTCAAGCCCTGTTCCTCAGCCGGCCTTCCTGCCGGCCTCAAGCCCTGTTCCCCAGCCGGCCTTCCAGCCGGCCTCAAGCCCTGTTCCCCAGCCGGCCTTCCAGCCGGCCTCAAGCCATGTTCCTCAGCCGGGGACTCCTACAGCCCCTGGGACTTCGCGCTCTCGAGCGCCGC
Source organism: Barbatula barbatula (assembly GCF_947034865.1). Classification (NCBI taxonomy): domain Eukaryota; kingdom Metazoa; phylum Chordata; class Actinopteri; order Cypriniformes; family Nemacheilidae; genus Barbatula; species Barbatula barbatula. Next base: position 12,161,322 of record NC_136765.1, on the reverse strand, counting down.
CCCCCAGGGTGTCCCCTAAGTCCCCTGGGACTCCGCGCTTCCGAGCGCCAGGGACAAGAGCTGTTCCCCCTTATTCCAACCCTTTTGGACTTCCCCCCATGGACTCATGTGTTCCCCCCATGAACTTTGTTGTTCCCCCTCCCCCCCCTCCCTTGTTTGTTATTTTTAGTATGTCACCCCAACCCTTTTATCATGTATTCTTGTCTGCCCCTAATTGTGTTTACCATGTTTTGTTGGTTGTTGTCTGTTTCCCAGTCGGTCTTGTCTTGTTAGTGTTCTCCCTTGGTGAACGCCAGGGGGCGTTCATTAAGGGGGGGGTTCTGTCATGATTCTGCCTAATCTTGTCTTGGTTTTCTGGTCTAGGGGCAGAATCATGACAGACCCACGTGTTTTATGTGGAGAGAAACATATTATGGTCAATCAGGACATAATATGTGTTCTCTCTCGTCATTGGCCCCGCCCCTCTCGTTCCTAGTATTGCTTTCCTCCTGTGTCTCATTACCCACACCTGCCCATTGTTATCTCCTTTGTTAGTTTTCCTATAAGATGCCCTCATGTCTATTGTCTTGTGCTTGTTCGTTTTACTTGTATCCTGTACATGTCCCTGCGCTGTATGTGGTGTTCCTGGTTCCTGTATCTTGTTTGTATAGCTCTAGTTTCTTGTTCTTGTTTTTCTAGCAGTTTGTTTTTGCCCCCCATGTGGGAAGTATTTGTTTTCAATTTTGTATTTTAGTTTTGCGTAGTGTTTTCTCCCCATTGCGGGTGTTTGTTTTGTGTTTTATATTAAAGTCTCAGTTTAACCCCTTCATCACCAACGCTGCCTGCAATTGGGTTCTTCCACCACGGTCACGACATGAGGAAGGTGTGTATTGTTTAGGGGCCTTTAACGTCTAAAACGCGTGGAAAATGCAGGATGCGCCACTTTCTCTGCACCTAGCGCAGCTCACACTCATAAGTTATATTTGCAGAAGACTTCAGAAATGCAGCCAGCATGAAATGGGTGCTAAAGGCATTTGCTTGTGCGTCAAGTGTCCCAACACACTAAAGCGATCTCAGGCGTGGGCGTCAGAACTTTAAAAGTGTCTGAAAGCCAAGTTAAACTCATCCTTCCTCCACGAATAAGCCTCGATGGTTTTCATCTTGATGTATTTATTGAGGGTTTCAGATGTGCTTTATAACATTTTCATACCATACAGCATTATGATACTATGAGAATTCGTATGGGATGTGCTTATGAGCTCCGTTCTTGTAACTATTTTTGGTCTCCAACTTACAAATACAGAGGGTTTAACTGCTAAAGTTGTTCTATCGCTTCACTAATACTGCTTGTTCTCTCTTCTTCTATTTTTAGATCCTGGAACTGACTCTTCTCATGGCTAGTTATATCAATTACTGGACCTCCAGTTTGCCAGGTACCAGCAACCAGACCCAAGGCTCTGCACTGGGACCTCAAGGAGACAGAAGTCTATGGGACGCAGACAGCAAACACTTTCCATCAATGACATACACTACTAAATGCCCCACTCTTCTTTAAATTCTTTGATACATTGACTGTTCTTTAAAAAGACTGCATGCACAGATACAAATGTCCTCTTCAAACTCTTAAACCGCAGTCAGATCATTTAGCTAGTTAGTGATAGTATTATTCACACTTGTGTTGGAAAGTTAGTTTTAACTATTAAAGTTCATATCATAAACTCATCACAGTTTAGGATATATACTTAATAGTTATTCGCATATTCGTTTATAATGTGACAATCCAGTTTCAAGGCAGTTTGTGGCATTGGCACGAAATGTGGAATCTATTCATTCGAATTAATAGATTACAGTTCGTGACAATGTCAGGAATTCCTGTGAGACTGTGTTGTATGTGAATAGGTCAACTACTTGCACACTTCTTGATCAGGGTGGCTTTACGAATGGAGACTCGCCGTAATCCCCCACCAAGTCAGTGTAGCTCCAACTTTGTATATATTGTCTGAAATACAAAAATGTTGGAGTTTATATTCTCTAAACTGGTGCCTTGTGGAATTACAGTTGATTTTTTTAATTTGTGCATAATAGGAATTCTTCAGATTTTAGTTTAGCGTTCTATGTTTGTTCCGGATATGGTACATTACTTAAAGGTACTGTGCTGTAAGTTATTGAAGTCCATACAGTGAATTCACTTAAAAACACTACACAGACAATTATCTTGAGTACATTAAATACACATTGTATGTTGGAAAGTAGCTAACCAACTAGCTAGCTATGGTTATGCTTGCATGGTAAACTGTTCTATATAGCTCTAATTTCCTAACTGAGTGTAATGTGATTTTATTGAAATGGCCAGCTGAAATGGGGCACGTCTAGTAACGTGATGTCTGACATCTATAACAGGGTTGAGTCTCATTCATTGCATGACTAAATCAATGTCCATGCAGGGAATCACATGATAATCAGCACTATGTGTTTTTCTAGATCGTAACAGAAATCTTTCGTCACATGCTATTGTAGTGCCAACCCTAATGCTTAATCTGAGCCAAACTGGTAATATTGAGATGCAGAAGGACATAGACACTTTTTATTCCCTTTTTAAAAGAATGACAGAGCACCCCACATCTTTCTCAACACAACATTAATATGTGCAGGAACATGTGTGTTTGTGGACTTTGTAACTTGCCGAAGTTTGTCATTGTCATGTTTTTTCATTGTTTCTGTATAATTCCCTAGCAGTTAAGATCTCGAAAGAAAACGTAGCCTAGCATATTTCTTAGTATATCAATACAATGCTACATTGAAAGATACAACATGTTTTTAGCCGTCAAAAAGTACAGTGTGAATTACTCTGCATCTGTTTTTAAAACAGATCATTGAATAAGTTCACTGTATGCCTTAATATTGAAGTTTTTTTAAGAAATAAGGGGGCACAGCATTATAGGGAGGACATTTTGAAAAGAGCTACAATAATAAAACCAGTAACTTGAATTATTCTATGAAACCACTGTTTCTGTATTTTAAATATTTATTTTAGAATTATGTTTTTTAAACATGTTTTAGTGTAATCAATTTCTTTTGTTTAACCAGCTTAGTTTTTTTTTTAAACTTGAGAAAGTTGGCTTAGAAATAAAGTTACTTTTGTCACTGCAAAGATGTCTAAAAATGTGGTGGTACAAACAAACTTGTATAGAGATTGTTGAAAATAAAACCTTCATTGTGCTGCCGTCTTTCAATCTGTCATTTTCTTTTAGAGGTTTAGTAAATAAAATATGTATGCTTGACCTTTACAATAAAAGCAAAGGGGTAAGTTATATTTTGTGCACAATATAGTAGTTTCTCTTTTTTGCTACTCAGTTGTTAGGTTATTTTTTGCATGAGCTGCATCTCCATCCAAAAATATAGTCGCAGTACCTGCTTTAATAAAGCAGTTTGTTTAGAATCACTTGTTCTTATATTGCAGGAATAAATTGACTAATAAATGAGAAGGTTCATGGGATGGGGTTGATTTCTCTGCTCTTTAAATCCAGGCTGGTCAAAGTGCTAATGGTATTTTCCTGCCAATAGCCTGCAATAAATTCGCATTTGAAAATTAACCAGGGGATATACGTGTATATACGAAGGTAATACAGTTATATGCTCATAACTTAGCCAGACTCTTTCTAAGCTACTTGTAATATTTAATTAGGGAAAGTCTGCTTTTCATTGCTGCTTTCTGCAGAAAAATATACGTAGGCCTAGCTCAAAATTCAAGCACTGGGAATAGAGCCATGACACTCTTGAAATGCTAAATGGCAATAATGTTAATATGAGTTATATAGCTGACAGTTTTGATCAATAACTGCAGTGTTGATGTGCCATTGCACGCATTTGTTGCTTAGGGTATTTTTGAGTAAAGATGAGGGGTTAGACTTTCCCATTCGCATGATTTAACTTCGTATGCTCGTCTGAACCAATCAAATGTTTTGACGCAGTTGAATAAATGTATGTTTCATATAGGCAAATATTATAAACACGTTTGATCTAAAGGCTTTAATGAGTTGGAAACAAATGTAAATTGAAAGATGATTCACCATTAAAATGATCCAGTCACAAAAGAGATACCTTTGTAAAAATATACTGTGACCTCAAACAGTGTTACAACACTTGATTCATGCAGGTGTAACATAAATGTACCTGCTATGAGATTTATTTAAAATATGACATTTTCTTTGGTTTACTGCAGCATTCTATAAACCAGTGTCATAGCTGAAAACGACATCATAACTACAGCACACAGCAGTAGAGAATTTAACAAGGTTTTATTTGTAAATCAGCTGATATACAGTTATGAAATACTCTCCTATGTGATGTGAAGTGTTGAGATGGCTTTAGATCATTTATAATGACTTAAACACACAATTCTTATGATATGCATGAAGCCAATAATTCTATGTATCCAATTAGATAGTTTTCATCCCTATACTGTGCACCTGAGTTTACACTTCAGAGTACCCAAAAGAGAGGAACTTCCACTCGCAATTATTCCAGCCGTTTACACGTAATTGCGAAATTGCTTTTCAGTACAGCATCACTTTCAAGACCCTTTACAAATATTTTGTTATCTAATCCAATAAAAATAGTGTATGGCCCACTGTTAATAATAGCGTTTTGTGTTATCTTTTACTTTATTAGTCCTGGGTGGACGGAGTTAAAATAAAAGCACTTTGAGCGAGCGCACACATTGACCCCGATCTAAACGTCGCGTCAGAACGGCGTCGAGCTCTGCAGCGTTCACGTGCGCAGCTCTTCATAAAGCGAGGATCAACAATAAACAAGTAAGCATTTATTTCACATAATGTGCGCTGTACAATACGAGACATTACGTTGAAAATTACCTTTGAACTTTGTCATGCATTTCTTCGAGACCGCGGTCAAGAATGATCAAACCAAATCTAATTCGACTATAAACGTTAACAGTTATTTTCCTCAAAATAGGCCCCGACATAATGGCACCACATAAGCCGAGTTTACTGAGAGAAGCGTCTCATCAAATCGTTGCAGGTGGATCAGCAGGTAAGAGCAACAAACTTATTTCATCACCCAAAACTTTGTTTACCAAATATGTAGCCTCTCGCGCTGCTGTTGCACATGCACCGCGTGTTGTTGACAAACTCCCAAAGCTGCGCAATACATCCCATAAATGTTGTAGTTCAAGCCTGCATACAAGAAATAAATGTTGTTTTCGGCAACTTCAAAGGTGACAGATTGACGACTATACGAACCGGATGTCTGTCGGAGTTGAAAGTAGTAGGACACACACGTGCACGAAACACAGTTCCGTTATAAATAGTTCCGTTTTCGTTAAATGCGCATCTTTGCTTAAATATGTCTTATTACATTAAGTGCATGCAAGAAAACTCAGGTTTGGTTTATTCAGGATTAAGTTTGTGAGGGAAATTCAGTTTATATCGGGAACACAGTGCAGTAATATGTAGAATGGATTTCTTTCATTTCTCATGACATGAGGCGTCATCATGCGTTCAACTGCACAGTTTAGCTCAGCGTCTCCCAATCCTGCTCCTGGAGAATCCTGAGAAGAAATGTGTATCAGATTCACAATAATTACTGTCTGGTGTCAAGATTTTTGTAATTTATACATAATTCAACATCATTTATGCAAATTATTTATATTAAAGGGATACTTCACCCCAAAAACGTTATAAATGCTTATAACAAGACCCCATGTGCACCCTACTGACTACCATAAGAGGGAAACATACAATGGTAGTCAAAAGTGCACCAGATCTGCCTTCTTTTCTGTTCAACAAAACAAAGAAAAATTGTAAGTACATTTTCCTACTATGGGAGTCAAATGGGGGTCAAGCTCTGTAAGCATAAGCAAATATTCTCTGTGTTCATCAGAACAAAGAAATGTATACAGATTTGAAACAACTCGAATGTGAGTAAATGATGACAGAGTTTTTAATTTTGGGTGAAGTATCCCTTTAAGGCCATTTTTATCTGTCATGAGAAAAGTTAAAGGTACCACAGGCTCTCTACAGCTGCATTTAAAAAGAAAGAATTTAACCTTTTCAGTTGGTGTAACATTTTAACACCTCTCTGTGAACTTTGCAATACATTTAGTGATCACCAGGGACTTTCTCTCTTTCTTTCATTCTTTCTGTCTTTCTTTCTTTCTTTCTTTCATTTTTTTAACCCCCCTGTAATCGTCACATCCGCTCCAGCAGTTAAGGAGGCCGAGGGGAGACCGGAGTTAAATGATGTGACATGGTCATAGAGATTGGCTTGGGTCTACCTTTGGCCTTTACCAGACATGGCTAGTTTAGATTTTCCAGAATTTCTGAAAATACTTAGTTAATGTCACTGCTGTGCTTTTGTGTTTTATATATCCCTAGTTTATTTCATTTCATAACCTTCCCACTCAGACATAATGTAGGTACAATATACAGTAGATGAGATACCAGGCCTTTTTAAGCCTGATATTGTTCAGCTTGTTGATCTCTTTGATTTCGTTTATATGGGATGTTGATGTTTTATTGACTACCACTAGAGGGAAGCATTGTACCTGACTAACTTAACATCTCATGTACCTGACAAACTTAAAGTCTCCTGTTCTTTGTTTCTTGGGCTTGTGGCTGTTTGGGGGTGTTCACCAAATGTTGTTATCCTCGGTTGTAATGCAGTAAATACAAAAGTTTAGTCATTTACACAAACTCTGTGTAAAAACACCAAAGAAAGGTGAAGAGAAACTATTGCTGATGATGAGAAAAAGAGAGGTGTTTGACAAACTTAACATATGTAATTTAATTAAGTTTACTCAAAGCTCTTTGCTTTACGTTTTTTCAGAAATGTATTTATGATTTTAAAAAAGTGACAGCTTTATATTTAGATTTAATAGGAATGCCTTTAAATCAGGAAATGAAAAATAACTATTAGTCTACTCGCAGGGCAATTCTAAAATTTGATATTGTAAACTTTGCCCAACGTGAAAAAAAATCTTAATGGGGACTTATTTTCTTTTCATAATTTATCTCAGTTTTAGCCAGAAGGTCCGGAAAAACGGTCAGATGTTACCTAAAGTGTTTTTGGTATTGATTTCCGCTCCCTGCCCCTGTTATACTGAGTAATTTGGTAAGATTTACACAAAAATGTTTTAGTTATGATTAGTTTCTGTGTAAACATATCCGCCGACTGCAAATGGAGTGTGACGAGAAAAGACAGACAGCCTAAGTATAATTGAACTCAGCCCACCCCTCAACAGCAGACCCTCACTTAAAACACACTCACCCGCTCTCCATCTAATCGCTTTGAATCTTTGAAATAAAGTTTAGGCAGCGTTGAACAAATACATTCACACAGCGTCTATAGGAAGGAACAAGAAACGAGAAAAAGAAGAATAAATAAATAATGTCAATTGAGAAGGGTTCCCTGGGAGGAATATTGACTTGCATTAGATGTCTGCCGCAAAATGACTGTTTCCTCTCCGGCCCACGATTGGCCGCTACAATCAGAGCCGAATTAGTCCTAATATTTATTTCCAGAAACAATTGTACATGCTTGAGCAGGGCTTTGATTGAACTCCGCTAGGACATGTTGTGGACAGATGTTTAGATGACCTCATGTTAGAAGTAATGTTGGTTTAGATGGTGCCTCTAAATCGCCGCCTTATACATGTATGCACGCATCGAGAGACATGTAGCTTTTTGCTGCACGTTTAAGATTCTGTCCTTCTATCACTTGGAACAGTAAGTGATTCGGCGAAACACACTTTTTGGAAAATCATGTAACCATTCAGTAACATGTAAGAAAACACGACTACGTTTGTAGTATACGCTAGAAAACCATTCTTGAAATGGAGCAAAAAATGCAATTAAACCATAATAAACATTAGAAAAACAAACAGAGGAGATTTATTGACTGCTACGACTAATTACCGCTGGAGGAAATGTGCAGGATCATAATGTCACAAGAAATCAGTTGACTGCAACCAGGCATGAAGTATAATGGTAACATATGCACCAAGGAGCTTAGACTCTCCAAACAGATCATATACCTCCCACAGGTACGTGCTCGAACCTGAGACCAACCACAGAATTACTCTTTAATAGAGCCTATGCATCTGATCAAATGTGTGCAGTCTGCGGACAGAATCATCTTTAAAAAGAGTCGCGAGAAATTTGATGTGGTTTGAGATAATATATCAGCATTCTGATCCATTCATGCATACACTTGGTAAGAACTACTGTTGAGCTACCGTCTGCTGCGGATTGTCACTGTTAAATCAGATGTTTGTCAGAGAGAGAGGAATGGAGTCTTCTCAAGTAATGTACGAGCCAGCCAGGGACCGCTGACGTTATCTTAATGACATGATTTATGGAGGTCGCACGCTGAACTGAGCAGAGGAGCTGGGACAGGGACGCATGCGCGGGAGCCCTCTCTACTGTAGAATGCGACACTCGTGCACACACAAACACACACATTTCATTCATCAGGCATGTCGTGTTGCTGTAAGCAATAGGGATAATTGCAGTGTTATGGTAAGAGTAGCATTGATTATGATTGTTCGACATGGGAGGCTGTCCCCGGGCCAGTGCTCGTGCTCATTTTACGGGGAAATTATAAAAATAAGGCCATTGGAGCAGACAGGAAAGACGGGCTGGGAAGCAATATACTCTGAAAATCATTGGTGGTAATCTAATCAGGGATGTTATTAACCACATCCATTTCTGATAAGAAAATGTAATCAGTACTTTCTGAAGTCAATATTAACTCCCTAATTTAAGTAATATTTATTCTTGGTGTCATCGTTCACAATTGAAAGTTGAATGTTGTTTTATGCTAATGCTGTAGGTGATGCATTTTGTCTAAAATGTTGCCAATAGTGAATATAGTATTGATTATAAGGTAATGTTTTACGGATTATATGATTTAAAACAGTAGCTTTTCCATCGCGATAAGATCAGGGGAAACTTGACCTTTAGCCTCCACATCATGGTCAAAAAGCTTCCCTTCAAATGGGTGTCTGCAATATTTTAGGTGTTGTGCTCCATAGACGATTACACAGTCACATTTTGGTTTGATTCCCTTCTAGAGTAGAAAGCTTACTCATTATAACCAAGCAATTTTTTTATTTATATGACGTTTTGCCCTGACAGATTTGTCACATTACTAAGGAAAAATTAATACTGTAGCGTACTCTATTTGCTAGAGAAAATTGCAGAACCCTTTTAGTAAATTGATAAACTAGTAAAGACTGTAGTATACAATAGTAAGGTTCAAAAACACTAGTATCTAGGAATTTTACTCCAGTTTGCTATAGTAATACTATCGTATATTACGGTAAACACCCCAATGGGCGGATCAGCGTGTGGCTACCCGTGCAGCGAGTGGCGCGGGTAACCCGATGAACCCCACTCGTGATAGGGACCGGGGACTGCAACTGTTTCCCACGAACGGGGAATTCCCAGGAGGCGCGGGTCACGAGCCAGCGTCGATCAAGTCCCTGCCCTTTGTACACACGGCCCGTAGCTATACCAATCGGATGGTTCAGCGAGGTCCTCGGATTGGCCTCGCCGGGGCTCCTCACGGGCCCTGGCTGAGCGCCGAGAAGACGATCGACCTGACTATCTACAGAAAGTAGGGATATACCGATATGTAAATTTTGGCAAATAACCGATGATTCTTTAACATTGGAAGCTGATAACCCATAAATTAGCCGATATACAGTATCTAGATATTAACATAACATTTCCTAAGACTGAAACAAAAGGCAAAAAGTGGACAACTGCTTTTATATGAAAACATTCACTGCAGAAAACAAGGTCACCAGTAGTTCTCTTTTCCCCACTGAAAATCATGTACCAAGCTTACTTTACACAAATTAACAATTCTTTAACCTTCAAACTTTTCTGGTATATTTTTTAGGAAAAGTATATAGATGTTATGGTATGGTATATAGATGTTCTTCAAAAGCAACCCAGAAACATTTTCTTAATAGCACAGGTCTAACAGGTGTCAAGACAGAAAGCATTCAGACAGCAGTCTGATTCAAACAATATGCTTTTGTTCCTATAATTTACACATTCATAAATACTGTATCTACATACTGTACCTACATCAAAAATGTTTTGCTGATAGCAGTAAGTGAATGATCACGACAGAAAGACATATGTCCCAGAGGAAATGATTTATCAACTATCGGCTATAATATATCGGCCGAAATTTTATTATCAGCCAATACCATTGAAAATGACCATTTATCCTTCGATATGGGGGATAATTTATCGTGCATCCCTAAGATGAAGCAAGCTCACTTGCGGCATGCAGTTCATGTCCGGCATCTCTTAGCTCTGGGACGACCGCTCCATCTATCAGTTTCAAAGGATCTCCAAATCCAGCCTTATATCCACTGTTTATAACATTCATCACCCAAATGCCGCAAACAAACAACAGAGCTGAACTTCGCGAACATAGTGCTCTGTGAATTGTGCGCATGCTCTTTCTCCCGCTCTCCATAGTTGATGCGTGAGCTTTTCCGCGTCCAATAAGGGACTGAGAAAAGTTGTCACGTAACGATTTTTCATGTTCGGAAAAAAACGTTCAGAAACCTGTAAGAACACTGGCGGAGTGTATCGAGCACAGAAATACTACGTAATGCGTCCAACTCGTTTTTTGACAAGTTGACCACGTTGAGCATGAGAAGACAGCATGTTTAACGTTGTAAAGAAGTCAGAATGCATGACACACCGTTGCACGACCCCTTTAAACCTCTGTAGCTCCAGTGCTATGCGCGGAAAAGTTAACGTACAGCCCTGCAGAGATTTCCACAAACCAAAAAATATTAAGAGATTTACTGTCATACTGTAAAACACTGTATTACATTCAGTACCGTGATACAGCACATGGCAGCAATAACAGCTGGAAAGGAAACCGGCTAACAAGCTATGCTTAATTGAGCACTTAGTCTAAGTAGTCAAGGGCCATAGTTTGAATGACCCTGTTGGAAAATGAAACTGCACAGTAGATGATACACTCTGTATGCATAAATTGGTGTGCATGCATGTATTCGCGTGTTAGCGTTCACTTTTTCTTGGACCGCTGTCCCGTTGGCTGTCCTCCGACCTTGTAATTAGCTCAGAAGTCTGAGATATCCTTTGGCTGGGAAGAGCTTTTGATAGAGTGATCACAGCATTGCAATGATCAAGTCTAGAATGAATGTATTCCCATAAAGCTGTATCTATAAATAACCTCCTTAGGAGCAGTCATTTTACTGCTTAAGTTCACAAAAAAAATTATTTGGTTCTCAATCTACCATGCTGCAATTTGCGACGACTTAACCATGACGGATGACTTGTGTTTTTCTTTGCTCGAGAGACAATTCGTTGTCCCGTTTCTGCTGTATATTGTCTGTAAACCTTGGGTGAATCTCTGCCCAGAGATTCTGTTTTTAGCAGCTTTCCTTTCTCAAATGAAAGAGAACCAAACAGCTCAGAGCGCTTTGATTTATCTGTGATGTTTCCATTTGACTGAAAGTCAAAATGTTATCTATAAATCTTAACTAAATCTTATTTGAGAGGCTGGGTTAGAGAAAATTACAAACCTAGTGATTTATCTTTTTCAAAGAAATGAATTATTAGTGAAAAAAACAGCTGCATGAAAGCATATATCACTTGAATGTCTATATACTCTATAATATATACATTGTGTGTGTGTAAATATATATGAGACTGCAAACATAAATGAGTTTGCGTGAGCATTTTTGTGTGCCGTTATAAAATTGGGCACGTATGCATTGTATCCAGTTTATAGCTTGACTACTAGATTCGATTGTGAGCGTTCTCTTTTTTTACCTTCCACGTCAGTGCCCAGGTCCGTTACAGAGAGACGGCCCCTTCCACTGGGTTAAACGACTCAAGATGAGCCACGCTCGGGCAAGAGCTGAAATCATAATGTGATTTGTTGTGCTTGGGAGCCAATTTGAGTCTCTTAGGAAGAGATCCGTGCCCAGTCGCCCGCTTGCGCGCTTGGCGAGGAGGCCTTAATTAGGGAAGCTCAAATTTATAGACACGTTTGATTACAGCTGATCTTGAGTGGTAAGAGGATGACATTGCCTAAGAGGGGGACCTTGGCATAGGCAGCCGCACAATTTGATAATGAGAACCAAGGCTTAGGAGAAAGGCTTGTTTTGAATTTGTTTACACATTTATTATCCTTTCAAAAGGAGTGCTTCATTCAATAAAATCAAGACAGACACAGATGTCACAATCAGGAGGGAATGAGAAGAGATGGGGGAAGAAATGAAGTGGTTTCCATTATTATGTTTGAAATAAGGGCAATTATACAATGGAATAAAGATATAAAAAATGATGTTGGGTCATGGAAAAGTGCCCCGGTTTTATGTCTTAAATTCCTGTTCGCTCATGTTACGAAGTGGCACAGAGTGGACGCCGACAGGAAAGTGGGAGGGCATTATGGCACGGTTTTCACGCAGATTGGTTTTTGAATTTATCTTCAACGATTGACAGAAGGTTAATCCAATAGAAGGTTTTAGCGAGAGCTTTTTATAACTGAATCATAAAAAAGAGAAATGAAAATTTTGCCGCAAGAGTTGTTTTAGATTGATCTGATCCGTGATCATATACTGAGTTTGATGGGAACATTCTTTTCAGCCTTGGAAAAAGGCTGCATCCCACTCGAATAACATGTCCGCTGAAATTTTTGGTCAGCCTGTAAATCTTAGGCTGTCATAATGTTACAGTAATCAAATCACTCTTCTGATTTTAATCCCTCTTTTTCTGTGTCATGGAGTGGGTTTCAGTCAGCTGGCTTTCTTGTGGTTGCCGCACTTTGTGATAGGTGGCAGTAGAGAGCTATTTTAAAGTTACTCTTCCTGGCAGTCCTCCAAACTTTTTAAATCTTTCACCAGGGGATTACTTTAAACATGGATGTATCGCTTATACGTCTGAACAAAATGCTTTTTCTAGAAATGGAGATGTTTTCTTCATCTATAATTATGTAGGAGTATTGTAAAGAATGGATGATAGTCATTCAGGATCTAGGAACTATTTACATTGTGTACAGTTATGGAAAATAGTACTTAGGAAGAATCCACATAGGTATTTTTTCCCTTTCGGTCCAGTGGACTTTTTGGTGTCGTCAATTTCCCTTGATTCAAAAAAGAAGAATCCCTATTCCTTGTGTCCTCGCACTCCTGCTGTGATCCTGTGATGGTTTCAGCCTCATCCAAAATAAGTCTCAGTATATCAACTCTCCGAATCCCTTTGGATTTCATATGACGTGATCGAATAGCGCTGACTTAATTTCCCACAAGTGGAATGGCTACTAGCCAGTGGCTTAGCTAACATTTCTAAAAACACTCCAATCTGTTATTTGCACATCACTTTCTAATGCTTGGGCAACACCGCGGCAGGTGGTACTGCTCATCCGGACCGCAGTCTGACACGGCTGACCATAGTGTTCTATTCCAGGCGCTGAAGTCTTGAGAACGTGTCCGTGGCATCGTCCAAGTGGCTCCGAATGTTGGGTAGGGTGGTATGTAAGATCATTGGCTAAGGCAAAGAGATCTTTATCCTTGAGTGGTGTCTAGCTGCACAGAATGAGACATACATGCAGAAGTCAGTGGTGCGGAGAGAAGACCACACATTCTGAGGGATCCTGGGGGTTCTCTGCTCGTTTTGAAGTGCAGTATGGTGGAAAGGTTAAGCTATCAGTCTACCGACTGTGGCAGCGTTGGGGCGGCAGCAGCCTCTGATGAGACATGACAGATGCTTTCTGCAGAAAAGCACTCCGGAAGAACACACTGGTCGTCTTGGAGAGGACTGTCGAATATAATCCTATCTGCTTTTATGCATTTGTCAAAGAAAACAGTTGTGTCTTGAATGATGCTTATTATCCCATCCAGTTTATTGTTGTTTCAGTTGTTTCAACATATACAATTACGGCTGAAATTATGACACTGTGGTTGTCATACTGTGCTTGCAACATGTCCAGCGAAGTCGGTGTGATGAACAATACAGTACAAAAATGTATAAGTTTCAGCATTTATTTTTTTGTACGTACCACATGGTTTGATATGTTGGCTTAAATGTTTAAATCATTTTGTGTAATTAGATGGGTCATCTAACTGACACCGTTCTACCCTAACTTAAAAGCAACATACTGTGGGAACGCTCTCACTGCGTTTGTGCACTGGTGTGCATTGTTCATAATCTGATGGTGGCTCAGCAGGTGTGTGTAAGTATGTGGGCAGAAGCGCTGCAGATGAGATGGGAGATACAGTATATCTCCTCTGTAAGCACTTTTTCCTTCCCAAGAGCCCATTGCCGCCCATGTAGAGAGGAATCCAGTATGTCTCTGGTGTCAAGCTCCGTCATGCATAGCCAAGCTCTAGGGTGCTTTTGGAAACAGCGCTTTCTGCCTCAGTCGACTGAATAAATGGAGCCCAAGGGGCACTTTTTCTGCAGCCACCAATTTATCAGCTCATATCCAGGCCGATACGGGCTGACGTTGCCGGCGTTTTCCCTGTTTGTGCCCCCCTCCGTTTTTATAAATGGCAGTGAGTGAGTGGCAATGCCTGCCGTAGAGGAAATGTCTCACTGTGATTATGTGCAGGTCGCTGTCGTTTTTGTGGGTCTGTTTGTGTTTGGATTGCTTAGGGAAATGTTTTGTTTAGTAATTTTTTCCCAACCCACCCACTCTAGGATTTAATTACAAGAATGATCTGGACTTTTCTATAACCTGAAAGAACTGTATGCAGTGCTGCAGAGCACAGTCATGGTTGTGGTATCACAACGCTACTATGTAATAATTATGAAAAAATATTATATTCACAGTAACATTGTGGCTTTCATTTTTCGCAACATTGCTTGAGAGAGGGCTACAATAATTGCCCAGGGGGCAATTAGGTTGAATGGCTGTGGGAGCGACAAAGTCATTTTCTAAGCCAAACATCCTGATGCTAGGCTGCAGTTTTGGGCCAGCTTGCGGGAATCTGTTTTTGAGGAAGTGGACCTGGGTTTGTTTTCTTTCTCTGAGAACTCTGCCAGATGAGCACCTCAATTTCAGAGTGCCTCTTTTATTTATGTCCCTGCCCATATATACAGTTAATGCGCATTCTATATCCTCCGTTTTAGAGGTATGTTTCAATGCAGCATATGTTGCATTACCAAACAACTAGACATGCATCAAGACTTTGTGTGATTTTTATTACCCACCCACATGACGTTAAACATGTTTAGAGAACTTCCGGCGTCTTCAGAACGCAAATGAAGGTATTTAGGTGACATCCAATAGATTTCCAGGCCTCCTCATAGACATCATGGTTATAGTTTTTGCCAAGGTCCATAAAAGTACTAAAGACATAGAGTTAAATTGGTCCATCCTTGCCTAGTGGCTCAGTTGAATTTTTTTGAAGCAACAAGAATGCTTTATGTGCTTTATGTGTATATTCTCCCCTGTCTTGTCAATGTATGATGCACGAGAGCACTTCTTCACTTTTCCCGCGTTGTGAGTCAGAGCGCCAGCATCCAATAGGGGCATGCCTAATTCGCATGCATCAAAGTGCTCTCGATGTCAATAAGGAGGCCTGGAAATCTCTCGGATGTCAACTAAATATCTTCATTTGTCCTCCGAAAACGCCGGAAGTTTTCTAAACATGTTTAATGTCATGTGGGTGAGTAAAAAAATCACACAAAGTAGTTTTTCTGGGTGAACTTCCCCTTTAAATAATAGTTCAGTCATTAAAATCAGATTAAAGCGGTTGTACTGTATACGGGCCGATGTATCCTACCAATTGATCAATTGTTCTCTATATTAACCCGTAAATCTCTGCCACCCTCCACGGAGGCACAGGTGGGTGGGTCCAATATTGCATCATCTTATTTTGGTTAATGCATCAAGTTGCTAAATAACAACGTGGCTAACATTTATATTTAAATCTAACCTTATATGGATATAAAAGTTTTTATTGTATTATATTTTTATATTCTTTTTAAAAAGTACAGTTCATAGAAATGTCTCGCCCAGCTGCCTCTTTTTGTGACTTTTAAAAAAACACTCCTTAGCAGTGGTACAACGGCTGTGATGCACAGTAGATGGAAGTCAAAAATATTTTAGTTTGTGTACTTGGCGAAAGTGACTCATTTCACACATTGACATAAAATTACAAAATAAAGGACAGACAGAATTGCTCTTGCTCTGAGATTTGAAACTTAAAGTGGTGGTTATGTGTTATGAGACTGCACATTGATGAAGGTCAAGAGTTGCAGTGGTCTAATCAGTTTGAAAGCATGTGAAAATATGGAAACTTGTTGTATCTCAGCCCACGTGGGCTAACAGTCCGAGTAAGTCTAAGCCTTATAAAAAGGTCTCAGAAGCTGAACAGTTCATAAGTGATATCCATTCATGAAGGTCTTTGAACATGAAAAAAAATTGAGTGGTGTGGGAAAAACGAGAGCGAAATTAACATTTTGCGTGTGGGTGAATCAAACGTCATGCTCAGGCACTGAGCTGCCTACATGGCTGACACAGTCCATTTATTAGTCATGCTAGAGAGCCGTATTATTTTCCCTTCTTCTGTTCTTCACGTTACACTAATCTAAGAGCACTTTAAAATGTTCAAAAGAAAGAGGCTCATATTTGCTCTTACAAATGATTAAAAATTAGTTTTGGCCGTGACTCAAGAATCGCTAATGAGCAAACAGCAAATGACATCATCCTGGTCTTGTCAGAGAATTAACTTGTTTAGAATTACCCTCTTCTGTCACCTTGGCAAAGAAATCCTGTGATTCCATAAGAGACTGACATTTTTTCCTACTTAGAGTGGTATGTTTAATGTGGAATAAAGGCACTTTAAGGGCGAATGAAAAATGAACAGCCCTCTGTCATTTTGTTTGCTTCCATGGCATTTTTGTTTAGTTTTCGTTGGTTTGGGGGAGGAGCGATGGTGTATTTGTCACTCTTGAGTTAGCACAGTCTCTTTCAGTCGAGACGAGTGAGGTTTGCCATAGCTCCACTAAAAACAACAAGGCACTCCTGCCAAGCTTCCTAGTTAATTAGCAAAGCATTTCACACGCTGCATAACATCAAAAAGAAAATGGAAAAGTGACAAATTTGGTGAGTTTGGCAGGGTGTGAAACCTGGGTTGGGCTTGATGTTTCCCAAGCGGCCTGTTCAACTTAACAGGTTCTGCACTCTTCAGGTTTTAGCTGCTTGTTTCATTTGGAATTGTGTTCAGGGCAAAAAATATTTATCTATATACGACTTGTTATTTGTTTTGCTTTCTTTACTTCCACTTCCTCAAACAGCTTTCCTCAAGCTGAGAGAAATCTAAGAACAAGTTTAAAGGAACCAGAGAAAGTTGTTTGAATATTTTGCTTAAGTCAGTGCTTTACTTTGAGATAAAGCATTTTGGCTAATCTTGGTTAAACAGTTTCTGAGGCCCTTTAAGTGCCGATTGTTTTGAAGATTATCTCTCATTGCAAATGAAGTGAAAAATGGCATTAGTGCTGTTGTTGCACAGTTGTTTTAGTACTTACCTCCAAAAAAAAACGTTGTATTTCTCCTTTCCAAAATATAAACAAGAACTCTCCTATAAATTACAAAATGTTACAAATGTAAAAGAAATACTGATCCCTCTATTTCATGCCTGACTTTTATAGTTTGGTAGGCGTCCATGTCTGTGTTATGATTACTGCCAAATGTTACGGGGGAAAAATAGCAATGCTTTATTATTTCCCAGCACTCTTAACAATTTTTTGTTTCGAAAACATCGACTAGAGAATTCTGCAGCTTGCAGTTGCAGCTCAAGCCTCCCTTACGAAAGGACATTGTTCTCCAATATTTGATCTGTAGATTGACACCAAACACACCTGTTCGAAACCTCATATCTTCATCTAAAATCTCACCTCGCTTAACAGACGGCACCATCAACCCACCCCACTCCTTCCATAAGCCTTTGCATACTGTCACCGCATCAGCCGCAACAGTCTGGGGAGTTGAACTTGACTAGAACATATGTCTTCAATTTTAATAGCCCTTCATTCCCCCAGATGGCCTGGAGGGGGGAAGGTTGCCTGAGAAGCGGCGTTTCATGTAAGAATAATTTGTGTTAAGTAGCTGGGCGATCTGTTTGTTACGCTAGAGCTGACAGTTTGTTTATGTTTCTTAAGGAGTATGATGGATGGGGAAGCAGTTGATGCTAATTAAGCTAAATTGTTGCTAAGAATGCAGCGGTCCTGCGCCACACTGCATAGGCCAGTTCCCATTGTTCACATATCTTCGCACTCGGGGCGTAATTGAATGGAGCTTGCAGCCATTCATCATTGTACTGGGAGGCAGGAACAGGAAGTGAGAGTCTGTGGGTTGGGGACAGACTGGGCTTGGTAGAAGTGATGGTGATGGGAGATGTCACAATGACTTCATCGCTCTTCTTCGTCTTTCTAGATCTCTATTGACAGACGCACAATGTGGCTAATGGCTGTAAAATGAATGCTTACTCGATGAATGAACCAGCAGATAGCTGGAATGAGCTTTTTTGATTTTTCTATTTCTTTTAAGCAGCAGTAAGTGCAAAAGCTTGTTGCCCTCAATAGAGTGACGTTAGATCTATCATTGATGTATTGCTTCATCGTTTCCTCGATGTAGGTTGCTTTGGAAAAACGTCTGCTTAATGTAGATGTAAATGTAAAGGAAATCTATTTCCAAATATTTTATAAAACATCAGCAACAATTTAAGCAACCCAAACCATAAAGTGTTGTTACAGAGGTTTAAAGTTTTGTAGCACAGTTGAAGCGCAAGTATACGTCTGGTATCATCATATAAAAAAACACACGAGCAGGTCATCACATAAATAGACATGTAACTGAAAAAGGACATTAGCGTTATACAAATGGATAAATTAGGGCCATATCATTTTTAGTGTTCCCCAAATAAGGTTTTTCCTTTTTAAATTTGAGTTCTGTATTTTCAATGCTTTACCATACAGTAGTAAATAAATTTTGTCCATAAAAATACTGTAGTATAATATATTATTTACTACATTAAACTGCAGTGAAAGTATTGTGAACTGTATTATATTTGAACTATAGTTAATATTAAAGTTTACTACAAGTTAATTATTGTATCATCTGGTTTAAATTAAGCTGAATTTTATTTTTGCGGGTCGTCGCGAAGACACTTGCATTTTAGTGTGGAACAGAAGCTTCACTCAAACAGTAAAATGCAGTGAAGCTTAGAACAACTCTGTCTCATGTGTTCATATTCTCGTATAGTAAGATACAGACAAATAAACGAGTATACACTTTAACGTTTATTACATGTTAAATTGTGCAACACATTCACTCATAGACACGCAAAGCAGGGGACACATTTAAATAGTCGAATTCCTTATTCGTGATTCAGTCCCCTCATAGGGACTCGATGCAGCCGGAAAACAAGTTTTAATTGCAGAAACGAAATAAAACCCCAAATAAATAGTGGAGCGCCATTAGTTAACCTCACACATGAACAAGCACAAACAACAAATGCACTTCACACAATCAAGCAGCTTTTTGTAATGCATCTGCCAAACTGTATCGCATGCATGCAACACTAATAAATTTATTCTTCAGATTTTTCATAGCATGTGGCATGTGTGACATATATGTCTGATGAAGGCCTGCTAGGGCTGATACATGTTGGTGTATAGAGTATAGCCCTGCAAAAAAAATAACTTAACTATTTAGAATTTTTACATGTTTAATTAAATATTTTTATGAACCTTCACATTGTGACAAAATATAAGGTATTATTTAATGCACAAAATAATTTACATTTAATATAAATACAAATATAGCCTATAAAATATCAAAATCTACATGCCTGAACGTGGGATATGTTCCCCACTTTTTTGAAGCTCCAAAAAGCACATCTATCCATCATATAGCAGCATAGTTTCTTTTAAATAAAATAGTAATAGAAATAGTGTTTAGAAATAGTATATATACTTTGGATCGCATTGTGTCAACTATGGGTTGAGTAAATGATGAGAGATGGGTATTATGTTTTAATACCTTAAAGGCATTAACGCCTTTACTCACAGTTATATACTAAGAAAAGATCCCCAAGACTCTCTGCAATCCTACAGACCTCTTAATATAATTATCTGATTATTTTATGGTAAGAAATGTATTATTACGGTAAGAAGTAATTATTTTTTATAAAAAAGTCATTCATTTTAGGGTCAAACTCTCAAATATTTATGAACATAAACTCGGAATGGAAGTATTATTTCCTCAGCCAATCTTCTGATGTTCTGTTCTTCTAACTATCCAGTTCCTTAATTTCACCCATACTTGCCAGTGGCACCTTCTCAACGTTCACCTTAATTTGTTTTCTCCCCTTTCCCCCCACATTTATTTTCCTTGGTCTGCCGTTTTTCCTGGAGCAGGAAAGTGAGGAAATGACTTTCAAATCCTTAGACCTGTGGACTGCTGCCCAGCGGGCCAAGACCCCAATCACCCACCCTATCCACACGTGCCCCTGACAGGCACGTTAATGACCTCCACTCAGGTTGGCGTGCTTCTCACTGTAAGAGTGTGGAGGGTCACTTCCGCTTTACTGTAACTTGGGCTAAGCGAAGACATGTGAGGACCACACTGAGGACCCCCCCATCTCACGTCAGTCCTGCGATATGTAGCAAACAAACAGAACCTGGCACCAGTCAACACGCTTGACCCTATAAACCCAGTTGCCCCGGAGAAAGACGTAACAGAGCGTTGTTTATAACGCACCCTCCATAATGTTTGTGCTGAAACATGTGTTAACGATTAACCTTAAACATGTACGTTTACTATACAGCATTGTCATGTGTGAGCAACCGCAATATGACAGAGTGAGGGAATGGGTTGGGTGATGACAGAGAGCAGATGAGTTGTCACCACAGAGGTGAACTCAAATAGTTTTGGATGGCCCTTACTTAACTAGCCTCTAGCTAACATGGAGTGAGTTAGCATTGTATCTATTCTATTCATGAGTCTGGGAGCTAAACAAACAGTGTCGATCAACAGTGTTTCATAAATCCAATTACAAAGACAATCTCTTGACCTTTGAGAGATCTCCAACGAAGAAAAAATATATATAGCAAGTCGGAGCTAAAGGCAACTCTGAAGTATATAGTAGTTTTGTAGTTTGTTGTAGTTTGTGTTTTGTAGGAACACTTGTGTGCTTTGATTTTTATGACAGTGCCCAGCGCTGTAAAAACTAATATTTTTGTAATAACCCATGACCAAACTTTTCTGGCAGGATTGTTTTCAACTTGAGTGGTTTATGTATTACCTCACCAGATACACAGGCCAACGACTCACATTATCAGTTTGAAAGCTACAACATAAACAAATGTTGCTGCTTATGCGCACATTCGTGGACTGCACTTAACTTCCGGTACACATTCGCAAACAATAGAGTGCCTGTAGATTATTTCTGATAACAAGCTAAAGAAACCAAGAACAACGGTTACTTGGCTAAACTTGCCTTTCCAATATTTTGAATTTAGACTCCGATACCAAGCTACACCGCTAGATGTCAATGCCTCGTACAGTTTCTTTAAATGCGTCAAAACTATGGGACCCATTCAACAAATTGTTTATTTAATAAAATACTACAAAGTTCACCAAATCCTTTATTTGAAACAATTATTAAACAATAAAATTATAATATAAATGAATATGAACATAAATTAAAATACATATAAATAATTATATTATTAGACACTAGACAGATCGATAAACAAACACAGACCAAACTGAGTCCGATGAAATGGTCTGTAGTCACATTATCATACAACCCATCCGTCAATGTGTGTATTGAATGTTTTGCGGAACACATTTTTTGTACATTTAAAACAAGTATATATGTTTGCCTGTAGGTTACAGCTTGGTTGGGGAGAGGTCAGAAGAAGGAAATAAGTGTGTTCGGATGGGCGAGAGTGAAACTCGAGCATGATTGAGTTAGGGAGAGTAGAAGAAGCCCTCAGGCTCGGAGTCGGATGTTGTGTGTATACATAGTAGTCTTGTCATGCTACCCTATAAGCATGGGGAGGCCAACATACAAATTGCATTGGGACTTTTTCGCATGCCAGAGGTACTTGCGTGTCTCTCGTGGTGTGCGTAAGGCGGTCGTGCAAGTGTATGTGTGTGGTAGACTGCAGTTGTACCTGCATATGCTCATTTTGTATGAGTACTGACAATGCAAATGCACACAGATGTTTTCATCAGTTTTTTTCTGACTGAAGACCATGTTAAATTAAATATAAAGATTAAATAAAGATTATTATTCCTTTTTGTATTCTCATTTATCCCTACTATGAGGGATTATGTAGTGATATGTACTGTATATATAATATTTAATATAAAGAATGTGTTTAGAATAAAAACGTGAGTGGTGTTTGCCTGTGTAATGTGTTGGTGGTTGTTACATTGTTGAGCAGTTGCAGTCGTGTTCTTGGTGGTTGCTTTGGTGTTTTCAGTGGTTGAAAATGTTTCTGGTTGATTGCAAAGGTGTTGCTATGTGGTCGTGGGGCTTGCTAAGACCTCCAAGTGTCTATGGGTATGCAGATAAAACGTGTGGTGGTCACTTGACTTTTGAGTGCTTAAACTTGTTCCATACACACTGCTTTGTTAAGTTCAGTTCGGTAAAATTTAGGTAGTGGTAAGAACATCTAATATTCTGATCTCTAGATTTGTGTGGTCCCTTTTTCAATATCAGTCTATTGAATTTTATTATGCCTTATTCTGTCAACCGTAAGGCTTTTTTATAAAAAAAAACATCACAATTTATAATTCCTGAAAAATCAAGGCCAAACTTGCTGATTAAGGAATAGTATGTATGATGAAGTATAAACATGTATAACTGTATTTCTTTCAAAGGAAGATATATGGGAGAATGTCGGTATCCAAACAGATCTCATCCCCAATTTACTGCCATACTAGGGAAAATAAATACTACGACAGTCAACGGTGGATGAGATCTGTTTGGTTACTGATATTCTTCCAAATATCTTCCAATTATTTGTGTATGTATCAGTTTAATAAATTGCAAAGTACATTTCCTACATGCCTTTTTACTGTTGATATTGAGTTTTTTTAGTCTAAACATCATTCATATAGTTAAAATGACCATATTTTTGTTATTCCATAATAGTAATATTGCAATAGTTAGCAATTATTTCAAAATGTGATTTTTTTTCTAATAAATAATGAGTGATTGACCCTGAACTTTTAACCAATGGTGTACATCACATGCACTTTTAATTAACTTATCAAATCCTCTGCTACCACCAAAAATCATTTTGACATCATTTGACAGCTTCCTTTTCTTGTTTGCCTTTTGATTTTTCATTTCAAACTACGAGTTTGTTCCTGCTTCTTGCTCGGCTGTTTTTGCTTTGAATTTGCACAGCGTGTGAGGTGCTTTTTAAACTGTGGGAAAAAATGTCCCGAGCAAAGAGCAGAGTGGAGGCGCCGCTCTGCGCTGTAGCAACGCTAAGCAAAAGCAGATGTTATAAAGTTTACAGAAATCAGAACATTATTTTCCTGTTTCCATCGCATTCTTCTAAACACTTAGTGAACAAGCTTTGAAGTCACCCAAGAAATCTAGTCTGCGGGAGGAATGATAGCATCTCTAGAGCAACAGAGCGAAGTAGAGGCAGAGCCGGTCTCTCCTCCAGCGCTGCTCTGTCAGAACCAGTTTTGCAGTGATGCGAACAGAGCCATTCAAGGCCAAGCTAGACGCCGCCCCCTGCACACGCCAGCACCACTGTGGTCTTCAAGTTGGATGGCTGTGTGTGTGTCCGTGTGTCTCTCCGAGAGAGATCAGATTAACCGATAAATCCTATTTGTCTGGAAGTCACGCCGCAGGAAGCAAACTCGGAGTCTGTTTGATTTTCCCCATCTCAGCGTCGAGTCATTTGTACAGTCAAATGATCTGCCCCTTGACCAACAGGGTCCATCAAAGCGCACTTAAATGTTTCCAATCCGAAGCGGGGCCGACCACTTGGCTTCTTTCCTATTGTTTAGAAGTCAAAATTCATTTCATGAACACTTGTTTTTGATTAAGCAAGGCAAATCACTCGTATTACCTTGAATTAGGAGAAAAGCAGGCACACAATTGTGTTTTCCTGTGGGCGAGCTCTGGGTCAGCTCAACGCTTGTAGTGCGGTGATTTGTTGTGGCATAGGAATGGAGCAGATGGTTGTGTGTCTCTTAAGACGGAGAAAAGATCTCATTGTCACTGTCACTTCCTGCTGGTCTTCAAGTCAAGAATGCCTCCAAAACCCCATTGTAACATATACATGGATGTCGTTTCTGATCTTAATTCATCCTCCCATGACCCTACATGAGTTTCTTTCATTTCTCCGCCTTTTCCTCTGTGTTTATTGTGAGCCTCTGTTTGTGTTTGGATAAGGGGCTGGTACAGGCCTTGAGCGAGGTGAGCTCTTCCTTTTCCTTGTCTTCTTTGTGTATCTTTTGTGGTTGATGTTAACGTTTAGGTGAATTCTTTCTTTTGAGGATTGGCATATGTGCCAAAGGTTATTTTTTCCATGTTTCCTTTAATTTTTCTCTTTTTGTCTTCTCGAATAGGCAGAACCTACCTCAGCGAAATAAGCCTAGTCTAAACCCTATAGGAGACGCACTGAATTCGTGCATTGAGCAATTAATAACATATAACACATATGGAGAACTCTACATTTCCACAAAATATTGCTGCATAGCGCATAAAATTGTACACTTCACAGTCAGATGGTTCTTCTGCAATCGGTTTACATGATGAATGAAGTTTAAAGGGATACTTCACAAGAAAAAAATCTGTCATAATTTAATCACCCTCAGGTTGTTCCAAAACACAAAGAAGGAATTTTGGAAAAATGACATCATTGACTATTATAGTAGGAAAACTTTTTTTGTTCTGTTGAACATCAAATCGCATATTATAAAGAATGTAATAAAGCAAACGGTTCACCCGTCTAAAATGTTCCTACTAGTTAATGATGTCCCAGAAATGTCAGTTGCTAACATTTTTCCTTACTTTGTGTTCAACCGAAATGTTAACAGGTTTGGAACAACTGGGGGGGTTCATGACAGAATGTTCTTTCTTGGGGGGAGTGTCCCTTTAATCAATTAAAACAATTGTAATCAGTTAAGGTATTGAAACAACTCATCTATTTTCATCATTCACTCTCCGTCATGTCATTTCAAACCTGTTTGACTTTCTTCTGCATAACAAAAAAGTCGATATTTTTAAAGCCCCACTGCAATGCCTTCGAACGTGCAGCATTTTTTGATGTGTTGATCTAATTTCTGAACCGAACAATGCAGATAGCACGAGAGTGGCCCTGCCCCCTCTTAAAATAACCAAAAGTGTTTCGTTCATGGTACACTCAGCCTGGAAAAGCTGCATTTCACAGCGACAGCGTGATAGCCACAGTGGAGTACAAGTCTATTGAAAAGAATGGAACGATCAGTGATACCAGTCATGTGTCATTCGTAGCTTGTTATTTACGTGAGTGACACTGGTGTTTCTCCTTAACTCATCAAGGCTGCGATGTCATGATCTCTTCCATATAGCCTTAACATACAACATTCTTTGTAGACTTTAAACAATTCAGATACGTTTTGTTTTCATAGCGGATTTGCGCATATGATCAGCCCTGTGCTTTCATGTCTTTGAACCGGAGGACGTGCAACCGCTCGCGTGACTAACGCTGTTATTGTTTACACTGTCTCCATCCCCTATCTCCCAACTAGTGCATTATGCGTCATTAACCATGTAGGACATAATAAATGTGCAAACAAGTGGCTGAGGTGCCGCACCTCTAATAGTGAAGGGGCGGGAGTTTTCCGATTCTAAAGCATATTTGATTGGACGAGAACCTTGACGAGGCTAAAGTGTAGCGTGATGTCAATGAATTTCTAGATTTTTATGAGCCCACTTGCCAGACTCTCAGTTTTGAACGCTTATATCTTCTAATCAGTTTATTGACGTCCATAGGGCTAACTTTCATTTTGATTTCACTGGTGCTTTAAGATGATAATCAAACAATGATCCCCATTAACATCTTATTGTATATTCCAGAAAAGGAAATTTGGTGAATATATGATGTGAGAATTGTTCGTGTGAACATCCCTTAAAAGGCATATTCCACCCAAAATTCGGTCATAAATGACTCACCATCAAGAATCACACCTGTATAAATGTTTTTGTTCTGTTGAACATGAAAACAATGGTTGCCAAAAATGGTATAGTCAACGGTGCTCCAGAACAGTTTATTTTCCAAAATTCTTTAAAATATCTTATTTTTGGTTTAACAGAACAAAACATGTACATGCTTTTTTTTCTACTGTGGTAGTCAATGGTTCTTTAGAAATTCATTTGCTAACTTTCATCCAAACATATTTCTTAAAAAGAATTATACAGGTTTGGAACAACTTGAAGAAGTTAAATTCATGACAGAATTTTCATTTTTGGGTGGACTATCCCTTTAATATCTCTTTTCCCAAGAAAATGTGATCTTTGCTACCTTTAGAAACCAGCCACCTATATCCAAATGTCTTTTGGCGTTTTCTTGGACATTGCTTGTTGGCTTTTGGTTAGGCAATCCCACATCTAAAAGAACACCCCAAATATCTATGACATTCCATATTCAAAATATGACTCAGGTCTGTCCTTCTTTCCTTTTTTCATATGCAAACCAAAATTCATTTGAAAGCCTAGTAAGGTAATATTCCAGTTCTCATTAGTTGCCCATTGAAGTTAATATTTTGGGATTCCCAAACTTTAGGTATTAGCAACAGTAACATTGACTCTTACCTTAGCAAACACTACATATTGGTGCTGGTAGTCATTAGTGGAAAGCTGGAGGGGTTCCTTAAGTGTGAGTTAATGTCCAAGCCTCAGAAGGCCCCTGGAAAGACATGACATTGAGGAAAGGGGCCTGCAGGCATTTCTGCGCCGGAGAGCTTCTCCTTATGTGTTTAGATTGCTTCTCCACGCGCGTCGGCTTGTTATCATTGGCTAAATGGCTGGTGATGCTGCTCCGCTGGAAAGGCTCTGGTGTGAAGTTTACTGGAGGATAGGGAACACAGATCATAAAAGCTGCCGGAGTTTTGAGCCGGGCTGATGCAGCATTCACCTTCACTTCCAACCATCTGCTATCAGGATTGGAATGACATCCGAGTGTGAACGGGAGTCCCGAAGAAGCCAAAGAAAAAGAAACCAAGCAAGAGAGGGAGAATCTTACCTCACACATATGGGCACAGGGCTGTATTTTGGCAATGAGGGCCATTAAAAAGCGCTTTTCTTCACCAGAAGATCATGACATCATGGCTTAAAATATGTCTTGAGCGAAATACATTTATTGCCTAGTGTAAACGGACAGTGGGGGAATCGCAAGGGAAGATAAAACAACAGCCTGTCTTTACTTTTTAATAACCAGCACTGCTCATTGCCTCCGCTCGCACCATGGCATTAGGTCTCCAGATGCATTGGCCACCCTGCAAGCTCATCCATCTCTTCAGCCTTGTCCACAGCTATTTTCCTAACTCAACCTTTTTCCAGCTCATAGACCCACAGCAATACTGCCAGGCTGAAGGTCTAGAGGTCCAAAGCAGATGGACGTTCCTGTCTACTGTGTACAGGTCAACTTTACCCAACCCTCCCCTGGACTGTGAGAGCGTCCACGGTGCCGGTTGAGCCTGGGAGGGTCAGGACCCTGACATGACCGGAGGCCTGGGGTGAACCTTGGATTGGGGGGGTCAGATGGCGGAAGAGACTTCCGCTGCCCGCTGGCTTTGGGTGTGAACAAGCAAAAAACAAGGAGTGAAAGATGGCCCAAGAGAACCTGAGCCAAGCCGTGAAAGTTTAAACAAATACAAGAGGAGAGAAAGTTACCTCGGTGGTCTAGCACATTTCCCTTAGCTGATGTTTTCTCTTTTTGAGAGTCAGAAATGAGTCAGAGCTCTTCAATGCCAGTGTTGGCTGTAATTAGAGATGCTGATCCTTCTAGCAGCAGCTCAGCTCAAATACTAAAGAAGTATTATTTATATGATAATAAGTTGTTATAATGCATAAATATGATAATGTTTTGAGTTATTTTGTTATAATATAATGTATTGATATAGTTTTTGTTTTAGATTATTTATTATTATTATTATTATTATATCATAAAAGTTAGTTTAATGTTTAATGCCCTTTCAAACGTATTTCTCTGTCTTCGTGAGTATCCATGGGGTATATACTATTTATGCAGAATATTTATGTAGAATTTTGGCCAGTATGGGTCAATCTGATATTGCAACGAGCAAATAGTGTTCACTGGGAGTAGCTTTTAAACTCAAAATCTGTGATCAATATTAATAAAATATAAATATTCTTCAAGTTATTCCACACCCTAAAAATATTTGACATTTACGGTTGCATTTACGGTTAATATTTTCCATCTCTAAATTCCCCTTTTGTAACTTACAAAAAAAGTGTTAAAAAAGATTAAACACTGCAAAATGGAAATTAGTGCTCGACTAATTCGACAGCCTTTCTTGTCATGATTCGGCCACATCATGTCAGGTTTCTCTTGGTCTAATGACAGGATGATGACAGAACCTCAGGTTTAATGTGGACAGAGGCAATTATTGTTGATTTGGCTTGCCATACACTCTCTCCGGTCTCGTCTCTGTTCCTGCCCTCTCCTCTTTATTGATTCATGCCCTACACCTGTTCCTCTCTTGATTTGGTCCCTTATTTAATGCCCTTGTGTCTTGTGCTGGTTCATTGTGTTTGTGTGGTGAGTTCCTGTGTCCTGTTAGTCTTGTCTAGTCTATGTCTAGTCTAGTCTATGTCTAGTGTAGTCTATGTCTTGTGTAGTCTAGTCTAGTCTAGTCTTGTGTAGTTTGTAGTTCTTGTAATAAGTCCTGTCTTCTCATGTTATTGTATACATCCCTGTTTTGTTATGTTACCCCCTCGTGGGTTTTTGTTTTGTATTTATTATTAAACGTCTTATGTTAACCCTTTACCCGCTGTCTGCACCTGGGTCCTCCTGTCAATGTTCGACACCCCGACCATGACACTTTCTAATTAATCTAACTAATAAAATACTGTATAAACTTATAAACAATCCTCTTCTCCTTTAAGTTAATTAATCCTTAAATAAATCTAACATGTAATTTTGAACACATGGAGATGTACAGTATTGTCTTGTTGTGGTAGAGAGAATTAGTCATGCTCTTCTTTTTATTTTATATAATTACACATTTTTATAAAATTGAAAAGGACATCTTGATCAAATTATATTTGATATAATTGTGGTAAAGTTATATTAAACACATTTTAGGTGAGCAAATTATTGAAAATGCAACATGTTTACCGACTAGACCACTGATTCCTAAAACTGTTTAATGGGTAGTTGTAATGGCAGTACCCTAATTTACAGTGCATACAATGTATTTATTTCTATCACAAGCCTTTAAATAATTTTCTTTTGACAACACTGTACAGTACTAAATTATTTAGAAAGTTGGTTTATATGACCCCAGCCAAGACCAGATAAACTCCCCTTGTCTTCAGGCAAGTTAATTTATGTCTTTATAGAACAAAGTGTGAAGATCGAGTGAACACATCAGCTACAGTGGTATTCATGACATTCAAGACATTTGCTGAATCTGAAATCGCATATATCATACTATATAGTAGGAAAAACGCAGAAGGCGAACAAATTGTATGTCTGAAACAGTAGGCGAGAAATAATGTCTCACGAGATTTGGACGCGCGCATACTGATGCCCGAATACACCCACTTACCTACTATGTAGTAAGAGTAACCACTATAGTATGTCTGAATCAGTATTCATAAAAAAGTAGGGTGAGAAATTCCCACTTATACACACTTTGGCGCATTCAACTTTCTAATCACCTTTCATAAATGCAAATAAGACAAATTAAACCAATTAATTACCAAAATAAAATTACTTATTTATCCAAACGAAAGATGAAGAGACATGTACAAATGATGTAGTTCAATGGTCAAGGAAAGAAAATAACAGATGAGGAAAAAGTGAATGTGCTGTACTCGAAGAAAATTGAAAGCTTTGTTAAATGTGTGTTTACTTGTAAACCCATATAAGGTTATTAATGCAACCTGTCTCTCTTAACTTCAGTTGTTGTGCTTGTCATTACATCACATGGCTAATGTCTTGCCCACAGTCCAGTACAGTAGGTGCCGGAAATGCACCTCAAACGTATGTCGCCACCAGCCATTCAAAAGGGAAAGAAGAATGATTACGTCACTTGATCATGTCAATATAGTGGACAACGGCCGATCGCATTCATACTACCCATTCAGGCAAAACTACCTATTTACTACCTATTTAGCCCTATACTTACTGAAATGAAGTACCTACTCATTGAGTATGCCATTTCGGATTCAGCCATTATTTGAGAAAGAAATAGTTTATTGTATACCAGTGACCTTAGTTGTATATTCTAGTGTCATTGCTGAGGTGTTTCTTAAACGAGTCCCCATGGAAGAGATGAAAATGTTCGCTCTAAATCTACAGAGTTTATCTATGGAGGGGAGAATGAAAAAATAACAAAACATGCACTTCGTTCACCCCGGCCTGCAGTAAAAAATTAAGAATTACACAGTGAGAGACAGTTTAACTTGTGGTCATAAATAACAGTTTTACCCACTCTCCCTCTTTTTTTCGCGCTGTTTTTAACTGGTTCTCTGTGAGAGTGGCTTTGGTGACAGACACATCGTTCTGAGGTGTGTGGCAGTATAAAGATTTTTCGGGCTATTATTACATTGACTAAGATACAAACATCAGCAAATGATCATGTATTGTGAAGTCATGGGCAGAACATAAAGAAAAAGTAAAGAAAAGAGCAAACATAAAAGCATCTGCGTACAATCTTTATTTTGGTCAATATCAGTGAACTAATATGTAATAATCTGCAGCTTCAGATTTGTGTTTACTCATCTGCATGTTAATAGTGATTTTCTTCCGCTTTCATTTTTTTTTTAATTGCTTTGGCAAAAAAAAGACTTCCTCCACTGTAAACTATTTATTAATGATTGTCCAGCTAAACAATGTGCAGATGTTTTATCAGGCTCTAGTTTTGGATGCATATATTAGGATTATAATATATTATTAGTATTATATTTGTGGTGATACATATCTACAGATTATTTTATTATTGCTAACTATTTTCTACTTTTTTATGTAAATTATGTAAACATGAATTAAGTATAGTCAAGTCATTATTCACAAAAAAATGTATTGGGCAGTGGTCAAATAAAAGTATATCAGTGTTTTATAACTTTATATTTTAATTCCTAATAAAAAGCTTTTTTTATTCTTGGCATGAGGCAAGTTGGAAACTTTATGAGGTGCTTTATAAATAGTAACATTAAATGAGTTTCTGTGTATGCAGAACAATTGTTGACTTTTTCATAATATCAGAAGGAAGGTGTGTCCAGACCTGTGACTATAGTATATGTTGCCAACGGTGAAACATCCACCTTACATTTGTAATTTGCTAAATGACCTTCATTATACCACCATTAAAAAGGTATCTTAATAGCACATCAGATATAACACACTATGAGCAAAGGAAAAATATGGAATGTTTGCGGTATATCAGCCGTTTGAAGCGGAGAAAGAGTATTTGTTTCAGCCTATGAGAGTGTCCCCTCCCATACCAAAGGTGGGTAATAATCACTTAACCCAAATCAGAGGCAATCAGACCAGACTGCAGCTGGGAGAAGCACACATCCCTGGACTGGTAGGAGAGCCACAGGAAGAAGAATTAAGAGGGGGACGAAGATGAAGATGAGGGTTGGAAAAGAAAATCGCTTATTAAGTCTTGTGGGTCGGCTTCACATGAAATTGCTCGGCACATTTGTGCTTACACATGCATGTCTTGATCTCAATCCAATGAGTTATTGCATTATTTTACATTTCCCATGTCCAGCAGAGTATTTAATGCTGTCTGTTAAAGGGATAGTTCAACCAAAATGCATTTTGTACGTAAACTTTAAAAGAATAAAGGTGCTTAAAAGGTTTTTCTCCATTTTTTGCTCCCACAAAGAAACACTCAGTCAAAGGTTCTTTAAAGAACCATCTCTTTCTTACCTTTTTATTATCTGAAGAACATTTCTTCACCTTGGTAAAACAGAAAGGTTCTTCGGACGTTAAAGGTTCTTTATGAAACCATTTAGACAAAAAAGGTTGTGTGTGTGTGTGATTTATTGATTTATTTTGTCATGCCACAGCCACAAAGAATGATGGGAAATGTAGTTTTGCCGCAGAATCCTGTTGCCTCATAAACTTGTCAAATGAGTAAGTGTTCTTTGGCAAGCTATCGCAGTTCTTCATCAGCAGACGTTAAAAAACACTCCACTGGAAATTTGTGGCGGACATTCATATGTGCTCATCTTGTAAATATGATTATTCCAGCATGACTTGAAAACAGACCTACCCCCCTCTGATAGTTCATACAGCCTTGCTAAACTACAATGATCTATTGCTCCTTTGCACTTTAGAATATAAATGAACTTCCCGAGCCCTTGTTCCATTAGTCCTGGACAAGCCTCCAGCAGTCTGTGCGTGTGATGACGTGCCATGCTCTTGTCGGTACTGCGATGTTCTGTAGTGATAATTTCTAGGCTGAGATTCTCTCCGTGGCCAGAGTTAACATGGCCCCTGTGGCGGCGTTCCTTTACCATCCTCAGCCGTGGCCAAGACCTCCAGCGTTTCGCCTCAACTCGGGAGTCTGAGTCCTTCCGCCCTGCACGGCTTATCTCGGCATACTCGCTGCTTAGCAGCCTGGTCTGCTCTTAATCAACTGGAGATTGCAGCAATAAGATATCAGAAACATAAATCTGTGTGTTTCTGCGTGCGTGTGTGTGTGTGTGTAAGGAAAAGCGCATGTGTGTGTTCTTCCCTGCCTTTATCTTGGGCCGTTCAGAAAGGCCTTTCTGTTGCTCACAGCTTCTCACAGCATCTGCCATTCATTTAGAGGGGAAGACAAACACGCTGATGAAAATGTCAGAGACCGCAACATTGCCTTTACTTTCTTTCTGTCTCCCTGTTTGGTGCGTAGAGGTATTTCCACTCATTTGGGCCTATTTAGAGCATTGTATGTTACTCTACAGATGGGCCACATTTTAAAATTAAATATAGAGAATTAAATTTTACGTTGTTTAAATACTGGCTCTGGAGAATGTATAGTTTAGTCTTCACATGGCTCCGTGTAGGGCTGAGTGAATCTGTGGGTTTTAATTCCTCATGTTGATCGTTATGCTTCTGTGATGGATAAGAGTTTTGACGACGTCCGTAAAATGTTTACATCACTCGGAATGGGGCAATGACAGCATGTTGTGAGGTGTTGTCAACCGTCAGGATTATGTGGCGGATCATCCAGTTATGAAGATGTAGTTTTATGGAACTCAGCTGAGAGTAAATGGCGATGGTCCTTGCAGTCTCATCAGTGCTTTATTTGAATTCAACCAAAAAATGTGTCTTTGGTTTGAAACATCTCTCCATTTGGACTCTTGGAGATTATGGGTATTTTAGTATTTCACAGTTAACAGCATTTGTGTCAAGTGATGGTATAATCTCAGAACTCATGGGTTTCATGGTATATCAATTGACACTTTCAGCGGCAACGACGTAAACGTTATGTGGACATATCGTAACTTCCGGTAGACCTCTGCAAAGAATCAATAACCGTTCAGTATTTTAATTTAATTGAATACAATTAATATACAATTAAATGTTAATATAAAATTAAATTAATATTCATATAAATTAAATAATAAAATTGTTATTACCAGCCACTAACCAGACCGATAACCAAACACAGAGCGGAAATTTACTTTGGGCAGTCGCGTACGTCCGATGAAACCGTCTATAAAGTTTCATACCTTATTGATATAAAAATTCTGTGAAACCTGGCAAGTCTCAAAATGTAATTCTGACATAAGCATCGAAGTTTCATTTCAACAATTAATCTCAATGTGATTTCAATCTTTGACAGTATTAAAGACATCAAGTATATTCACACAATGTTCTTTATATTTTGTAGGATGATTAAATGTAGAAAACAGTTATGACTGCAGCTGGGTTTGCACAGGCAGGGACACAAATATCAATGGATATGGAAATTAAAGGAATCTTTTACTCACAAATGTGTCACATTATGGAAAAAAATGGGTTTTGAACTCCAAGTTATGTTGACTTGCTTGAACACACACATGGACAAACACGCTCTAAAGCCACAGCTAGAGTTTTCCCTCAGTTAAATGAACATGTGGGATTCCTTCCTCTACCTCCCCAGCTTTGTTATTTTAGGTGCTTATAATAGCTATTCGTGTTTCTTTCTGAGGAAAAAGCAAGAGATACGGCTTGGTCTTCAAGGCAGGACATAGCAGGCGTAAATTGAATCGGGGGAAGGTGCGTCTGTGTGTGTCTGTTTAATGACAAGGTGTTGAAGTGGAACTGCACATAGATCAGTGAGGGACACCTGCTTCCCACTTTCAATGACCCCGAACCCCCTAAATCGTCTCTCACGCCCATTAATGCCCGACTAATGGAGGAGTGCACACATCATTTCTCTCTCTCTTTCTCTCTCTGCCTTATTCTCTCTCGCTCATCTGACAGCCATGTGTTGTTCTTGACACTGACAGCGATCAGTGTTCTGATAAAAAATGTAGCACATTAAAATCCACCAAGATGAAAAGGACAGTGACGTGATAAAAAGCATTCATTAAAAATAATCTGCGTCAACATATTGTTCGCCAAATATAATAGTAGCCTACAAGTTGGCAAAATAATTCAGATTTCAACTGATTGCTTCACTTTTTGGCAACCGAAAATAGCACAGGATGATGATGAACTTGGCAAAAGCATTGTTTATTGCGATTATTAACATTAACATTCTGTGTCTTTATTATCTTGTTGTGTCCAGTGTTGTAAAAAAGCAGTCATCTACTTGAGGCACAATGTGAGCGACAGTGACTGATGGTGGATCGATGTGGGTGTGTCTACCACTCAACAAAGTTCAGAAAAGTTTATGCAAATGATCTTTGACACGATTCAGCACCTTTCTATAGGAGGGAAGACAGTGGAGCTTATGCAATGAATCTCCTTTGAGGGATTGTAGTCGAGTTTAGACACGACAGGTACTGGGCATGATTTTATTGTATGTGATTTGTTAATTTAATAATTTAGCAGTCACCATATCAGGATCAGGGACCATTCGACATTTTGCCTTAAACTTTTTTTCTTTTATCATTTACTCATCCTCTTGTCATTTTAAACCTGTATGACTTTCTTTCTTCGGCAAAACACAAAAGAAGATATTTTGAAGAATGTTGGTACCCAAAAACCTTGGTTCCCCTTGACTTCTATTGTATGGGCACAAAACCAATGCAAGTCAATGGGGACCAACGGTTTTCTCTTACCAACATTCTTCTCTTACCACATATCATATTTTGTGTTTTGCTAAATAAATTAAGTCATACATGCTTGAAATGTCAAGAGGCTGAGTAAATGATGACAGAGCTTTAATTTTTGGGTGAACAGTCCCTAATGTTGGCGCAACAGGCCACGTGTGACCACCATTTACATGTATGCATTTTGGCAGACACTACAAGCGACTTGCATTCAATCTGTACATTTGATCAAAATGTGTGTTCTCTGGGATGTAAGCCCACAACTTTCTTTGTGGCCTGTTGCTTATGTACACATTGCAAGTCCACATCTTCAATGGTTCATAATGGGAGCTTTCCCATTCGTCTTGTCTCTCTCTTACAGCATAGACAAGATATAAGACGTCATTCTATTCTCTAGCATACTGTGCTTTGGCTTTGACTGCGTGAGGTGTTTTTGATAAGATAATGGTGAGGGCTGAGCTGTCATTCCTCTGAGACTGCTGACCTCTAAATGGGTGCTGAGTGGAGCCTCGGTGCGGTTTCACTTGCTCGGGACGGCCTGGACGTGCTCATGCAGTGTTGACTTAAGCGTTACGCCTGAGCCATCAATCATCGGCCATGTGACAGGAGGCTTCTGAACCCTGCAGAACGTCTGCCAGCAAATATTCCCCTTTCTCCCCATTCCCTGCATGTAGCAACCAGCTCTCTGAAACAACAATGAAAACAACCCCGTTCTTCTCACACGCACACTGCAGCGCACACACAGTGTTTAACCTCGCGGACCCCCCGCCACACACGCGCTAGCTCGGCCCGCTTCCTTTCAAAGACAAAGAATTGCTTCTAAATCCTTCCTTCCCGTTTTTTGGAAACCGCTGAGGCATTTGGAAGAGGTTTTTTTGCAATTATATTTAATCATACGCGGCCGCCCCAATCAGCAGGAGCGGGAGTGATCACATTTGCATGGGTTTCAGGTTTTACCCCTCACGTCAGATCGCTGCCCAGCGGCCACAGCACACAGGACCACCTGGGCGAGCCTCTGTCTTTCTCTCTCTCTCTCATTCCGTCTTTCTCTCTCTCTCTCATTCCCTCTCTCTCTCTCTCTCTCTCTCTCTCTCTGTCTCTCTCTTCTTCTATCTCTCATCTTTGGTCACTCTTTCCATCGTGTTTGCTCGCTCACTCACTGTTTCCTGACATTAAACATTTAGTAAGTGGATGATGTGGTTGTGCACGTGCACACAGACACATACACAGTGTGCTCTGGTGTGAACTTTGGTTGATCTGAATGGAAAAGCTGCACCAAAGGTAAAAGTGGTAAATCTGAAAATAGTTTTTCTATTTACACCATGAATTTGTATCATTACCAGTGATATTTAAAAAGAAAATCTGTATAAAACTGTATAAAATATTTCCTATTTCCTAAAAAATACTGTCATTATTTAGTTCATGTGGAACACAAAAAGCATTTAAAGAATCTTCACACAGCGCCTTTCAATCTGTCAAGCTCTGAAAGGGTCAACATATTTGTTGCAAAAAATCAACGCCAAGATTTTTCTGAAATTCTCCTTTTGTGTTCTGCACCAAAAAACAACAGCATACTAGACTGGTATGACACAAGAGTGAGTAAATATATTCAGAATGTTCATTTTAGAGTAAACTATTTCTTTAAAAGGAGACAGTTTTTGAAGTTGAGGTCATGAAATCGCTTGCCAGTTAATTATGTGTGTTATTGTGACTATTTCTCAGTGTGTGTGTGTGAGTGAACGTTGAGTTTGTCCATAGGATTAATCTGTTACCTCCCTTACTCTCATCCCAGGGTACACCAGTCATGTGGCCCACCCAGTCAGTGTAAGAGCATTCCATCATTCTTATGGATATGTGTGTGTTTGTTTGTGTGTATGGATGGTACTGACCATTGTATGCATAAGTGTGTCTGTGTGTACATGTGTGTGAGGAAAGCGGGTCCACTCACTTTCCCCAGTGAAAGGCTGCATTATAAGCCATTTCCATGACCTCAAGCCAAATCCTTCCAGGCTTCTTTGCAGCCCCCTTTAGTGTGTGTTTGCGTATCTGTTGCGCATGTGCGCATGGACGTTCTAACTGCTTTCCATGTCCTGCAGCCAGTGCCCTCCTCTGCAGCCTGCCTCGCAGCGCTTGTTTAGACAACAGTGGCGCACATGTTGGCTGAAATACGGCCGCTGAGCTCCTTCACTCGGGTGAATTAAGCTACGGCATGTGTGCTTAAACCCAGACAGCTCGCTGATTTAGCCATAGATTTAAATGATTGATTTAAGAGCTCAACAGCCCACACTTGTTGAAGAGATGACCTTTCGGAGCTTAGGTGGGTCTCTACTATGTGAAGGAGGGGGTGAATTTACAGCTGAACATATACAGCTTCCTAACAGGCCAATATGTTTACATTGTCTGTACTCGCCTCCGGAATATTTATTTTATGTTTTATGATATTAAAAAGACGTTACGTGCGCGGCTTCTGTGCCTTTTCCGTGGCTCATGAGATTTGAATCTTAATGTGATTTAACGTTTGGATCATCGCACGCTGAATTCATTGGGTGGCCATGTTTGTTATGGTTCAAAACAGCCTAGCGTGAAGCCTAAAGGGAAGTCAGAAAATCTCTTTATTCGTGATACATTTGTGTTTTATGAGCTGTCTAATTATTAAATGTGTTGCAGGAAGGTTGAGCCGGGACTGAACATTCCAGATCCGCTAATGCCTCCCTGACGTATTTGCCCTCCCTCTTTGATAATCATTTTCCTTATGAGCCCATAAAACGCTTTCTCTTGCCTAAATGGTTCATCTCGCCACAAAAATCTTATCCCTATTGCATTTTTTTATATTAAGCTCTCACAACTCATTTAGGCTTTAGAAAGGATTGCGCATGAAATGCAAAAACTCCAATGGGATCAACAAAAAAAGGGGGACACTGTAGGGCTGTTAAACGATTAATCGCAACTAATCGCATCCAGTATAAAAGTTTGTGTTTACATATATGTCTGTACACTGTACATATTTATTTTGTATTTATAGACCATTTTAACATAAACAAATCTTATGTGGCCCAAACGTAACTTCAGGTAGACCTCCGCAAAGACTAAATAACAGTTGAGTAGTTTTAAATTAATGTATTAATATAAATTAAATATAAAATAAGTTGTTACATTATAACCAAACACAGACTGGAAATTAACATCAGGCCAGTTTGTGCGACCAATTAAACAGTCTATAAAAACATACACGTACACATACATGTATATTTATTTGCATGTATATATTTAAAATATTACAATTGTGTATAAACATTTATTCATTTTATATTTTTCTTAAATATATACATGTATGTGTATGTGTTTATGAAAACTAAATTAATATGCAAGGTGCACAGACATATATGTAAATAATAACTTTTATTCTGGATGTGAGTAATCGTGATTAATCGTTTAAGTCATTTCAACTCATCGAAATAAGTGAACTTATGTTTCTATTTTACAGCAAACTCACCACCGGGAAATTTTTAATAGTTTGTTAAAAACCTGGTCAAGCCTTTTGTACACAACATTTTAAAACAGCAAAAAACATTTTACAGTGTAATGAATTGGATAAAAAAATCAGGATAGGAAATGCAGCCTCTCTCTCTCTCTCTCTCTCTCTCTCTCATATTGGCGTATAGGGGACTAAGCTAGGCATAAGCGAATAATTAGGTAATTGCCCTCTTGATTGAGCTCAATAGGAAATGTTTCAATTAGGCTAAAACTGCACGAGGAGGAAGTACGCTCTTACAAAGGGAAACATTCCTTGTCATGCAACTGTCAGGCCCCCCCAAACCCACACCACAAGTAAGGATTTACTGGATACGCAAAGAAGAGAAAGCAAGGAAGAGAAAGGGAAAAAATATGTATGCTAGCGAGGGCTAGCGGAAGGCGGAAAAAAGACAGCAACAAATGATTGCTGTAATTAGGGCTATATTTAAACAGCCCCTTTTCTCTGATATGATTTGCTAGTGATCTCCTGTCCAGATAAGAGGGCGACTTCTCAGCCCGCCGAGTCGCCTGTTACAAATTACAACCTTCCAGCCATGGAAGAGACATAGTTCCTGGAAAGAGAAAAAAAGTAGGGGGAGAAAGAGCCTCTACAGAGAGAGAGAGAGAGAGAGAGAGAGAGAGAGAGCATGTCAGAGCACAGTGGCAAGAGAACACAGATGAGAGGGCATCCTACAGGATACTAGCAGATGTTAATTGTGTTATTTTGTCTATATAGCGAATCTCAATAGCATCATCTTTGTGTTTTTTGTTGTGTGGTGTTTGTATCTTTCTAATGTTGTTTTAGTGATACCTTATTAGTAGTAAAGTAGAGCAGTCTTCATTTTTCCTCTTTAGTATATCATGTCTATGTTTTGCTATCTATTTGTGTTAGCATATATTTTCTGTGAGGGATTTTGCAAACAACGTTTTATATCTAAATTAAGTTTTACTTGGGTCCCAGTAATATGGCTTGGCTCCCCTAAACTATAAGTGGAAGTTTCTTATCCGATTTAACAGCCTAAGGTTTCAGTCGTCCTCTCCTCAACAATTCAAGTTTAAAGGTGCAGGATGAGTGACCAGAAATGTAATGTTTAAAGGGATAGTTCACGCAAAAAAAAAACATTTACACAAGCTCAAGTTGCTCAAACCTGTATACATTTCTTTGTTCTGATGAACACAAAGAACGATATTTGGAAGAATGTAGGCAACTAACATTTACTGACATTTTAATATGCTCAACGATGTCCCAAGAATGTCAGTGGCTAACCAAATATATTTCTTTGTGTTCAACCAAACAAATACATTTATACAGATTTGAAACAGCTAGATGGTCAGTAATTCATAATAGAATTTTCATTTTTGGGTGAACTATCCCCAATCCAGAACTTTTGCCTTTCTATTACCACAAAAAACAATCTTTAGAATCTACTCAATAAAATTGAGGTAACAATTTCCAAT
The DNA here is from genome assembly GCF_947034865.1 of Barbatula barbatula. NCBI lineage: Eukaryota > Metazoa > Chordata > Actinopteri > Cypriniformes > Nemacheilidae > Barbatula > Barbatula barbatula. The sequence goes on along the minus strand of NC_136765.1, from coordinate 12,120,872 downwards.
CACTTTGTTATAGTACATTCTATCCTATTTATGAAAAGAGTATCTAAATTTATAAGCTATATACCACACTAAAAGAAATTGGGTAAAGTAATAGATTATACGAAATTATGCCCATTGCCATCAGGCAACTTTCATCTACCCAATTATTATTAATAATAAATAATAATTAAACTTGATATATTACCTATTAAGGGAAGGTTGAATTTAAATAAATTTGGTCACACTTAAGTAGATTGAACCATTCACGTTTTTATTGAGTAATAAATAAGAAACATTTTACATATACTTTGCAGAGTCAATTAATTTTCAATAAAATAAAACACTTATAATAGTACTCGTTGTTCTGACGTTTATTTATCTTGGTCAAACATATTCAAATTCTCCCTGCGTGGCTTTCTGATGTTTCATAGTGTGTGGATCTGTGAAAGAAAAGATAAGAAAAAAAGTCTGCAGACGCATGCAGAAAATCGTACACATAACTCTGTAAATAACAACAATAACAAAATAGCTCTATAAATCCTTCCCTTGTAACACTGTGGCCTAACCAGACGATACAGAAGCCACAACATTTGGAAAAAACGCTTTAAAAAGCAGCTTCATTAAAGTGGCTGGTGAGGAAAAAACTAAAAGATAAATAACATGGGAAACATATACCTTATAGTGTGTTGCGAGGTCCCGTCACGACTGGACACCGTTTAACACAAAACCTACATCAACAGAATGAAATAATATGAATATTCCAGCTGTTTCTCTCCTCTGTCTATTTGGAGCACGTTACTCTCACTCTCCTGTCAGGCAGGTGCTGACAATACAACACAGAAGCGCATCACTTACAAATATTTTGCTATATTACAGTTAAACGAGTAAATTATAACAAAACGTACTTCTATCTCGACACTTTTGTGTTCCCCAATATAACAGAAGATGATGATTTGAATCCCTTGATTCCCGTCTTGAAGTTGATGCATGCACATTGTTCCTGGGCAAGTATTTTAGGGTAAATATTACTCAACATTTGTCAACTAATAGTAATAATGTACTCATTTTTTAAATTTGTCCAATAATATCTTTAATTTACAACTAACTGAGTTTCATTGGTTGTTTTTGTCAATCATGTTGAGGTATTTTCTTATTAAATTTTTTACAGTGCATCTCTGTTTAAACAAAATTGTAGGTTCTATACGCACTTGTTTTTACATGGTCCAATTACATTTCCAGCGATAAATCACATGACATAGCTAAATTGTATCCGACAGATAAACGTATTGATCATTATTATACACTTACCATTGCAAATGAGAGTAAGTTAGAGAGGTTACCTGCTTATAACTATTTTTTACCCAACAAAATTATTAATAGTAAATTAAGCAAACAAATAAATAAAAATAAATGAGAGCTATTTCACATTTTTATTTGCCAACTAAGTTACTTTCAGAACGTTTGGAATTTAATTATAAATGGTTTCATCGGATCCACGTGGCTGGCCCGGAGTTAACTTCCGACATGTGTTTGCGTATCGGTCTATATAATATAATAATTCATCTAAATATTAATTTATTTATAAACATTTTTATAAAATAATCTACTCAGGGACTCTTTGCAGAGGTCTATCGGAAGTTAAGTTTGGGCCACATACATTTTTTTTATGTTGTTGCTGCTGAAAGCATCTATAGAATGTGAGGCACAAAAATAAATCAGTATAAAGCATTTTTAATTTGGAATGTGAATTGGCTAATATTGCATTAAAAACATTGTAATTGCTTTTGCATTATGCTTAAATTACAATTAACATTACACAACAATTCTAATCTAATCTACACATATCAAGAGACATATAATAAAGTAAGTTGTATGAGTAGCAGTCATGAGGACACACAAAGCACATACATGGCACAGTTTACGGAGACTGATCTACCCCCTCTGTTGACTCCTAAGTCATAAAATTATTGACGGTGAGAACTACCTGATCTGTAAATAAACTAGAACTCATACAGTGACTCAAACTGTACCCGCACCTTTTTAAACGACGGAGGAATGTTGCTGTGGTAAATGATGTTTGCATAGGCCTGAACCCTTTGGGGGGAACTAGTGCTGTGTGTTCACTGCATTCACTCCGGCCTAAAATATTAACTCACACAGAGCATGTGTTGGACAGCCATGTTCCACAAATAATTGTTTACGATCGGTCATTCACACAGCAGCGGTTTATCTGGGTGTTAAATGATTTTTGTATTTTTATGAATAAAAACAGACGGGTAATAATTTTATGAGAAGTTGGGTGGTGTTCTGGTGAGTGTGTGTGCGCCTCTGTGTTTTTGGTACATGTAAACAGACACTGCCCTACAGACGTGTCCCTCAGGGCCACAGTGTGGTTAACAGAGTAAACTGTGGTCAATGTTAATACGTTTCCTGTGTCTGACGGACTTACCTGAACGGTTTACGCATGCAGATTAAAGAGCGTTTTAGTCTATGTCCCTATTTCTCACTTTTCTTTTTACACCTTTTTTCATGACAGTAGACATGACAATATAATAAATATACACATTATGTTTGTGATCATTTTTGTTGTTTTAAATTAAGCAACATCACAAATAACATGGCAATAATAATGCATTTTTATTTAGCCCTTGTTTTGGCAATCCTTCTTTTTTAAATGGTAGAACGAGTTTGTCTTCATTAAACTTTGAAATCAAAACTTTGTGAAAAGTACAATTACAGTGAATTTGTTCTAAAATAAATTGTCTTTTAAATTGTTTTGTAATATTTCACAGATTATTTTTCATAATATATTAATTTTTTCTTTAAAATATATATTGCAAATGATAAATGGGTAGTTGAGAAATAAACTATACATGTGTCCTATGGTGTGACAGCAAAAATATTAAAATAACAACAATAAAGATAAATCCCTCTTATGCTATTTTATATTAAACATATTAATAATTCAAAATAATTTATTATTAATTGTGTTTTCTACATTTTTGCTGTCACACCATAGGACACATTTACGTTGTATTTCTCAACTACCCAAATATATATGAAATAGATATACGAATGTTTGTCAATTTCTTACAATTGTTTTAATCCACAGTTTGCCTCTGTAGTTGCTGGGTTAATGGTTAGCCTGAAACCATAGAAAATAGAGATATATAAATTGGGTAAAAAGTCTAAACCACAACATCTGGATTTTTGATATGCACTACCTTAACAACCAGTGGTGTTATCAGTTGTGAGGGGCCACGATGTTCCAAAATAGAACTTGTACTTAAATGTTTGTGGCGTTGTTTAAGTGGGTCCCGCTTGGTCACATGCATCTATCCATCTCCCCGTTTATTCATTTGTTTTTAGGTTTTATGTGACAGGTGTGATAAATGAGAGCCCTGCAGTCACATGCCAACCATAGTCGTCCTGGTGCCTCAGGCTCAGGTGGATTGAGTACATTCATAAACGGTTTAGTTGTGTTGTCTTTTATAATAAAATTAATGGAAGTTGTTCTTCTCCAAGAATTAAAAAAAGGACTCCTGTGCTAAGTACCATAAAAATAGCAAAGATTTGCCATTGGAACTCTATTGTATACTTCACCAGAATCTTGAATCTTATTCAACGTGTGTATGTCTGGAGAGGTTTTTGATAGTTATCAGTATTTTGTTGTACATCTAAATGTACCTGACATCTGCGAAATCGTTGAATGTACACACACGCAGCAGCAACTTCTGCATTTTTCAGCAGCAACATATACATCCCTCTAGACATTTTTCATCATAAGTATATTCTGTCGTCAGGGTGGTGGAGGGAGCGAAGGGTAGCAAGCTCATTACCGGGATGGGAGAGGAGCAGTGCTGGTAATGTTTTAACCCTAAAATGAGTTCCATTCGGCAAGGAGTCCCGTGTGGAGTCAGGGATGTAATGCTCATATGGAGCAGTTTATGAGGATTAAGAGCTTTTATTTAGTCTACAGGGCCAGGCCTGGACTTAGATTCTCTCTCTCTCGATCTATCTCTCTCTCTTTCTCTCTCAGACACTAGGCTGTGGGTATTGGGTGGCTGAGCTTGGGGGCAAAACCGCTAATTTTAGTCATCCATGCAAAACATCCACCCCCTCTACATAACAAATCACACATTTAAACACTAAAAAGGGAAATACCAAGCATTTATATTACCTTTCATATCTGTGCTTGTGTATGTAACCCATATATTTTGCACATTTAAACTTGATTAGTATTACTATGTATCATTTGGAAATCTTATTTCTTAGGTTTTCAGTTTTTGCTGTTCCGTTTTGTTTTGTATAATTGTTTTATACGTGATAATTGTTTTACTGTTTACATTAAGCTTAACAATCATTAAAAATAATGTTATGTCCCATTATCGCACATTATGGCCATTTACCCATTTTATGTCACAACATGCCCCATAAAACAAGGAATTTTCTTATAAGAAGTCAACGTGTGAAGTGATGCATTTCATCATGCATTTGCAAAAGGACGCATGCTGTCCTTTTGAAAACTTATATCGCTGTTTTTTTGCCATAAATTATTATTATTACTCACCCTCGTGTTTGTCACTGGGTTTTCTAAATACCTAACCAATAAAACGTATTTAAAAAGTGCTTGTCCCCTTTTGAAAACACAGTTTGTAGGAATTTAAAAGTACAGTGTTTCTTACATTTCCGAATTTGTACATACAAGGTTTTAGAAGGACAGCAACAGTATCTTCTCTTATGGAAAAACAGGTTGGAAGTCTCCAAACAGAACTTTAAATTTAATGAAAGAGTATATAAAATATGAAGATAAAATGCCTGTAATATTGGCATCTAGTGCTGATTTTTCAAAGGTTTTATAAAAGTGTTTAAAGTGTGCTGGAACTATGTGTTTACTACAGGTTACTGTGTTTTTACTACATCGAGTAGGGTTAACTGCGTGTGGGTTTTATGTTCCTGCTTGGTCTTAGCCTCTTGGATGTTTCATGGCACACTGACAGAACTTTCAGTTTCATGTGTGCAATATGCAGTAGTTAGCAAAGTATTAAGTGTTTCATTGAAATGTTCATAATAGTGTTCTGTATGCTCACATTCTATGTAGCAGTTCTTTGGAAATGAAAGAGAGGTTGTTGTTTGCGCCGTTATATTTTTTATGTAATTTTTGTGTTTTGTTTGTGGGAGTCTGTTTCCTCATTTGCATGCACGCTTGCGTGTCTGAGTTCGCTGTATGTGTGTGGCTTTCCCCTCCGTCTTGCTCCCAAAAGGAAAAGTTTCAAGTTCGCTCACTAACTCGTCCCTGTAGAGGGTCAATTGCAACCAGTTGGCCACCAGTCTAGTCCAAAATAAACATTTGGAGAGAGGAGACTATATAGGCAGGTACTGGGGCCTCTCTCTCTCTCTCTCTCTCTCTCTCACTCTCTCACTTTTCTCTGCTGTGTTTCCCTGGGAAACTCGCTTTCTCTGTATGTATGTATGATATATGTATGTGTGTCTGTGAACAGACTGTGCTATGTTAGATGCCATTATATAGCCTTTTACATGGCCAGCCTATGAGCTACGGGCTCTTTGCGACCTTTGATATGTCTATCATTTAATTTGCACAAAGAAAACAAACGCATTCCTCCTTTAATCATCCTGTGAAATGTGCTTTTTATTTCTTGCTCTCTCATGTCATATGCATTCATAACAAACGCAGAGCTATAGGCTGCCGCATTGGGGCCACGTCATGTATGTGATGATGCTTGATGTGGGCAGGTGTGTGTGTGTGTGATTCATGGGTACAGTGTGGTGGTTTGAGGCTGATGACCAGTGACTTGTTTAATCGGGATGGGGGCGCCGTATGCACGGCTCAATTTAGGCACCATTAATCATACTGGCATTTCCTCACATCAGCCTGTGTGTCTGTTTGGCCTGTTTGCGCTTGCAGCATGAGCTCAGGTGACTGTGGACAGGAGGTTGTTCAGTTCACTTTGTCCATTAAGGGCCAGGCAGCTGGCCACCACCACTTCAGCTCATTTGTGAGTTACTCTGTCACTATAGTGCACAGGAGTCTGAAGTAGGAGTCTAAACAGCTCAGCATTAACGTGAAATAATATAGAACATTATACATTTTGTACACCGAGAAGTTGAGGTCCCCATGGGCAAACAAAGTGTATAAATCGTACTGAACAATATTTTTTAGGTTTTTAGGTTAAGGGGTTAAATATATACAGGTTGTACAGTATAACAATAATTCACATATGGACTGTCCCCACGGAGATAATAATACTATGTATTATATTACACTTAATTTCAGTCATCAATCAACAAATATATTAGAATCAAACCGTGATTTGGGTATTTATTATAAAAGAGCTTTTTAAGTGGTCAAGTAATCATAATAAACAATAAATAATATGATATAACATAATATAATAATTACAAACACAACATTATTGTACTAAATAATGTTTTAATGCTTCTGTTTTACATTTTATGGTTTTTTTCTTGACAAATTTTCTGCTTTGCTGGGCTGCAGTGGTATTTCCTTGCTTGTACTTTTTTGTCATGCGTCGTGACATTTTTAAAGTATCAGTTTCATGCTGTCAGATAGATTGAACTGAGAATTGCTTTTAAACCGGCTAAGGGATAATGACTATGAACAGTTCACTCTTCTAAATGGAAAACGTACTTACTACTGTAAGAACATACTTGCGGCGCACCCTTTTGATAAAAAGCAACATTTGGTTAGTTGCTCTAAAAATGTGTTTTAGTGGCATTTAAGGTGGTAGAGTGTGAATTTGTCCATTATTTAAAATGTATTTTCGCTGGAAATTCCCATCAAATACATGGTTCTTTGATATAATGTTTCTATTATTTTTAACAAAAAATCATAATGTTGCTATCAATCAGGTAAAAAATGAAAAAACTTCAAAGGCTAAGTGAGGATTGTGTGTACAGAATGAATGTGAAGAGGAGGGGATGGTGATCTGTGGCCAGTTGTACAGGTGCTTATAATTTGCAGTGTGCGATTAATCATTGTTGTGTTTGAGGGTGACATGTTGTTTAATGCATCTGTCCATCTTGCTCTCACCATCCTGGACCGGCAGACCACGGCATGCTGAGTGTCATTGAGGGGTTACCGCACGGTTTCACACCAACACACTGGTCCCGATTTACACCGAGATCATAGTTTAACAAATCACGCATTCAGCAATGCTAATAGAGACTGCACTCATCGGATTAGACAAGGCAACATCTCGAAGAGCGTATGCTTTCTCAAAGCCTTTATATAAATAATGTATCTGTGTGTGTGTGTGTGTATTTGCTTTGGGTACAGGGCAGGCAGCCTGGTCAGTCCAGGCTGTAAATCAGCTGCTCTCTGATGGAATTCTGACAGACAGGAAGCTAATCTGTCCCTCGTGTGTCATTACGGCCAACCTCCCAGATTGCCACATATCCTGCTGCTACGCTCATCTTCCACACACACATTCAGCCTGACTGCCAGAGACAGTAACAAACACACATGTTGAACATAAAGTGGCTTTGGCTGTGTCAAGAGTTCATTGTCCACATCTGCCAGAGGCAGAGAAAAGCTCACAGGCGTTTTTTCTCCCTTTCTCCTCTGCATCTGTGCGGATCTTCAAAACCCCACGCTCGCACACAGAGGAATATTTGCCGACATCTCGCTTTCCCTCTGTTGCTATTGGTGGTCACCATCCACCGCTTTTAGATTCTGTGTTTATTTTATTATGCACCGTGTGTAGCTTTTCTCCATCTTTACAGTAATAGTTTATCCAACGGTAAATGTCCTGTTATTATTTAATCACCCTCATGTCGTTCCTAATCTGTGATTTTCTTTCCTCCGTGGAACATAAAATATTTAGAAAATCTGCTTTTTCAAGTGAATGGGGAGTTTTGAAGCTCTAAAAGTTATCCGTGTAACGCCTGTTTGTATTACAACTCTTCTGAGTTCATACAGTAGCTTTATGAGGTTAAGACCAAAATGTACAGTTATTTCATAAAAAATATTTCCCTCTGCTGCAGTTCTCCTACACATTTAAACACGATTCTATATGATCAAGCAAGAAACAGACAAAAAACAATTAATGCTGAAACCGATACAGATATTTTGGGTCAATATTACGATAATTTATTTAGTTCTGCCTCCATACAGCGCATTTGTTTGTTCATAAAAAGGCCACTCCGATGTAAAGCCAGCATTTGACACAGGTGTAAGGTGGATGAGATTGTATAAGGTACGTATTTTTGGAGGATCTATTGACACGAATGCTATATTCTACATTCTACCTGCCTACGCCGCGGGTCCTCTTATATTTCTGTTTCTACAGTAGCCTTAAACGGACAAACTGCTCTACAGAGCGCGTTTCGGTAATACATTATCTCCTTTTGCAAAGAAGCAAAACATGACGATATCTTAGTTTTGTGTCAGCTCCCGTAGTGCTCCGAAAGGAAGGGCTGGACTGAGCCGTGTGTTGCTAGAAGCCACTAGCTTTCACACACCGGAAACGATACTTTTAAGGTCCTATGTATTTTGTATACGTAATAATTGTTCATTTAGTTACAACACATTTGTCTCACATTTACTTGTTTAATCACATTATTGATAAAACCCATATCGCGCTACCACTATAAACAATTTCCTTGGTCAATGTTGGCTTTGCTTGTTTGAGAAAGAGAAACATGAACATTCTGTAAAATTTCTTGTATTTTGCTCTATGGAAGAAAGTCGCAGGCTTAGAACAACATGAGGCTGAGTTAAAAACGCCAGTTTTAAGTACCGGATATAGTAGCCTGCTCCTTCAAAGGTGCCTTTAATCAGCATTCTCACAGCTGAACTTTGAAGCCTGCAGTAAGCCACTCGCTCATTTTGTTGCGTTATCTATTCGAGTACCGTGTTAAACACAAGCGCTCTCAAGTATGTCTCTTTGCCTCGGCTTAGCTCTTCACATCCCAACCCACTGCTTGCTTTACATCTCTGAAATAATACCACAAGCTCATGAACAATTTTACCCTGACAGTTTGAAATATTTCTGAATCCTTTGACAAATTGCTGGATTACAAAAAAGCCCAACGCATAATGGGCTGGCTTGGAGGGTGTCCAGTATTAGGATCCTGACCCTTTAATTATGGAGTTACGGTGCTTGTTTTCATGCGTGATGCTGAATTTCATTAGTGGTTATAGTACTTTTTGGTAGTGTGGATACTGCTGCTCAGCAATAATGGTGCGATTTGAAAGGGAGCTGTGTTTTTCATATGTGAAATATTACTTCGGTTGCGGTAAGAGAAAGCTAGAGCTGGATTCTATGTCATGTCAATGTGCTTTCTGTATAAACGCGTGTCTACAGGAGTGATTGTATGCATGTACATGCAGATCATGATGATACGTTTTTTCCCCAGCGCGCTTGGCAAGAGGGCGGCATGGAATGATGCCACGTTACCTGCTGCCAGCTGCTGTCAACCATGCCATGTCATCAGATCGGACAGCGCACTGACTACACAGTTCAGCCCAATTCATTACACTGATTCCTGTAATGACAGTAGATCACTCACACACACTCTGTCTTGGTCCTCATTACTGACAAACATGCATGCATACACAATCGCTGAAATGCACAAAGGGCCGAGCCTCATGCCTGATTTCATAATTACTGCATCAGACCACGGCCATATGTAACATAATCACAGTCTCTCATCAGACCCAAACCGCCACCACGGCTGCCCAGCATCGCTTATGTAATGCTTGGAAAGTGTGAGTGTGTGTGTGTGTGTGTACCCACTCTATTAAACTAAAGCATCTTACAATTTAGAGATCCTTAACTGTGTGTGTGTGTGTGTGTGTGTGTGTGCGTGTGTGTGTGTGTGTGTGTTTTTGTCTGTCTTTCTCTTTAAGGCTGGGTGGTGAAACATGTTTCTCTTGTGTTTGGCCAGTGCTGGCTGAGTGCGTTTACACTTCAGTAATGGCTTCCTGGTTCAGTCTCTCACGCTAAACGGCGCTTTAACAACGCTACTACAGTATATCACTACAAAGCAAGCCGGGATTTTTTTAGCATAAAAGTGTTTGTTAAAGATCTTTATTTCCTCAAAAGTTTTTCATGGTTTCCTCAAAGACGACCCCTGGGGAAAGGAAAGATCATATCATTCTTTAAGAATGTCCGTTGTTCTTTTCCATTATTCTCTGATCTGTTCGTACACCTTGCAGGCAAAGCGCTTGTTTTTAGTTGTCTGGACTTGGGATGGCCAGGCTCATCTTTTCACTCTGTAAACTTCAGCCGAGTTAACTTCATTCCGAGTCTGCCGTGATGGGACGGCAGGGATGAGTCTTTGCTCAACGAAGTGTGCCCCAGCGGGGCCTCTGGTCTACACAGATCCAGGGGCCTTATTTCTGCACTTGTCCAAAGAGACACAAGGTGTTAACAGGTAATTAAAGAATTTACTGCCCCACTAAAACTCTATTATTGCTGTTCCCGGCCCATAATTGGGTTCATTATCAGCTTTTATGGACTATATGTGCACGTTTCTGAAGCAGTGGACAAACCCCTTACGTCTGCTGTCCAGGTCATATATGGCGCACGCAGTTTGAAGAGGTCACATGTTGTCTCCAACTCTGATGTTCTCACTTTGTACTTTCTTATTTAATGAGACAATATAAAACAGATTTTTTAAAAGATAAGGTAATGTTTTTTTCATGCTGATATACTGAATTATATTTGCATTCACATTTATTCATTTGGCAGACGCTTTTATCCAAAACGACTTGCAAGTAGGAGAGCATTAAAACATAATATCCTTTTTGTTTTTTCTAAAAAATTAATCTGTTGATAGACGGCAGTGTTGTGGTTTAACAATGGTAATACATTACTCTGTTTGCTTTTCTCAATTAATATTGATATTTTGTGATTAAACGTTTCACCGACTGTGCCAGGGGGAGTTCTCGGGAAACCTGTTTGAAAACAGTAGTTTTGCTATTCCATTTGGTTCACTGGAGGCACAGAAATTGCACAGTTTTACTATTTTAAGATTTTAACAACGTGCTTTGTACAATAGATGCACAGTTTACACCATTGATTTATTGAAAAAGAACTGCTGATGTACAGAGATCTTTCAAAGAAATGCCAGGCACACACTACGATTTTAGCCCAGATTTGGCCATCTGAGAGATTTTGAGAATCCCATAAGATTGTTATGGTCCTATGCTCAAATCTGTAGTCTTTAACCACTTGTTTGACATGTTGGCCGATGAATTACTGTTGTGATTAAATATTTCCTATGATAACATACTGCAAGTGTCAGAACTTTTGAGATGTTCTCGTAAAAATAACGACAATTGCTCAGTGTGACTCGGCTTTTAGTTGTGAATTTGTTAGCATCAATCTTAAATGGATATTTAAAATCACACAGTGTGCCCTCTGCTTTACTTGGTCCTTATTTTGTCTCAGTCTTTAATCTTATTTCATTCTCCTTCAATCCTTATTCCATGCCTCTTATACTTCTCACAACAAGTTCACCTCTCTCTGGTGTAAATGGTGTGTAAAGACAGCCATTTGCTTTCTAGGGTCTATTTGTATACCATCACAAATCATGTCCCTTTCAACTCTGTCTCATGAGTGTCCACTAGGTGACAGTAATGACACAGCTCATCCTCTAGGGTGATTGACATAACAGCATGTGTGACACAATCACTTATGCACACCTATGACCACTATGCAGCTCAGAACTTGACAGTTCTTTATAGGAAGCAGAACTAGTTTTCATGGTTCCTATTTGAGAGCCTGTTTAGATCCATTGAATACTAAGCAAGCAATAAACATCACAGGTGATTTTTACAGAATTCCTTCAGTAAGTATATGACTAAACAGCATTGAGCTGCATGCTGTCTCGCATTGAATGAGTGGGTTCTTTGAAGTGGGTCTGCAATTGCATGCCCAGGTAACAAAAAACTAGCTTAAATAAACAAAAACCCACCGAATTGCACAAAAGCAGCATTAAACTGACACCCACCCACACACACACACAGGGCCCGGCCGCCCCAACCACCACTATTTGATGGTGACGGCCTCATCAAAATGCACCGATATTGTGTGTGGCTGGCTAGTTTGCGGAAACTGTGCATTGACTTCCATGTTTATTGGTTTGGAAATGTTCATGGAAATGACAGTAGGGTTTTTGCATATGTTGTGCTTTATGTTGTTGTTTATTATTAAGGTGTTGATGATAGAAGTTAGAGCGCAAGCACACTAGCTGTATGTTAGGATACATAGATCACAGGATAAAACTATGAAAGGTACTGTATGAAAGGTTTGTAGTTGCAAAGACTGCACTCTCAGAAAGAAGGTTAAATCTGAAAATGAGACCTGTAGTTACAGTTTTGGGTTGGTGATTTAGCATTGCTGTTTGATCTGTTTTTCGCTGTTAGCAGATTGCACGCTGTCATTGTCCAATTCCAAAGAATAGACTTCAACTCTAAATATATCTTAAACCAAGTCAATATCAGTTAAAACTGTATTTGCATCTAATGAAAAACATTTCTTCTGTAACTTCGATGTCTTTATGTGTTCTATTTGGTTGTGCGTTATTTTACAGTATGTCCACTTTCCAAAAGAATTCTGCTAAATGCTGTTCATGTAAAGTACTTAATATGGGTTAGGGTATAGTATGTGCACAGCATGTACATGTAAAATAAAGTGCTACCCAATACTCTTTGTATTTGCGTTCTGTTAAATAATGTATCTTTGTTTTAGGAAATTGAATCTTTGCAGTTAAATAAACATTTTCTTTTCTGATTTTGGTATGTTATTTTTTGCTTAACTATCATGAACGTGTAAAGCGTGGTTTTATCATTGTAGTCCTCTGTATTTTGAACTTGACTATGATAATGCCACAGTATGTTTTCCTATTGTGATGATATCTGATACCATGGAATAAAATGATTTACATATTCGTGCACCATCGAGTTACATGTTTGTTTGTTTCTTTCTTTCTTTCTTTCTTGTAGTGTAGACTAATCAAAATATGGTATAAAAATGCTACTAACATGTTTCAAATGCAGTCCATTTATGTTACGCAAGTAACAAACAAACCTTTTATTACATTTGTGGTTTGAATAGACAAGTCAACAATGCAGTTTTTGCATGAATGACAGAGATTGTAGAATAGGCTGACCTGAAAAATGTTTCTAGATAAAAGCTGTTCATTCAAGAAAATAAAACAGGCACCCACTGAGCTTCAGCAGAGCAACGATGTGTGGTGAAAAATGACTTCTAGCTTATTTGTTTTTCATTCCTTCAGAATTTCCTGTTTTCTCTTCTCTTCCTCACACTAAACACAACATTCCACCCAGGTCAACATATCTCAATAGCTCATATGTCTAACAAATGTCTTGCTTATTTTCTTATTTTTGTTTTGTCCATACCAATTTACTTTACGTCATGCTAAAGAACAACCCTTGATAAAACCACTTTGATGCAAGACACCTCATGGCTTATTGCTAATATAGTAAGTGCTATGATGCCACACACTTGTTCATCAATTATGCATGGTTGGCGATTAGGGTTATGCCAAATTGACCAATCACCATCCTGTACTGCAATGATCTCTGTGTTAACATGATCATTATAATTTAGGCTTGCAGATTCATACTGTATTTCAGGTTTGACCATCTACATGCTTGCGCATCTTGCACGTAGATTTTTGTCATCTCTGTTTTGCGTCGCTCACACATCACCTAGTACCTGTATTTTCAGTCCAGTGTTGGAATCGGATGCCTGTGTGAGGTTTGAACTTCTGATAGCTAATCAGATGGTCATTGTTGTTCAGGATGACAAATGGTGCAACGCGCCTCATACCATCTGTATGTTTAGCATTCCTGCGTCTCTGTGTTTTGAGAAGCATTCATGAAGTGTAGCGTGGAGGTGTCAGAGATGATAAGGGTGCGTTCAATTAACTACTGGTTGGTTTAAGGAACACAGTCAAACCTTGCCGCTTTGGAATCGAGGAATGTCTGATCTGCACCTCTGAGATCAGACTCTAGATATGAGACCTCTAAAGAGTGCTCAAAAGCCATTTCAGGAGAAGTCTTCAACCAATGGTTTTGTGAGATATAATGAGAATATTTTTAATCAAAAGTGTAAATGCATAAAATATATTATCTGTTTTTTAGGATAGGGCTGGATTAAGATAAAAACCATGGGACTCATAGTCACAAATTTCTCAAGAAAAAGTATTTTCGTTCTTGGTGGAATTTAGGGGGATAGTGTATGTAAAAGGGATAGTTCACCCAAACATGAAAATTCTTTCATCATTTTTTCGCCTTCATGTCATTACAAACCTGTATGACTCTTTCTTCTGCAGAACACAAAAGATGTGGAAACCAAACAATATTGGCCACCATTGACTTCCATTGTATGGACACAAATCCACTGAAGTATAATTCACGAAATATCTTCTTTTGTTTCCCACAAAAAAACATAAACAGGTTTTGGACAACATGAAGGAGAATAAATGGGTGAACTCTCCCTTCATTGGGCCCGTGGGCTGGAGTAGCGGCCCTCTTTATTATTGTGTTGGCATTTTGACAGTGATCTGTCAGTCGAATTCTACTATATACATTGTGTCATGCCAAGCAATGCACACATGACAATATAACAGGAGGAAGCAATTTGCACCTCCAATTATTTAAATATTCAAATCTCTCAAAATGTGAGGGATTGTGGTTGTTTTCTCTCAACAGCTCTTAAGCAGTCACGGCCAAAGGCGTTTTCTGCATGCTTTGAAGCAAGTCAAGTGTGATGCTAACCCATTTAGTTAATAGGTTAAGTGGAAACGCAAACAGCTGTGTTAGTCTAGTAGCTCTGATAATGGTTATGGAACTGGTAGTTAGTTGCGGACAACTCACTTTTGTAACACTTTACTTCATATGAACCTCCCTTCCCTCTTCTGACGTCTTCTCCTCTACCCTTTTCTTTGGGGAAATCTCGCTCGGGCTGTCTCCAGATGATTGATGACACCTGTGCATGTTGAGCAATCATTTACTGTCACTGTGCTATTTTTCTTTCTCACTTTTGCGTGGGAGCAAGAGTCGGGTACTTGCCCGAGCCAAAACCAACTGAAGATAGCGATCTCAACCGAGGTGATGTATATCAGGAAAGATATCAGGACATTATAAAGACATTTGCTGTGGTATGACCCAAGATCAAATACTCGTATCTTAACTTTGCTGAGGCACATAACCTGGTTATCCGACAAAGATCAATACTGGAGGCAACACCTAGTACAGATAGTACACTCTAGTATCAAGCATTCCTGAAGAACTTTTCACAAGTGTGTAAAACTTGATTAACACAAGTAGATTCTAAAATGCAAACATGTTGTCAAAATAAGTGATGTCACCTTTTGATGAATTGCACTCTAAACTATAGTGTGTTTTGGCGTCATTGTTGCAGTCGAAGGTTTGCAACATCGTGTGAGTGTATCTTGAGGGCAATTGCCTCTCCTTGGCAATTTGTTTCAATGTGTGTGTGTGGCTGCTTGCTAGCATGTAACTGCGGGTAAAGAAGCCGTAGATGACAGAAACTGTCAGTGCTATTGTGATTCAGAGACAAAAGACACGCCAAATAATGGAACTCAATGATATGTCACGCACTGAGGCGGAACTAAGCCTCAAACACCAACCAGATGGCAAGTCAATTTCTGCCTGTACTTTGACTAAGTGACTTTATTACGGAGAAGTTCAGAGAGAGTGAATTTCTGTCTCCACTTTCCCCACTGCACTTCAGGGACATGATCAAACAGTAGCATGTGTTGACAGACAGAAATCCCATGGTGCAACAGAACATTTGGGTGGCAAAGCCCACAGAGATTTTTGGATAGGAAGACTTTTGGTTTCTATATGGGTTCAATTCGACACATATGTCTCGGAAAATATTTGTGGCTTTTTATCCTGCCGAAATGTATTCAGCTTCATTGGTTTACACCGCCTGCTATTTACTATTTTATTTCAGGTAGATATTGAAAGTGATAAACTAAACCAATGCTGTCAACAGACACGCCCCGATCAGGAAGTAGTGTGGAGAAAACGAGGCTAGTGTTTTGCATCTGTTGTGCCTGATTTAATATCTGATAAGGTTTAATATCCCTTACATGTGCTAAATGACTCAGGGTAATGTTGATCCATCTTATCAAATGGGTCGCGTATGGCTCCGCAGCTGTCAAGGAAAACATGCGAATAGTGCTTGCATGTTCTCGTCCTACCTCCTTGGAGCAGTCGTGCTCTGTCCTATACCAACGAGAATACAGGTAGTTTTGGATAAGGGTAAGATTGCTTATGGGAATAGTTCACCCCTAAATGAAATTTCTGTCATAATTAGGCACTTTGTGACCGGATAAGTTCAGGAAAAAAATTCCGGAATGAGTAAATAATGCTGTCGTCCACAAACCAAGTTTACTCTCATGCCATTGGAATGACACGATGATGAGAATGACAAAGGAATTACATTTTTTGTGTGAACTATCCCTTGTAAATCTGGGCAACAGAGGAACTTGGATTTGAAGTTCAATCTAAAAAAAAGATCTTGTTCCCATCTTGTTTCAAATTTTAGCCAATAATTTCTTACATAATCATCTCATCTTTCCATTTATTGTGGCTGATGCTCTGGGCCTCTCTTTCAAGAGCACAGCTGCTATTCACTTTCGATGTTTAATTACTTGTGTATTGGAAACTTTTCTTTTGCAGTCTATCAATCTCTTGGCCTGATCTTTTTCTTGCTCTCTTAGATCCATCCATATGGAACATGCCAATGGTGGCTGTGGTTTATTCTTTCACGTTCTCACCTTGTTTGTGTATTTCCTGTTTCCCGTAACTCTTAAGATGGTAATTCTTGTGTCTAGCTTAACTACGGCGTTGTTTTTCGCCAAACATGGTGTTCATTAGACTCAAATGAGTGACAGGCTTTCTCAGCAACCCACTGCTTCCTACAACTCACTGGTTCCTACCTTTGATCCTTGGCCCTTTCATACACTCTAGAGCACCAACAAGGTTCACACAGATTCAGGCATCGTCTTAACATTTAACTCAATGCTTCTCTGTCGTTGCTCCTGTAACAAACATATTCCTGAAGATGAAATCTGACTGTTGATAGTTCTGTTGTTGTTGTTCAAGCCCTTATATAGGACCAACCACTGTATTTTGTATCATCTACCGTAACTTGAACATCTTATTTAGCTATTAGGATATTTTTTCGAGAACCAACAAGGATGCTGACCTAGTTGCATTTTTCATCCTCAAGTGCCATCTTTTAATTTGAGGATTTAGGGCAATATAGTAATACATATGTTTCACATCTTTATTAACTGATATGTCTGAAACAATAATATTCTGCCTATACCACCCCAGTGTCCATTCCTTATGATTGATTAAAGTACGAATAGCTCTAATCTTCCAGCTGCCCTGTTTTTGAGATGTCTCTCCCAGGCCTCTTTCTCCTTTATTTCCTCTAGATGGATAGAGTGCTGAAATGGAAAACATGTGTCTCCAGAGTGTGTAACATTATTTTCCCCTGTGATGCCCTGGCAGCCGTGATTAACTAATGATAAATGTTATTGCATTATTTTGCCTTGGGAGACAAGGGGACTGCGATATACCCAATCTTTCATCAGCCATCTTTCTCCTCGTTTCTGCTAACATGTCTTCCCACCACCTCGTATCAGCATGACGTGAATTGAACCACAGAACTCGAGCTCCAGCGAGGATTTGTTTATGAATGTGCCACAAACTCTGTTCAAAGGTCTCGTGTTCCCTTGCGTGTAACATGCCAAAAAAGAACAACATAAGCTTGTCTAATCTTCCTTTTAGCACCTCTGTATGCATCATTAGCTTT
The DNA here is from genome assembly GCF_947034865.1 of Barbatula barbatula. Taxonomy (NCBI): domain Eukaryota; kingdom Metazoa; phylum Chordata; class Actinopteri; order Cypriniformes; family Nemacheilidae; genus Barbatula; species Barbatula barbatula. The sequence continues at coordinate 12,103,020 of NC_136765.1, read as the reverse complement.
ATGAAAGTCGCCGTCTGATCTTCTGCCGTATAGCAGCACCTAGATTAAGTCACAATGGTGAACTATAATACGTCTTTGGTATTTCTCGCGATAATTACTTTCCTGGAAAATCCCCAAGGAGGCAGCGTCTTGTTTATGAACAATACGTTTAATGAAGGAAATTAGTATAGGACTGTATTTCTCAGCAGCTGTGTACACACAGAGGAATCTGTGAGGGGAGCCATTAAAATAAATGGCAGAATGGTGCTGAGAATTGCGATGCAGACATATAATTATTTAAAAACGCCTCAGGCGCAGTCTCATCGAGACATGTTTACTTATCTCGCTCTTATAGCACCTCCTTAGTCTGTTTGAAGTGTGGTAAAGCTACCTGTGCACAAAAAAGTTTTTCACGTCTTCCTGTCACCTACTGGTTAGAGCAAAACACACATTGAATCTTGCTGTTAACTATTTACATAAGCCATGTCCTAACACAGATACGGTTTCAACTGTTGTACTAAATGGAACCTGATCTGCACGTTAACAGCACGGCCGAGGTGTTCGCTGTGTCGTGCAGTGTGAAATCACCATTATTCAGCACATGAAACATTCACCCTTCAGCCCCTCTCTCATGGTTAGAGCGTGTACAAACTGCAAAGCTGGCATTAGCAGGGCCATTACGGCAGCCTCTCTATAGTCCGGTCCAGATCAAATTAGTTTAAAAAAAAATTGGATTTTAAATTAATCAGCACGTTGGAACCGAATAAAATGGATGACGGTAATGACTTGCAGGCCAGGGGAGCGCTACGTCCCACATCTCTGCATGGAGGCCATTTTGTTGCCAGATCCCTTACCGCACGCATGTCAGTTGCAGTGGAGTGGCAAGGAGGCAAAAACAAGACCAGAGTGACGAATGTGGCTGCTGGCCAAGCAGCTCCTGTCGGATGTGAAATCGGGGGACTGTTACTTTGGAATTTCAGAGGGGGAAAACCTCCATCTACCGAAGACACGCTCGCTCCTGCACCGACGTTTCAAGCAACCGCGCACGCACGTGGTTCGCAAACATCTGTGTCGTTTTATTTACATTTACAAATGTACGGTTCTTGGTGTACTGTATTAATACATCACTTTTCTAACATGCTGAAATATTTGTGGATTAGAGCGCACGTTTGGGTCTCGGGAGGCTTGGTGCTTGGCAGCATCCAAAGCTCTTTCAAACAGTTGTGTTTTTAGGAAATAAAGCCTTATTTGGGATGATTATCCTGCTAAAAATAGTTGCTGTATGACGTTATAAGAGTTGAATATTTGAATGAATAACTTGAATGCCTATTTTGAATGGTTTACCAAAAATTGACTCGTGAAATATGGCGAGAGAATGTAAAAGAGAAAGAAAATTTGGCATTTGGTAATGACAGCTTAATGGCCTGTGAGTGAATAACAACATAAGTATTACTCATGTCTCATTTCAGTGATGGATTGATATCAGTTTTAACAGAGGGGTGTAACCGATATCTAATTACTTACACTTTCATCCTCTGCAGGTCTTGTGGAGATTTGTATGATGCACCCGCTGGATGTTGTAAAGACCAGGTAAAACATAATTTATCATATTATTTCCTCTCTTTCCTCTCTTTCGCCAATTTCTCTGTTTGTAATTCAGAGCTGGCTCAAAGCTGGAATTCTTCCTCTGTGGGAACTCATGGCGGTAGCTGCAATCTTTTTGTGGAAAATGAAATGCATCATTTACTTATTCCCCCACAATGTTTAAGTAATACCTTTTAATGGGCTTCAATTGCACACATACTTACCTCATTATTTCACTCAATTCTATTCCTTGTTTTGATGCAAGTCGCTGAGATGTTAATACAGAGAAACGCTGAATCTTTCTGCCAGTGTAGAAGAGTGGAAAGTAAAAAAAACTATGGTGTGTGTGACCAAGGCCCTCACACTAGAGCCTCTCTGTATGGAGTGAAATGGGTAGTTTCCCCAAAATTTTAATTCTGTCACCATTTACTCACCCACTTGTCATTTCAAACAAGTATGTCCAGTTAACAATATTCTTCAAGATATCTTCTTTTGTGAAAAAAAAGTGATACAGGTTTAAAATGACAAGAGGATGAGTAAATGATGACAGAATTGTCATTTTTAGGTGAACTTTCACATTTACAGGTTGTGGCCCATGCTTAAACCTTTATAGCTTCTGCGTGCCCCTGCCAGGACCTCCGGTTCTGAGACTAACACCCCTCATGCGCACACACTGCAGTAAACAATTTATGTTTTTCATTGCATAAACTTTTCGAGATGATAATGAGAGGTTTGTGCTTTTCAGGAGGAAGGGTGGTCAAGGTGGTGTGTTTGTGTTACTTTGTGTCTATTTGCATGTGTTTGTTTGCGGCCGGGTGCCTTTGTGTGTACGCTCGCATGAAGCGATATTTGATACCCTAGAGTCCTGTAGAGTGATTTAGAGTCTGTTGTTTGGGGTAAAAGGTTTATTACAGGTAAGGCCACAGTTAGGCCACTCTCTCCTCACACAGGGTCAGGGTTAAAAGTGCACGCTCTATTTTCTTTGTAATCCTCTTCCTCGAGAAGTGATAAAAGGCCAGCGTAAAGAGCAGCAGTTTTATCTGTTTTGTGTGGGTCTGTGTATGCGTATCATATGTGAGCATGGCTCGCATATGTGCCGCTATCTTTCATAAGCTCAGATCGTAGGGTTTCAGGCTTGGCCAGTTTTGACAGCCGCTTTGTTTTTGTTCTTCCAGCGCGGAAGAGGACTCATAATGCGATACCATACTGCTGAAATTGATTATTGATGCTAAGTGGTGTTTGTCAAGGCTAATATCACTTTTACTGATGCCCGAAGATTTAGACAATTTGGCATGTTACTTTACCATCCCACTTGAAAAAAAAGAGAAAATGTTGCTTTTACTTTTCAAAGGTATTTCCAGTTTTCATATGATGGGATTTAACAGGCCAAAAATTCCAGATATAAAGTCTTCATATTAATGTGTAATGTAAGTTTAGTGGTGTTCCATGGTGAACCCTTATCACGCTAGCTAAATAACCACCTTAGCAACCACGAGAACACCCTATCAACCACACTGCTGTGCATTAACAGCCATTGGCTGCAGTGGCAAGTCTTCTCTATCAAATTTCTTTAAAATGTAGTTTTTATATATACACCCTCTCTCTCTCTCTCTCTCTCTCTCTCTCTCACACACTCTCTTACCGCTTTTCAGTCACACTAAAGCAAGCTAATTGAGCTAGTGAAGGGTTAGTAGAGCTGAAATCTATTAGCATAGGTCTCAAAGAGTCGCTGAAGCACAAATGCCCAGCACACCTCCTCAGCAACGCTATGTAGCTGCAGGACTGGCTCCTATTAGTGACTTTAATGTCCGCTGCTCTAAATTGGATGCCAACCAGAGTACGTTTTTTTTTTCGCTCGTTCTCTTTCTTCAATGAGCCGCCTTAGTGGAATCAAAGGCTTTTTTTCTGAGGGGAACCTGACAAAATGTATACTTGAGAATACATATTTACCGTGGACAAATGAGGTTGCTGGAGCCATGCAGTGGCGGAGATGGAAATTGGGGTCTGAGGGGCGTGTACATCTTAGGCACACACACACAAACTCACAAACAAACATCTGGCGGTAGATAAGGAGAACATTGAGAGAACGTATGTAGGTTGAATTAATGTTTACTTTAAAGTCGTTCTTGTATTTTCATTAGGGGTTCAGTTGTGTCTGAACCATCTTGGACTCCTATACTGTGTCTGACTGTCCATAGCCCGTGAATAAACATGACAAAGATTCTTTACAAATTAAGGTTTGTGAGCAAGGACATGTCAATGTGCATCTTATATTTACTTGCGTTCAATGGTTGCTCATTTCGAGGTTGGAATGTTATCTTGTTTCAAAGGGGGCTTGCTGGGATGTGGGCAGGGGGTTTCAGAGGTCAGTTAGACTTCTGAGGAGACAGTGAGACTGGAGTTACAGCTTTTCATTAACCTGGAAACCACCTAGTTACATGGTTCATGGGCTGGTCTCAGCTCACTTGGAGGTAACAAAGGGTGTCAGGCGGCACTTTCGGCAGGGGGTGGCTGCTCGGGGCACCCCATCTGACTCTGATCATCATGCCGGCTTCCCTGCCACACTCATTAGAGACCAAAAATGAGCTTGCATTGCTCTTGTTGAAAAAGCTCCGGTTACGTCGCCTTGCTCCAACCCAAACACGCCTTAAGCCCCTCCTACAGGCTCTATCTGCTTTCTTTTTTGCATGAGTGTTTCAAAGAATTAAAAACAGGAAACATTTGTAATTTGTAATTGTAGACATATTAAAAGTGACCTTTTATTTAAATGTGTTCTTCTTCCCTAAGTTAAAATGTGACTTTGCTACAAATTAAAAAGGACTTTGTTTTATATCCTCACAAATTTTCTTTACATGCAACTGCACTGCCTCATAGAGACATAACCAGCCAGTCAGTATTTTCGATTTACCAGCACATTAACAAAAAATGTATGTTTGTCCCACGACAACCATAACTCAGGCTGTATTGATGCAGTTGTCCTCTTTGGGCATTACTCAGCACACCCGCTTATCTCCGTTCTCTCCACCAGCGGGTTTTTAAAACATCTGGGGTTTCCTCCTCATGACAGTCGCTACGATGTCACAACCATCGTCTGATCTCAGCACGCTTGAAAGGGATCTTCACCGTGGGGGTGGTTGCACTGGAACGGATGTTTGACGAGGCCTGTGACAGATGACGTGCTGTCCTGTCAGACACGGGTGACCGTGAGAGACGAGCCCACAAACTTCCACCCCCGACTGCTGACTGAACCCTTCTGCACTCTCGATGGAATCCCTCAAACAGCCTTTAAACAGCAGGACTCAAAGCTCGGAGGCCAGAGAGCCGATCCGGCCCTGTAAAGCAGCACGCCGCTCAGCTGTGCTCCAGTGATGTCTTAATCCTACCCTGCCCTGCCTGGCGGCTCTGATGGAAGAAACTGCAGGCAGGGATCCGACTGTGGCTATCTGCGAATGGGAAGTCGGTTCTGCAATCAGCGGTCGGATAGTAACTACTCGCAATGACAGTGAAGAATGTCAGTAGAACATTGGTTGTGGTATGTTTCATTACAAAGGGAATCTAGAGGCAGTCCAAAATAACTCCAGGGCACTATTATTTGTGGTTTAAAAAGGGAGTAAAAAACTCTTTATATTAGTGGTTTACCACTGACGTGTTTTGGCCAGAGTCTCCACCAAGGGCGTTCAGAGTATAGTATGACTGCTCTGGTTAATATAGATCGTTTTGGACAATCAAGTGTTATTAGTATTGTTAATTTGAGTTGGTTTTATCAGTTGTTTATGGGTCGGATAAATAATATCGGCAATAATAAACTATATTGCTTCATTTGAGTCATACATGTGGTCATAGTGTTCTGGCATCATAGAAAATGGGTCCAGAAAAGTTGTGATTAAATAGACCGAGCTACACAAAATTTGAGGTGAAATAAAATGGATCATTGGACAGATGATAAAGATTACATTTTGTCAGCTTACAAGAAAAGTGTTCTTTGTATTAGAGCTTACAAATAAGAAAATGCAACAAATATATTTGATCTGCTTTATTGGTACTAACTACATTTTTGTGGATTGACAGTAGCTCACTTACAATACAACAATACAGTACAGCTTTCCTGTAGCAAACTTATTTTGACACTTAGCTGATTTATTATCTGTATCAACTGATTCAGATTTTTCCTTAAGTGCTGTTCTTCACTATTATTTATTACTAATTTTATTACTTCATTACTAATGTTTTGTGTTATATATTCTGTTTTATGTAATTCTGTCATCCTTACTGAGGTATAAATTTTGTTGCAGTTAAATATCCAATATCTATATATATATATATATATATATATATATATATATATATATACAGTGAGGGAAATACTTTTTTGATCCCATGCTGATTTAGTAAGTTTGCCTGCTTACAAAGAAAATAAGGGTATATCATTTTAATGGTAGGTTTTTTTTTAACTGATAAAAACCGAATTTCAAATGTACATAAAGGTTGATAGGGGATCAAGTTCTTATTTCAATGACTGAAAGTCAAATAAATGTATGTATATAAATGGAGGCATTTATTTGCCTTTCAGTCAGTAAAATAAGAATTTGATCCCCTACCAACCAGCAAGAATTCTGGCTCCACAGACTTGTTATGTGCCTATATGGACCACAGATTAGTCCTGTCACTTTAAGAAAGTACTCCTAAGTCAGCTTGTTATGTATATAAAAAAATCCTGCCAACAGAATCTGTATCTTCCCTTTCAACCTCTCCACCACCATGGTCAAGACCAAATCGTTTTCTCAGGGACAAGATTTTAGACCTGCACAAACATTGAATAGGCTACAGACAGAAGCTTGGTCAAACAACTGTTGGTGCGATTATTTGGAAATAGAAGAAATACAAAATTAAAACAAAAATTGCCCTTGGTCTGGAGCTACCTGCAAGATTTTCCCAATGGGGTAAAGATGATCATTCATGAGAATTGTTAAAGATCAGCCCAAAACTACACGGAAGAAGCTTGTTAATGATTTCAAGACAATTTGGACCACAGTTAGCAAGCAAACCATTGGTAACACGCTATGCCATAAACGATTGAGATCCTGAAGCAACCCCTTCCCAAGAAGGCACTCCTGGCTCGTCTGAAGTTTGACAATGAACATCAAAATGACTCATAAAAGGCTTTGGAGACAGTGCTGTGAGACCAAAATTGACTGTTTTTGGAGGGAGAGAAATGCTAATTATGACCCCTAGAACAGCATCCCTACGGTGAAGCACTGTGATGGAAATATTATGCTTTAGGGCTTTTCTCTGCTCGGACACAGGATGACTTCCCCGCATTGATGGGCCGAGGGACAGGCCCATGTTCCGTAAAATCTTGGACGAGAACCTCCTCCCCCTAACTTGATCACTGAAGACAGGTCGTGGATGTGATTTTAACATGACAATACCCAAAACATAAGCACATTTAGGGCCCTATTTTCACGATCTAAGCGCACAACGCAGGTTGCCCTCGCGCCATGGTGCTCGTGTGAGAGGTTAAAGCAGGCAAGCAGACCATCTACAGGACAAGCTAGATTTTTTTCTTTATGTCCACATAAATAATCTTTTACATTGTAATTTATTTTTATAAATATTTGGGCTAATATTTGCCAAAACTCCTTATATTTTGTCTCTATCAATAAGAATAAACCTACCATAAAACTTATAGACCCTTCATTTCTTTGTAAGCAGGCAAACTTACAAAATCAGCAGGGAATCAAATAATTATTTCTCTCACTGTATATATACTGTATATATAGAATGCCTTCCGAATGGCTGCCAGCTGAACAGCTTTTTCTATATTTCTCTAGATATCTTTAATATTCTGTTATGTTTAATTGTCATACTGTGTACACAACAATGTTGATTATCATATCTGCCTCTAATCACCCCACTACTCAGCACCATCATAAAGACACCGGGTATTTCCATACAGCCTTTATGCGCCCTTGAAGACGCCATTTGTGGGGCGTACAAAACGAAAGTGAACACCTGAATCATTTCGTGAAGGGCCTTTTCGGCAGTGGCGGCCGGCCAATAGAGGGCGCTAGGGCGCCGCCCCCCTTAAGCCACAAAAAAAAAAATTAAAACAAAAATAGTAATAATAATGAGAAAAACATCAGTATGTCAATATTTGTGTGTTTTAAATATGGAATGCACCCAGTAATACATGTAAAATATGATACAAAATTATATTTGCAACCTTTCCTCTGCCTGTCTGACCGCTTCATCAGCTCTGGGGCGATAGAGAAAGCGCCCCAAGGAGGCGGGTCTATGTAGCAGTTAAGCCAATTGCTAATTTAAGATATGAATGTATGACATAAAATTTAGCCAATCAGCGTTCTTAAATAGAATCCAAGAAGGGCGATCATTTTATCGCCCCAAGCCCTGATAAAATAAGGACTGGGCTCTAGGGGCGCCATTTCTACTAAACGACAATGGCGAGCGCGGACGTTACTCCTCCAAGACCCAACCCTAACTCGGTGAAATCTCTCCTCCAAGATCCGTTTGAGAGGAGAACTTTGTCGGAGAAAGTTCGGGTGAAAGAGCTGGGCCCAGATCAACCTGACCTCTCAATCAAACAGCAGGCTAGCGAAAAAGGGAAGCAGTATATGCGCAGCTTCTCCCGTAGCTGGTACACCAGGAAGGCTTGGCTAGCTGGGTGCACCCATGCTAATGCTTTATTTTGCTTTCCACTCTGTTCTGACAGCATGCATATTGTGTTGCCTATTTACTACCAATGGCACCAACAGCCTTTCCAAAAGATGTTACTTATATGTAGAAATAGTCAATTGTTTACAAGTTCAGTTTAAATGCAAATAAAAGGCTTGTGTTTGTGCATCATGATGTTTATGTTTTTGTGTACGAATGCCTCAACTTTTTAATATTGGCATTAAATAATTACTGACTATTTCACTGAGCACTGCTGTCCTGCAGTTTGTGTTAAATTTTATTGCGATGGTTACGGAAACAAAAAAGTATGGCACAGCCCCACCGAGAATATTTTTCACCAGCCGCCACTGCTTTTCGGATGTCCGTTAGCGAAGGGTACATGCCACGGTCACTTCAAGGAAGTGAGTTCCGTTTGTGATCAAGGATTACGAGTTCTCGTGAAGCATTTTGAAGCAAATATGTTGTGGGATTTTGACTATTACATTTAGTCATTTAGCAGACGCTTTTATCCAAAGCAACTTACAAAGAGTTGCGTTTTTTTTTGTCTGTCAAGTGTTCACAGAAGAGGTGTGTTTTAAGTAGTTTTTGAAGGTTTTTTGACCAGACCGCGTTAGGAAGAATGTTCCACCATGAAGGAGTTGTGAAGGAGACGTTACCTACAAACCTAGTTCAATACTTTTGTTCGTATGTGTTTTACACTATTTTCGTCAGTGATTAATATGATTTAAGATGGTTAAAATATATTATAAGATCATCGGGTTTATAATAAAGTATGTTTAAAATGTTTAAAAGCTATACTTTATCATATATTTCCTTTTTAAATACCAAGTGCAGTGAAAAAACAAGGTGAAATGATGGATTACTGGATTCAGATTGCACGTGCGACGTTGTCAAGGTAACATTCGGTCACTCATTCTCTTTGTGAAGGAAGTTCCAAACACATACAAGAGAGACAGTAATGCCTTACACCCTTCAAAGAGTTCACTACAAGGGCTCAGCCCTTCGAAGGGAGTAAGGCATCTGTTTGGAAAATGGTCACTCACTCTGCACTCAGTCATCGTCTCTAAACCTGCCCAACTCACCTGGTTACTTATCTTCTTTGTCAAGTCTTCATTCTGATCGTCTTCATCCTTCTTCGTCTTACTCTGTGTCGTCATCTGAGTGTTTGGCTGTTCCGGTCATCCTCACCTCAAGTCACCCTCTTCACTCCCGGATTCACCATGAGCTCCTGCAACGATAAAGGACATTATCATTATCAAAACCCTTAGCCTTTCATTCATATATCAAGTATAACTCACCTGCATTCAGTTTGTGTGTGTCAATAGTGTTGCAAAGTAACTTACTGTAGCAAAGTTCGTTCGAAGGGAAGGAAGGAGGCGGGAACCGGCGGACATTCAAATAAAACTTTAATTAAACATAAACAAACAATAAACACGGAAGTAGCCGGCAGCCACCTCACGGTAGACTGCCGGCCATAAAACATACACACAAATGTCTGGGCCCGGTCCTCTCTCGTCAACAGTCCTGCCGGTCGTCCTTTTAAGCTCCCAATCTCCTCCATGATAGATGCGGGACCGGTGCGCGCACAGCTGATTGCACTTATCACTCACGCCACCCTCCCCGCGTCACGGCTCTCGTCCCGCCTTCCTCACCACACTTACCATCTACCCTTGAGTGATCTGTTACAATCATGGCTCCTCTAGATTTTAAAATCCAGCATATCCACAAAATACAATATACAGTATACACAAAGATATGCACAATAGACATACAATGTATATACAAGTTCATCAGAGGACAGTGAAAGGTACGTTTTAAGCTAAAAGCTTATCATAATTGTAAAATAATTAAACTACAGTCTTTACTACTCTACTCTGTATTTACTCAGAGACCAACAATGCAGATTTTGATGCTTAATGTTTATTTTTCTAAAATACTAGTTCAAAAGCAATACATTTTGTGTAATCATTCTTCTTGTTGAGGGTAGCGGGTCTATTACTTTTCTGCACAGTTCTAAACCAGTAAACTATTTCAAATGAATACACTAACAATCACCAAGAACGCTCATTGTGGCATTGTGGCAGCCACTTGTGAACGGGCAAGCACCACTCGCATTTTCTTCAAACGTAGTTAGCGTGCAGAGTTGGACAACGTGACTTCTTGTGCCAGACCTCGTGCTGGCTGAGTAACCTCCTGTTGATGTGACTGCCATTGCATGTTATGACCTGGTATTAAACAGGTCTGCTTTAAGAAGGTGTCACATTCACCCAAATGCATTATGTTACAAACATACTAAATAAAGCAAAAATGTCCCAGTGTGCTGAAATGACCCGTTTAAGAGAAGCAGTAAAGTGCCTGATGAAAACTAATTTGTCTCCAGCGTCTGTCAGACGCCTCACAGCATCTGTAACCCACTGCTTCAGATTTTTGTTTTGCAGCAGCCGTGGTCCTTCCAGGCAGGGGGTGAGAAGCGCAAGTGGAAGGTTGTAATTCAGAGACTCATGTTTCTTGCAGAGAAACCGCTGAGTGCAGTAGTGATGACCTCACGCTGCACTGTCCTTACGGTCTGTGTAATAGCTGCCAATCTCCCGCTGTCTATGCAGTCTCCACTATCCTTGGCAGTCTCCTCACTTAAAAACAGCCATAACTATGCTGAACCAAGCTGGACTATTCAAACTCTCCCAGTATGACATTACAAGCTCGGGAGTGTTTGTTATCGATCCTAAAAATGATTATGACCAATGATTAGGATTTATCATTACATTTTTAATGTTGTCTCTGTCAATGAGTGTAGAAAGATCCAAAGCTTGGCTTAAAGTTTGTCCACCATTTACTGCTGAAAGACTCTTCATTTGTTTTCCAATGGTATTTTTCACTATGCTGTCAGTTCGGCTATAATTGTATTATTTCTATTTTATGTACATTTACCCTCACTGGGTCATTGTCACAAAACCATTAAAACATCATGGCAGTACTGAATTTAAATTTAAGACATATAAATCATTAATGCAAAAATAGTCTTCTCTACATTAAGAATAATTTTAACATGGGAATCAATTTTTTTTTATATTTTATTGCTTTTTTCCTTAGTAATCTCATTACCGCATTTCGTCCAGCCATGTCTGAGTGCATTATATGTTGTAATTTAAGCAAAGTAAAATAAAAATATAAAAAAGTTATTAAATGTTCTACCAGATGTGTTCAAAGGACAAAATAGACTATATAATATTTATGTATAATTAAAATTAAGAAATATTGGAATAAAGAAGTGTCCATAACTGATGTTCTCATCCTCCGAACATTTTTAAAGGACTGTTTACACACACAGATACACAGATCTTTACATTAAGCTTGATTTAGTTTGAAGTAATCTGCCAGTACCATCCAAATGGATACCAGGTTAACAGGTTTCTTTACATTTGTCTTGTCGTGCTTTATGCACAATATTGATTGTCATTAAATTCCATATTAACAAAATGTATATGAATATACTTTGTGGTCTTATTATGTATGATGAAAAAATCTTGTCGAAGCATCATGGCACCATGTTTGTTATTGATATTTTCACGGGGTGATGGTAATGATATACTGAAGGTTTTGTTTTGGGAAGAAATCTTCAAAAACGTGTTAATTGCCAAAGTTTAGAAATTAATGCTTTTAAACAGACCTTATTGTGCCTTAAAAGGAAACCCCAATTTTGTGAGAATCACCCATCTAAGATCCTGATTGTTTCGTGCTAGCTTAAACTGTAGATTTCCAAGCTTAGATCTACTCATAATTTCAAGTAGAATTCAATATCCTGGATGGGAACACAATCAAATTAAAAAAAAATTACGGCCATTAAATATTGCTAAAAAAATAGGTGCTTGCTGTTGCGCATTCATTAGTCCACTAGTTTGGTCGTCATTTATGTGGCTTGCTACACATATATACTGTGTTTCAGTTGTACTAAGAATGTCGGAATCAACATCTCTGTTTTCACAAGAGGTCAAAAAGAGGTTGTCAACCTGAGCCCCAAAGCTGTGGGAGGGGAGCAGTTTGTAGGATAGGTTCAACCTTGTACAACAGATCGTCTTGAGGGAGGATGTCATTCCTTGTTGCCCCCTCAGGCGGCTTCATTACCCTGGTCACAGTGGGTCCAGTGAGGCCCGTGGTGCTACTGAAACCCAAGCTGTCCTAACCCAGACCGACACCGGGAAGCATGCGGTGTCACAAGCGCCATGGCTTTATCACTTCCCTTTGCCCCATCTTCCATCTTCTCTTCTGCTTTATCTCCTTTCCACCAAAGCCTCCAAAAGCTTAGTTTTATGGGGCACCTCCAGCTACAGGCCCAGCAGCATTAGTTCATTGAGCAGGCAACAGAAAAGAGATTTATCAGAGAACTTTGTTTTCTAAAAACCTCACATATTGCGTATTCAGTTTTGCATTAATATTGTCAAAAGCACGCAAGAATCTAGTGACATTTCGTTTTTCTACAGTCGGATTATGTACAATTCAGCTCATTTCTGTGGATGTACAATAGGATAGAAATTTAAAGGAGATAAACGTCAAAATACAAACGACTTTTTATGGGTAGAATATATTCTACAGACTGAACATTTTAAAATGTATGTTAAAAGGATGTGTACAGTATATTTTACAATGTTAGAACGCTCCTGAAAATGTGAACATATATATTTTAGCTAACTTTGTACAGTACTAAATCGTGAACATGGTCTTTGACTTAAAGAGCGATTGTTCCTTTCTGTTCTGAGTTTGATTGGGTGTCGGCATTTGGCATGTTGGAGCATTTAGGTTAGAAAGGTTCAACCTCATGTACCATTGCAATGGATGTCTGCCATCTTTATGATCCTGCTCATTAAAATTAACTGTCTAGCTGTAAAAAATAGATTTCCTTTTAATGCCGCCTTCTGGATTCTCTTATGCACTGCTGATTATGTGTAAAAGAAACCTTGCACATGCACGCTTTGCTTTTCTAATTTTACATTCATTTCAGCTTTTGATTATAGTGTTGTTTACAGGCAGCTTGTAACGGATTAATGATACTTAGCACTACTGACTGTATATATATATATATATATATATATATATATATATATATATATATCAATGAATATCATGACTTAGAAAACTTAAATTGATAGATTGATAAAGAGATTTTATAGACCAATATTTACGTTATCCGTTGGGATTTGCTTAATGTTGAGAAAACTGTATTTGATTGACTGTAAACTAATTGTATGGTAAAAAATTGTTTGTACAGTAAATGTATATTGTTTCACCTTGAAACACTCTGCTTTACATACACCATACAATATCTGGTTATGATTTTTACAGACTGGAAACAGTCATAGACCGCCAGCATCCAAACCCAACGCCAAATTACAAGTTTCATCTTCTGCAAATATTTTCAATGGTGCATATACTTTTCAGTATGCGGAATGGTTTATCATTCACTAGACTGTTTATGATGACTTTAATATTTCAGCCATCAATGAAATAATGCAGATCCCACAGTACTTTGAGGGAATACCCAATATTTAACAAGGCAAATTTAAGAGACCTTTTTAAAAGTTTGGCCTGCCCGTTTAAAGGCAAACTCGAGCCTTTTGATCAACCCAATAACCTCAACCCTTCCCACAGGCCTTTTTTTAACACCATCATTATTAGGCCTCAACCCATCAGCTTGTCTTCCAGAGGGGCGCAGCCCCCCTTTCGGACCCGGTGCTGGCCCATTACATTCAGGGTCTGAGAGGGGACAAGGCCCTAGAACTCAGCCTCGATCTGAAACGCTTTATTCCTCTCTATAAAAATACAAAGAGAATGTGTTCCTCTGGTCTCTTTTCTCATTTACTTGCTTTCTCGGTGCCCTGAGTGCGCTGTTTTACAGGGAGTTTGAGGTCAGGTGGAGATGGTTGGGTTATTTACCCCTGGTGCTCATTTCACCAATAGAATTTCCACTTTGGCCTCACCTTCACCCTCACCTGGCCATCCACGATGCCGCTGTGGTCCTATAAAATCAGAGAACAGGAGGTTGGTGCTGTTTTTTGATGAACTCACAGAAATCATCACCTGTAAGAGTATCTTTTCTTTCTGGGTTTAGTTTGAGAGGGATTTTGAGAGCTGGATCTTTTAACAAAGCCCTTGAGCTTCCCTAGGTCCTCTGTTTGTTGACTTTATGACTGAAAGCTTGGCTCCAAAGGATGACTGAATCAGCTCCCTCGATCCTCTCCAGTTCGCAAGCTCGCCATGTCTGTCTAAAGGTGCACTTTTATTCCTCTTGATTGAAGACCAATGCAAAGACAAAGACGTGCAAAAGCTGAATCTCCTTTGGATTTCAAGGTGTTTTCTTTGCAACTCATCTTAGCGAGAGCTTCCTCAGGCGTCTTATCCTGCCGATAGCTGCTCACATCTTCCCCATTATCTCCCACTCCCCGGGCTGTGTCGTTTGGTCCAAGGCTTTTTATGACAGGGTAGAAAAGGGGCATGAGGAAATGAGGTGACCCCGAGGTCAACGGTGGAGTCAGGCTGCTGAAAGTGGACCATGGCCCTGCCACCTCTAGGCTACCGTGGGTCGGGCCATCCCTGCATGCCATAGAAACCGGCAAACGGTGGGACAGGCCACTTTCGTTCCTTGACCTTTCCCTCATTTGCGTTTAACTAAGACAGATTTAAATTTGTTTACAAGCTCCACCGGCATTAAATCTTTCGGTTTTGTGCCCCCATCCCTGTGTCCCTCTCATCTTCTTTCTCTTTAATATGGTGTTGGACGTGCGTTTATGATGCTATTTTAACTGGTTCTTAGGGACGGGTTACAAGCTATTTGGGAATCTACAAAATTGGATGCTGGACACCCCTCTAAGATGTTAATCTGTTGGCGATATGAAAGGCTGTTCACCTCAGTAAACCCCATCATCCGATGGATCCAGGGCACTTTTATGGCCCCATCAGGCACCCGCCTGAATGACTTACTGCTAACCTCTTGACCTGGCAGTCAAAACCATATGAGGAGAATCTTTCTCATTCCCTGTCTTGCCCTCAGAGCTCGGTCCAGGTTCATATATTTACACTCAAGGGGAAAATGTTGGTTTATTTATTGTCTCTCTGTGCCCAAAAAGATACCCAACCTGGCCAACTGTAAATTGTCCTGGATGTAGGCCTATAGACAATTCATTATGTGTGTGGTGTCAAAGCATCAAACGTCCTACAGTTGTTGTGTCTGTTTTTGTTACTGCTGAGGACTTTATATTGTATGAACAAAAGGAAAGGGAAGAGGGGGGTGTAAAACAGTAAATCCGTTTCCCCATATCCACACTGGTACCATGTTAAACATTTACACAGTGCAGTATGCCCTTTATTAGGGAGTTACTAGCATGCTTGTTGCTACAAAAACACCTCTTTACCATTTGTATCGTCTTAAAAATTTACACGGAACCGCAGAACTGTTACCAGCAGGTTACTAGCACATTAGCAGCAAAGTTAGCAGCTAGAAACAGTTCTACGAGAGGAGCAGAGCTAATTGGTAGGGATGTGTTAAGTAAATGTTTGACTTCTCTGTTGTTCTACAAAGAACAGCAAAGGCAGTGTCAGATTTGGGAAGAACAGGACTTGAAAGCAGGATAAAAGAAAGGTTTGGCTTTGATAGCATATGGCGGTCACGCTCTATGTTCTCTCAGTCATGTCAGTGAAGGATCATTGGAATGGGTTTGCAAAAGTGATGTTGTCCAGAATCGATGAATATTAACTGGTAATTGTTCTTAATTATTTTCTTTATTGTTGTTTTAATTTGAGTTCATAAATGTGCTGTGTGGGCCATCTTTTAACAACGTTTAACAAATAATATTCTTTTGTCTTGTAGGTTTCAAATCCAAAAAGGGAAAGGAGATCCGAATAGCTATAAAGGCCTTGGAGACTGCTTCAGAACTATATTTCGCAATGAGGGGTAAGAGTAACTTAACTAGTTGTAGGGGGGGTTGTATATTTGTACAGTAGTGTCTTGTACAATTTGCTTTTAATGCTCCGTCAAGTTTGATTAAACCATAAAATGTTCAGGTGTATGGTACAAAATAGACAAAACCTTTATTAGACAAAAGTATTTGGCAATAAAGTGAACTCATGGAAATAACTGACAATTTTATCAGTTATTCATATTTGTTGATCCTCTCTTATATTTTGTAGACATTCTCATACCTTTGTCTTTACAAACTTTGTTGTTTATGCCAATCCTACTTAAATTCTTATCAAAGCTGAGGTTTCAGTTAATACTCAAAGTAAAACTGTGCAACATGAATTCAAAGTTTTCAATACTTCCTTATACAGCTGTCAAACAATTAATCACATGCAGAATAAAGGTTTTACATAATATATGTCTGTGTACTGTGCATATTAATTTATTATTTATAAACACATATATTTTAGACAAATACAAAAATAAATAAAATTTTATAAATAAAACGATTGGTAAATACATCTTAATATATCCTTTATATAAATACATGTATATGTATGCATTTATAAATACAAAATTAATATGCACAGTACACAGATATATTAAACTTTTATTCTGCATGCGATACTACTTCCTTAATAATATGTTTGTTTGCATATAAGCAAAGATATCAACTTTCCATAGTGGGAAATAGTATTATTCTATATAATATATTATTCTCACTAATACCAAGCAAAAACAATTTGTAACAAAAAATATAAACAAAAACAACATGTTTTAATCCACAATGTATTTAACTTAAACTTTTGCTGCTGTTTGTTTGCTTTCCTTCGTTAAATCTACTGTTTTGCGTGTGCATTTTGTGTAAACCTGGCACGGAGGTTTCTTGTATGCAGTAAATACATGGTAACAACATGCACCTGGTGAAAGGTAATGTTCAAAGCTTAAGCAAAGTCGGTGTACAAAATCACAAGCTTGAATCCCACCTGCCTTTCAATATGCCATATGTCAAGCAGGTGAAGTCATAGGTTTACATTATGCATTTGGCAGTCACCAGCTGAATGAGTGCCATGCTAGCTGCCTCTCTCTGTAGGAAAAGCTCACATGACTCTTTCTCCTTCTATTCCCCCCAAGCACACGCTGCGACGTGTGTCTGTCCCAGTAGAAAGTGTGCAGACTTAAAAGAAAGTCTGTTCATGGCAAGATGACAGTTTAACTGTGAATCTGTGCAAGGTGTCAGAATATATGGGCACATTCAGCCCTGGGTGACACTGCTGCAACGGAATGCGTAACAAGCGACCCCTGCGAGGTCCTTCACCCGCCTCGCTGCGGCCCTTCCTGTCTCCGCTGAGCTGTCAGCAACTGCATCCCGCAGGCCTCCCCTACAGATTACGGCTCTTCTTTTCCCCAAACCAATTATCACCCTCCTTCTGTTTGTGCTACGGACAGAATCACCACACAGTAGCCAGTCACATGATCAGCCGCAGGCTGAACCACTTAGTTTTAATTTACACAAATGGTGGTGGGGAGTCGCTGTTGTGGAATTATTATTGAAAATAAACATGCTGGTGCTGTATGGGTGCTGTATGTATTGGACTTTTGCTCTTGGCGTGTTTTTATATTTTGGGGGATTTTGGTTCTTCCTCTGTGCGGTAGAAATCCGAGCTCCTCTGTTTCAACACACCAATTAGTTTTGGGGCGAGAGATCCTTCTGTGAATTGGCTCGGAGTCTGTTTAAACTGATGTTACGACAATTCTCCTGCGTGACGATGTAGCATGTGTGAATCGTCACAGAGGGAGAGTAGTAATTGTTTTAGATCACTTACATAAATGGCCTGATTGTTCATAATTGTTTCACAGTATGTGTCCTGTTTAGCCATTTATGGGATATTTGAAATGTTGAGGTTTTTTTTGCTGGTAGCTGAAGCATCAGTTGCGATCGCCAGTTTTTGTGTCAATTTATATATTTAACTGTTTTATATTTATTTTTGCCGAATTTTAACCTTTATTTAGAGAAGGAACAGTTGGAGGGAGGATATGAAGCTAGGTGGGACAGAGATTGGGGATCGGAAGAGAACCACAATCAGGGGTTTGAACTTGGGTTGCCCGAAGCACCAACTTGCCCACAAGGCTATTAGATCGGACAATTTATGTTATTTTTACATTCAAGAAAAGTGTTTGCTTTGAAACTTTACCTGGATCTGTTTTTATGTAATTTCACACATGTAGCTCTTTTGAAACTGGTCTCCTGTTATAAAAGCTAATGTGATTATGGTATGTTTACTGAACAAGAATTGTGTACAAAATAGGACGTTATAATGAATGAATACAAAGATTGTACTACATTGTTTGAAGTTTTTAATTGTGTTTGCACAACAAATGTCCAAACGGAATTGTGGTATAATGTGTGTGTATGTTTCCTGTTAATGTGCAGGAAAGCCAGGACTGTTGCATACAATGAAAGAAATTGTATTTTATGATTTAATTTTTTTGCCATAAATCATTATTACTCACCCTTTATGAGTTTTGGAAATATCTAAGCATCGAAAGATAGTAAAAAGTGCTTGTCAACTTTGACAACACAGTATTTGATCATTTAAAAATTACAATATTTTTTCAATTTCCTGATTCTTTTATGCCAATAGTATTAATTGGATGATTATATATCAGCACTTTTATTATGCATTTATTATTTTATTTCTGTTTGAGGTCTTTCAAATTATTACTTAACAAATATTACTTGCTGGCAAAACTTTATTTCAGATGTTTCATTGGTATCTTTATGTTCTGCCTGGCATGTTTGATTTGTTACGTAAACACAAGAAAGTCACCGCCTCTTCTCACTTCTTGATTTACGAACTCGGAGCAGTTGTGCTTCCCAAACCAATGTCAAGGTTAAAGCCTCGCAAGGCAAATGACAATATTTGCAGGCAAAGCATTGAGCTTGTTGACAAGGGAAAGAACAGGAATGTCTCAAAGTCACCTGGGCTTCCAGACACAATCGCAGCAGTATAACATGACAACTGTACACATATTACAGGACATAAACAATAAAACTTAAACATTCAGCATACGTTTCCCCATCAGCCCGTGATTCATTGAGAGTCAACCCCATAACAGGGATCAAACATTTTTGCCCGATTATCCAATTTGGTTAATGTGTCATTTCCTTCCTCTCCTTTTGTTATGTTGAAGGATGTGGCCATGCGCTCCATGGTAGAAATTGGGGTTTTATGTAAATCAAAGACAAATCACACCTATACAAACATCGGCAGCTGGACCCACACATATCTAAATGCACAAGCATTTGCTTTTGAGGGCCAACTGCGTGCTTACATTTAGAGTCAAATTGGCATTCAGGCATAGTCAAACCAGGCGTAGTCAAATGGGGTCTTGAGTGTGTGTGTAACAAATTGCAGCTTTATCTCACCACCTGATGTTTCTTAGACTGACCACACCCGGGAAACATGCGGCCGTCGCGTTTGCATGCGCCACAAGCGGGGGGTGAGAGGAGGGGGGCTTCCGTTTTGGTCAGACACTCCCGCTTTGACAAAGCCCCACGCTGTTGGTCCCACCCTCAATACTGCCACGCACTTTCATTCAACACAACGTTGCTTTGTTGCCATCTCGCCACGTCTGACATGTTGGGATGTCGGCGAAACGAAGATTGTTTATCATCCTATGGGACGAGTAGTACTTAGTCGTGGGTCAGAGGATTTTAAATGGTGGTCACGGCACGGACTGATCGCCCCTGCGCTCACTCTAATCACTCCATCTCCGTTCACAGAAGCAATAATATTTATACCCCAACTAAAGCAGCCGAGAACATCTCTGTTGACCACTGGGGCGTGTTTTCACAATAAAACGACAGGAGTTCACATGTGGATGTCACGCCACTCTGTGCACCCTGTCCACACCTGTGTGTTCAATATCAATACGTGCTCGAGCTAATACGGAGAAACTCTCGCATTCTCTATTATTCCTCTCATGGTTGTATCAATATTCAAAAATGAATGTTACATGACCTGAAGCAGCACATATCGCAAGTATGTAAATAAATAGTTACAACTTGGGGATGGCACATGTTAAATGTAATTGAAAAATCCATATTTATGCATATCGTAATGTTATGTCTATGATGTTATAGTCCTGCCCACGGGAGAAAATAATTTCAATGGTCAACAAAGTGACATGTTTGAATTAGTTATTTAACTTTTGTAGAGTAATGGTTGTATCTATATGCAATCTGTTTTTTGTATAAATATCTGCATTATGTCCTCAAAATATTTTTAGAAGGGCATCAAACTATTAAAAAAAGTATGCTAGTAAAGCTAATCTAACATATCAATGTATTATCTATATTATATCATTAAAAAAGTAAAAAAGGGTGGAGAGGTATTAAAAAAGATTTAAGTATGTGATAAGTAGCAACATTTATCATAATTTCTATTTATGTCACGCATAAACACAAATAATTTGCATTAAAATACTACAGACAATAAAGCTATATGTTATTACTTGACCATACTGGAGTGGTTTTTTGTATGAGAGAATTAGGAGGGAAAAGAAAAGCTCAGGTGTTTCTCTTGCTTGGACTTGTCCTGACTTTGAGATTGACAGAAAGAAAAACAGAGTCAAGTTTCAGCTTCAGAAAAAGAGTGTGTGCTCTCCAAACAATGTCTGCTTCTCCAAGTGCACATGTCTGTGCCGGGGGGTGGTGGGAACGTGCTGAAGCATTGATCAGACTGGAATCTGAAAAAAATGGAAACTTATTTTGATCATTGTTTGTTTCAGAAGGTTGTGGCGGTCTGTGACTGGCCAGTGTTATTTTTGAGATAAAAGAAAATACTGTCCCGCACAAAATGGAAAATATCACCTTTTGCTTTAAGAATGGAAAGAAGATGTAAGATATTAACTCTTTTTGAGATCATTTGAATTATTTTCAGTTTGATATATAGTTTTGGGCTGTTACACTGTTTAACCACAGCAAGAGTTATGCACGTTGCCTTGATATAATTTATGATGATATCTTGCTTTGAATTTATTCATGCAACACTTACCCCAGCTTTCCAAGTATATTCAAATATATAAAGATGTCAGTGATAATGGTCGAATGAAAATGAAAGTCTTCATTTGCTTATCATACTGATTGCGTTGTGCTTGTTTGCAGTTGTCTTCTTAAGCTATTTTCTTTTTATGTAAGTAAGGTTTGACTTGTCAATTAACTGGGAAATTTATTTGGTTGGGGTATATCAGCCACTTTGACAAAAGTGGCAAAAGACAGTTTGACTGTCTCAAACGTTTTCGTTATGGAAACATAAAAATGGAGTTCTTTTGATTGTGGGGGCTTTTGTTTTTCTTGCGTACATTTCTTTTTTTTTTGTAGTTTTGGACCAGTTGAACCTGTTCTGGTTTGAAAACAGTATCCTTGAAACAATAGTGCTGAAGCCGTTTAGAGCTCAACACATGATGATGGGGGCGGATTTCTATAGAATTGTCACATCAAAGCAGGATTCTCAACTTACATACAATATGCAGACCATCACTCATCAACAAATAGAACGATTACAAATTTGACAAATATAATTGTGACCAATTTAAGACACTTGGCCATTAACTTAAGATAGTTTGACACCCAAGGTGACTTGCTTAGGGATTGATCTAGATTAATTCAGATAAAAAAATCTTAATCCACTTTTAATGTTTGTTCAGTCTTTATTTAAATCATCATTTTGAGTCTGTATTTATTTTGCATTAAAGACAAGTAAACTTTATTACTTGAAACTTTTAAATACTCTTCCTTTCATTTAGAAACTAAGTCCACAGCTGATGGTAGAACGGCAACACATACTGTAAATATACCTTTTTTATCATAATCACATTTTCAAGGCAGTGCAGATTCAACACCTTTTTTAAATAAACTAATAAAATGTATAAAATAATGTAAATAAACTAATTGGACCTACATTTGAAAATGGCAATGACGGTTGTGTCATTTTCTCTTTAGTTATGCTCCCAATTTTATTTTAATTTAATAAATTTTAATTTAGATTTTTGGGTAAAGTTTTTTTTACCGATTATTTAGATCAAGAAGTGTTGCCACACACCACATCAAACCTATAGATCAACAAATCATATATTCTCTTTATACTGCTTTATTCTGTTCCAATACAGTCTGTGAACACTGAACTTACTTGTATTCAGCTGCAAAGATTTGTACATGCAATTGGCGTCCAACTGCTTTTCTTGAACTCTAAAATCTGTTGTGTTAAAACCAACACAGTCTGGCCTTAACTGAACACATCTCTGTGTCGAGTTAAGGACAAGACATGTTGTGTTACTTTTAATCCAACCTTGTGTGTCCCTTGTATTTATTTAAACCAAATCAGCTCAAAATGATTAAAATTCCACGACACAAAAAGAGAGTGCTGAGCAGTAAATGCTATTCTCTGCATGAACATCAATACACGACAGCGCGTTCAGATGTTTATGTGTGCCATTTGTCTGAAAACCGTGTGCATTTATCATGTGGGTCAGTTCTAATAAGTGATTTCTTTCCTCAACAGGCTCTACGGCTTCTACAAGGGAATACTTCCCCCAATTTTGGCCGAGACCCCAAAGAGAGCAGTGAAGGTAACAGGAACCATGCCTGACTCCAAGCTCAAGCTCATCACTTAAACCATACACGCTCTGATCTTTGCAACCTGGCCTGCTGAGTGTAAACATACACACAGACCACATACGCATGTCCTCAACATACCAGCTTTAGCCAGAAGGATCAAAACCACTCATCTCCTCTGTGTGTTTGTCGTCATGCCACATGTGTTTGCTGTTGAGAACTCCCAATATTGACCTACATGGACAGATATTGCTACTGGCCTCTCTTTAGTATCATGTATAAACAGTACATATATACATACAGAGATTAGATGAGCGCTCGCTCTGGCTGGTTTTAGGTTGTTGGCTTATGAGCACTTGGAAATGGGTGTCTGGGACAAAATGCTTAGCAGAGTTAATGTCTTACTTTTTAACATTTGTCTAATATTAAAAACACGTGGAAGGAGTTTTACTCAATATTTCGAAAGCTTTGGACCGGTGGACATTGATGATAAATGAGATCCACGAGTCAATGTAATGCTCCACAACTTTTGATTTAGATCTACTCAATAGACAGATATACTGTAGGCCTTCCATAAGCCTTAGAAAATGTTTTGTTATCTAATAGCTGAGCAAAGCATGACTAATGTAAAGAAAGATATGGCGTCCTACCAGTACAGTGGTTCTCAACAGGAGGGCCTTTCTTCCTGACTCTCAGGGGGCCCCAGGATGACTGATCATTTAAAATTAGACAAAAATAAGCATTGAAATACATTTTAAAACAACTTAGAACTAAGATATTTGTTATTATTTGTACATATTTATATAATGAATAAACACTTTTCCAGTAAATATCAAGCTCTGAAATATTTTATTGGGTAGACATTTTGAGCTTTTGCGAGCAGGAGGGGGTCTTTGAATATTGTTGAATATGTTGGGGGGCCTATAGGAGTCAAAAAGGTTGAGAACACCTGTACCAGTATTATGTTTGTGGTTTCCAAAACTGCACTCACCAGGCTCCAAATGCGAGTAAATTTGTCTTGTAAGTAAATATAACAGTTACGTAGATGAGAGCTTGTAAGGAACTGCTAAATCATAAATGATTTCTGATAAATCACAAGAACAATACTTTGACCTTCGCTGATGTAATAAATACAGTATATGGCATCTGCTAGATTCAAATGTTTTAGATGTACTTGTACCGTAGTAGAAACTTCTCTGGAATGTAATATTGAGACACACAAAATGGAAAATTTGTAAAAAACAATTTTTACAAAGAATATAAAATAATTCTTAAAATTATATACAAATTCTGGCCGCTTAATTTTCCAATTTACTCGCTATTAGCAGTTATGGCAAAACATTAATTTTGGACATTTCATGTATTTATATTTGCGCAGTGTTGAGTTGACAGTTCGATGTCTCGATCGACTGCAATAGAGCTGTGTTTGCTCAGGGTGTGAACATTCTGCTTGTCTATGTGTATATACATACAGTGGGATTCAGAAGTCTGCGGCCAAATTGAATAGACAGGGCTTTCTTTATTGAATAATGGCAGTTTTGGATTTCGAAACCTTTTCTTAACAGCAGTCGTGACATTAAAGGAAGTCACATTTATGATTCTGCAGTTCTAGGTCACTAGTCAATTGTAAGCAAATTTTTGACATTGACCATGTTAACTTACAAAAGGTTAGGTTGCCTTGCTTCCATTGGAGCCACAGGATTATCTTTGGAAGAGTCACAAATCACGTTGATCGACTTGTGGATTTCACGCCAGCTAAAATGCATACTGTCGTTAATGTTTGGTATTTACCAAATACTAATACATTTCGACATTTTGCAACTTTTTTACCTAAAAAGATTGTTCACCCAAAAATGCAAATCTATCATTTACTCACCCTCTTGTTATTTCAAACCTATATGATATTTTGAACAATGTTGGCAACCGAACAACATCGGTACATATTGACTTGTATTGGTTTTGTGTCCATACAATAGCAGTGAAAAACGGAGGCTTGTAGCCTCCTCTTCAGGGTCTCATGCTTTGTGTAGTGTGTGTTTGATCTAAAAACACATGTTTACAGTTTGGCCTGTTTTTGCAGTTCTTCACCTTCGAGCAGTACAAGAAGCTGTTGACTTTTACTCCTTTATCGCCAGCCTTGGTGAGTAATTTGATACAAGCTAGATAAACACACACACACGCACAGACTACATACTGTATATACACACATACAGTTTTAGATACTACACACATAATCACTTTCACAGTCAGGTATGGGAATCCCCTCATTACAAGGCCTACAGGCTGCGGGAACAAGGTGTAATCGAAACGAACGGCGCTCGGCGAGGCATGTGAGAGATAGCCATTTACTTTGACAGCAGTATATCAGCAAGCATCAGGTTTGACGGATGTCCTCAGACGCATGGCACGTCTCGCATCCACAGCCTCTTTGGAGAGAAACATTCACCTGCACTATCAATCACTCAAGTCTCCGCCCACCCTGACTATAGATGTCTATCCGCACGGTACCCCGGGGGCGCTGGGCAGAGTGATGTATGGAGCGTGCGAGGCCGGGAGGGTGAGTGAGATCATCTACATGGGAATTAACGAATTTAAGGAGAGTGATTGAGCCATAGCACCGCCCCCCTCCGGAGCCCCAGGTCAAACAATTCAATATGATTGATGAAGACGAGCAGTAATACGACAAATAAAAAATGAATGAGTATATGGCTGGCTTTGAAAAGATGTCCGGTTTTACTGTTAAAGTTGGAAAACACCAGCGTGGAGTAACGAGACTCACACGCCGTCTTCCAGCGTAGCTTTTATACATGACTACACACACACATGCACCAGAGACACACAGAGATTTTAATCAAAGGCGTGGGTGTGAAATATACCCAGCTCACCTTATGCAAACATTCTCAAAGATCTCCTTTGTCACCCTACAAGTAGGCCTGAATCCATCTGACATGAATGTCAAGTGCTTGGAATGGGCATTAGAAACCACAACACAGATGCCAACCACATTTGAGTGTGTACATGAGACCTCCAATGCTAATGTGGTGGGTCTTTATGAAATCTGAACATTTTCCCGGTTACAGAGTACAGTTAAGCTGCTGTTGCAACACATGAAGCGATTCGTCTTTGTCTCAAGTCAATCTGTCTGAGCCGGATCATCCATCTTTGATTCCTGTCTGCGTTTTCTTTCTAACTTGATTGACGGTTGCAGTTTCATTCATTGGCGGTTTGAAGCCGAGCTCCCTGTCTGGCCAAACACGTTTCGAAAAGGCAACACGTCACGAAAGCATTGTTCTCGACAGTTTATGGTATTTGTGCGACAAGGCTTCAATGTTGACTGGTCATCTTGAAAATACAGTCTGCTCTGAATTAAACACAAAGCTGTTTCTTTATAATCTGTGTCTGGTGTTTTAACATGTCTTTCTCATTGTCATTTGGCTTCACGTTTCCTTGTAATGTAATTCTGTCTGCCTTAATGTGCTAGGCCCTCTCTGTGGCTGGCCTGGGGTCAGGGCTAACCGAGGCGCTGGTTGTAAATCCATTTGAAGTAGTGAAAGTGAGCCTACAGGCCAACAGGGATTCATTCAAAGTGGTAAGAGACTACAGCTGTTTAATTGACGTCTTGATTTTGAAATCTCGCTTGTGCCGTTGTGATGTGACAAGTTCATTTTTAGTTTGACGTTTCTAATGTTATTGCTCTCTCTTACTCCGTGCAGCAACCCTCTACATTTGAACAAGCTCGAACTATCATAAACGCAGATGGCTTTGGTCTTCGTGGTCTTAACAAGGGGCTCACCTCCACTCTGGGGCGTCACGGTGTCTTCAAAATGATCTATTTTGGTTTCTACTTTAACGTTAAAGACGCTATTCCTGCCAGTCAGGTAAACATACAAAGGAGGCTTTATTTTAGTTATTTATTGTATTACTTATGTTTAACTTTTTCAGACATTTTTCCATTTGCCAACAATTGAGCCCTTACTTATATAAGTTTCATTAAAAAACTGTATGTAATGTATAGTATTTATGGTACAACATATACGTGTGTACAATTGGCGGTAATGTTTATTTCGTAGGTCCTTATTATTTGGAATGTTTCGTAAATCTGAAGAAAATCTGAAAGCTATAATATATATTATCATTGCGATGACAGAGTTAGCTTTGAACATCAGTTGACCACATTAACACAGAGAGAGAGAGAGAGAGAGAGAGAGAGAGAGAGAGAGGAGCTGCTAAGATAAACCTTGCTAATACCTTCCCTGTTTGCTCTCCATCACATCCTCAAAGGTTCAGATTACACATCCGGCAGGGCTCAACTCCCAAACAAAAGTTAATTTTGTTTAATGGAAACGTTACCATACGCCCGTTCCACATGTATAAACTGGAGCATTAGATTTACTCAAATGAACTAATTGGAAGCAGACTGAGGTATTTGTTGGGGGAGAATTACAGTCGAAGTTCTACCGAAATTGCCATTCCTCTCTCATCTGGTGCTAAGATCATCATTGCCTGAGAAGCTCTAAGCCTCTAGTGATCAATCACGTGACAGGCCGGAGTCGACCATGCTTGATTTGACTGTCCGTTTTGGGGGGGGTTGTTTTTTGCGGTTTAAGGTGGAGCATGTCGTTTTCTCCAGTGTTTTCAAGCAGCCATCATTTTATGGGGATTAAGATCCATTTTTGAATGATCTTGAACCACTGATGCTTTTCTATTGGTATTATGCCGTTTACCCTCACAGATGCCAAAATTTAAGAAAAGTTTGCTACGTGGCTAGTGATTTTGTGTTTATATAAGATGGATCTCTTTTGTATCAGTGCCAAAAGTGCAATGTTCCTCCCATGAAATGCGGCATTCAGGTTTAGCTGTTGATGTAGCATGTCGCTCGCGGCGTCCGCTGCTTTAAGTGAGCTTTCTGTCATTTGTAAGAAATATCCTGGCCAATTAGATGTCAGAGCCGCGCCGGTTCGGGCTTCTTTCGGTACAGTAATACGCCAGTGTCGAGTCACAGTCCAATTACCCAAATTGTCCCCATATGGCTCCCAGTCTGCCTGCATGAACTGTGTTTATAAATCCTCTCCCAAAGTTTGCCCTTGGTCACGTGACCATCTTTAGCCAATCGCTGAGGTTTGCTCCTCTCATGAAACGCTAATCCGCACCCTGCTACCATAAAATGATCTGAGCTTTTATTTCACCGATGATATCCCTTACTACAAGCTCCCTTTATTTCTCTCTCTCTCTCTCTTGCTTTTCACCTGCATTTCCATATCTCTCCTTATTCGTTTCTTTATCCTCTTTACATGTTAGTTCATTTGCGTCTTATATCAACTGTGTGTGTAATCTAAGAATTTTGAATATTATGGCTGTACCTGTTAAACTGTCATTTAACTGTTTATAAGGGATAAGGTACCTCCAGACATTATCGCAAAATAAATGGATGCCGAGTGACTTTCAGAATCAAGATTGTTTTATTTGTCTACCTAAAAAATGTTAAACAAACATTAAAGAACCGTGCAATACTTGTTTGTAAACAAACGCGACTGAATTCTCGTTCTTTCTGTATGCCAGGACCCTACGCTGGAGTTCATGAGGAAGTTTGCTATCGGTTTGGTGTCGGGAACAGTGTCGTCCTGCGTGAACATTCCGTTCGATGTAGCCAAAAGTCGTATCCAGGGTCCTCAGCCGGTTCCGGGGCAGATCAAATACCGCAGTTGCTTTCAGACCATGGGGCTCGTGTACCGTGAGGAGGGGTAAGGCCTACCAGAACAGCTACAGGTGTCAAAATTTGACCCGACAAGTGGTCCCCCCACTAGAAAAATTACACAACAATTTATGTTAACCCTGAGCCCGTAGGGGACATGAGGGCAAGTTTTGACAACCAACACTTTTAAGCTGCCTCTAAATCTCGGTGCTATTATATTGTGCTCCTGTAAGATCGTATTGCATGTAGGTATTAAGCAAAATAAACAATTAAAGCAATAACCCAGATAAAAAAATCTCTATGTTACTTCTTTTGTTAAGTTTGATATAGACTTATGTTATGTCTGTTATTGAATTGAATTGGAAACCTTTTTCTTAAAATGGAATTTCAGTGAGGTCTTGACATTCCTTGCTGATGAGCTATGAGTGTATTTCATACATACAATGATGTGAACACTTTGTGTGAGTTGTGTCATTCATTTTTGTCTGTTTGGCTGTAATATAAAATGGCATATAGTCAGACAAAAAAAAACATTTTAGTTAAATAAAATCAAAAAGCGCTTTAAGTAAATTCATGTAAGTAAACTTATGTCAACACTTAATAATGAAGGTTTTTTTCAGCTTTAAAAAAATACATGCATTTGAACCTTCTGAATACCATGTATTGAGCATTCTGAAAATGTGCTTCTTTTTAAGTTACTCCATTTTTATGTGTTACGGCAACTGCTTACTGGGTTTAATTGGCAAAATATTTTTGACTGGATTTTTGTGCAATATTTACATTTACTTATATTGTTTATAAGCATTACATTTGCATTGTTTATCAACAATAACAAAACAGTTTTATGTCAAATGGGTTTGTTAACTAAACAGAAAATGTAAGTAAATAACTGTGAACACGGACTGTAACATTCCCTCTTGCCTCTCTCCTCATGGGAAGAGAATCAGTAGTTTTACGGCCCTTCGTGGGTCTTGATTGGCTTGGTTCGCTCTGTACAAAGGGAGCGGCAACTCGTTTGTTATTAGGGCCAGAGAACTGAGGCCTGATCTCGGGCAGGGCAGGGTTTGTGTGTGTGTGAGTTAGAGCGAGAGACACTCAGGCTGTTTTAGTTTTAGGGGTGCTGAGAGGGTACCCCATCCTGTCCAGGCCTCTAACACGACACAGCCCTGGCTAATTAGTGGTCCCTATGGGAGACGTTGTTAAGCAGGTCCTAACTAGGCGCGCGGCGCTCAGCGGGTCAGTCTAATCAGACAGCGGGGCAGGGAGGAAGTGGCTCAAGCCTTATTAACACTAGCAGAAGCGGAGGACACGGGCCGCGATTGGCCTGCTGCCAGATATCAGCTTGAATGCATTAAGGCAGGTACACAACTAGGCCAGCTATTAGGGCCCGATACCTGTTTGAGCATCACAGTCTGAAAGAGAAAACATCTAATATAGAATAATTATTTCAAAAAAATTTTTGGGAGAATTCTCTCGCCATTGTCACATTATCATTTCTCTAATGCACATGTTCGTCTCACAAATCTATTTTTTTTAACAGATACCTTGCCTTATACAAAGGACTGATTCCCAAGATAATGAGACTTGGACCAGGTAATAAGAAATAAGTGCACAATCTTCCTATATTAATGATAAATAAAGCAGTATTGTGATCGAGATCTTTACATTCTGACGCAGGAGGTGCCGTCATGCTGCTGGTGTATGAATATGTATCTGCGTGGCTACAGAAGAACTGGTGATGATCTCAGATCACCATCAGCTGTTTTGCAGGGGTCTTTACTCCATCCTCTCCACGTTCAAGGATCCCATCTCCATTTTCCAACATCACATTTCAAGATCAATTACAGTTCCGCCCACATGTGACAATAGCCACTGCTGTTCCCTCACTTGACATCAATTTTCAGCTGTGTTCAAGCATTAATAAATATGTACTCTCTCCACCATCTCTTTTCGACAGCACGGTCACCTTTCTGCTACACATTTCATGTTTCTTTTGACAGAACCGAGACATATTTGAGAGATACCTGTCCACATGCCTGCATACTTAACAGCAACACTCCACACCCAAACAGATTTCCTTCACCAACACAAAATAGAGGAAACTGATTCAGCGTGTTGCTTTTAGCCTAAACCTGTGGCTTTACTTCTCACGTCTGTTTTCAAGTAGTATTTAAATACCGTGAAGGTGAGGAACGCATCTACTATATTGAAAGATGGACAGATCAGGACTTTACTGTATTAAATGTTTAATTATTGCTCATGCATGACTTTACATGTGCGATTGGTGAGACATTGGTGAGATATCTGATGTGCTCAAGGTCTCACCTCAATAGCTTTGAAGGAATAGTTCAAACATTCTGTCATCATTTACTCACCCTCTTGTTACTTCAAACCTGTATGACTTTCTTTTTTCTGCAGAACACAAAAGAAATTTATTTTGAAGGATGTTGGTAACCAAACAACAACGATACCCATTGACTTGCATTGGTTTTGTGTCTATTACAATAGAAGTGAGAAATTTGGGTGAACTATCCCTTTAACGGTGTTGAAAGTGTTCCAAATTCATGGCTGAAACAAGATTTTTATGAACGTTAGCTTTTCCGTTTAATTTGAAATATCAATTATTTATTGATTTCTGGAATTTGTTGGAATACATTGACAAAGATCAAACAACTAAAGCACCAAAGAGAGTTACAAAAGCTCAGTTGGGGTGAAACATTAAATTTGTAAGCCAAAAAGCCTTTTGTTAAAAAAAACTAAACTTAGTTTTACATTATAGATACATTTAGCTAATATCATGTAACAGTTGTCGTTTTTTTATGATCAACTATCCTGAATGATAAATCAGTAAAATCATTGTTGCCTTTAAAAATAAAACCTGCTCATTTTAAAATCACAGTTTAAATGCTGCAATTGTGTAATATTTAAACAGTCTGATTCTTGGGGTTTGAGTTGGATTTAATGGTTAATACCTTGTAATACTTTTTTATCAGTGCTGACACATATCAGTGGGAGTGAAAATCTCTGTGGTTTGTCTCTGTGATGACAATTGCTGTTGATGAAAGTCACCAAACTTTTTTTCATGTGAGCTTTTTTTAGCGTTTTGTGTATAATAATAAAGTCAGTCATCGCAGCTGTCCGAGCCAAGCTCCCACTCGCTCACTCATCTTCTCTAGCCTGCAGGGTGAGTCAACATAGCTCAGCACAACCAGAAATAACAAAACTGAAAAATGCAAATGTAATCTAAACAATAAGGACTCCCTCTCTATGCTCTCATCATAAAAATGTGAAACGCTCGATAACGTAGCCTTTGTTGGCAGCTAAGTTCTGTATGTTAGCTCACTTTTTATTGCTCAGAGGTTACAGATAACTCGTCGGATGAGTTAAAACAATATGGTAGTCATCCTTTGCATTCCACCCTGACCAGTTTACATTTCTTTGCTTGCACGTTCCCATTTGTCTCTTTAAAGGTCGTGTTTTATCTCAGCCCATTGACTAAAAGTGACGGTTGAATGTTACCAATAGCATCAATGCCGCAGAAGTTTTTGTTTGAAAGAACGTGCACCAGACAGTGAAGGGGTTTGTTGTACCCATCTTACGCACAGAGGGGTGAGACTGTTTAGCCAGTCTGATACTGTGTCAATGTCTGGGTTGTTATAGCGCCTCTGCCTCATCCTCTGCTTTCTGGTCACGATTTGTTTTACATTGTCAATCCTTTCAACAGCCTTACATATTTCATGGAGTTACAACACCGAAGACTTCAACATTTAGACACATTTTCAGACTGTATTGTATTGTTTTCCGCTGAATGTTTAAAAGCCTGTTTCAGGTTAATTGAAGCATTATATTAGACGTTTTTACTGTGAGGTTTGTTGTGTAATCCCCTCAGCCTTTCTCTCCTTTTTTGTTGTTGTTTTGCATTTAGTGTCGGGCCTTTGTAAACATTATGTAAAAGGTAAGACTTTCTTATGGGTCTTGTTAAAGGTGCAACCGGTCATTTTTATTTACGAGGTGGCGGACGATATTGTGGTCATCTCGGACACGCACTGACACATGGAGGCGGGGATGTAGCGTTCTGTAAACTGATTTGCCTGTTAGCGATGCTAATTATTGATTAGCGAAGCATGAATAGTGATTCACAGTCGGCCATGATTCATTTGTTCAACGACCAAAAGTGTTGACCAGTGCTCGGTTGTGATCACAACGTTTTGGACCCCAAAGCAGCTGTTTTACGCTACTGATGTAAGGTCATACAAAGGGATAGTTCACCCCAAAATGAAAATTCTATCATTTACACATCCTCGTGTTGTCCCAAACCTGTATGTCTTTGTTCTGCTAAACTCAAAGGAAGATATTTTTAAGAATGTCAGTAACCAAACAGATCTCCCATTTATTTTCCCTACTATGGCAGTAAATGGCGGGTGAGGTCTGTTTGGTTACTGACATTCTTCCAAATATCTTCCTTTGTGTTAAGCAGAACAAAGACATGTATATAAGTTTGGAACAACCTGAGGGTGAGTAAATAACAGAATTGAAATGTTTGGGTGAAATATCCCTTTAATGAGGAAGCAATCATTTGTCAAACGGCCAGATCCACACTCGGCTACAGAGCTCAATTTTGTGCGTTCAAAACATACAGTTCTAATACACCCGTGAAAACAGTCTGCTTATGGTCAGCCGCCCTTTAAAATCAAGCTCGCACCTCGGTCCGGTCAAGCCGCAGCCCCTGCGCAGTGTTTCTGTCTTCAGCCTGATTGCACGCAGTCAGCTAAAGATAACCATGTGACATTTGACTTGACTTTCCATAGGAATTAATTCTAAACAGATGTGTGCGCGTGAGCAAGTGTGTTTTCACTTTCCTCTCTCTCTCTCTCTCTCTCTCAATGGTGGCTTTAAGATTAAGGTGTTTGTAATGTTCCCTCCTGTCATAACTTTGCATGTGTGCAGTGCTGCCTTGACAAAATCTACTTTCTTCGTGTTGTTCTGCACATTTTCCACGAACATCAAAGTGCGGAGGTGTTATATTAATCGCCATGTTTTTTAGGCTGCGCTCACAAACACCATTTACCCGTAAATGCGAATGCTTTCTTACTCGAACTACCTTTTGAGATGGACCACTGTGATGATGGAAATATAGTGTTAATAGTGGAATATGTAGAAATGTTAAATAGTGTTGTTGAGGCAGATTTTTACATCCAGCAGTGTTTTTCTTTGTGCCACACATTTGCCTTTGCTTTACGTCTCTTGACCCCGCATTAAATGAATGGCCGTGATACACGCGGCCGGTAAATGCATTTGTATTGACTGCGAAGCCAACGTCCGTATCAGTGCTGTCAGCTCGTAGGTAAATGGCATTCAAAGCTTTCATTTGAATAGAATGGGGTCTGGGGAGTTTGTGCAGTGGGTTTGTGAGAGCGATGCACTTTATGTGCGGTGGTTTTCTGTCTGCCTTTTTAGGTGGTTCATACGTGCTCAAAACAGCACCTCGATCCCGAAGCAACGGTCCGTGACCACGGGGTTGGGGTGAAAGTGCTTTCCAAGTCAAATCAGCTGCAGTGCCAGAAGGACTGTTTGCACTGCTACATGTGGGGACACTACATATATCATTTTGCCGTAGATGTGGTGTGTTTTTGCGTGCGGGTTCCTAAAGCCAAAGGTGTTTTGTTGCATTCAAGTCACTTTTTAAAAAACGTTTTTGCCCACCATCAAGAGGAGGTGCGACACCTGAGGCTTGACTATGAATGTGTTGTGTTTTCCCTATATTTTTGATGTTGAGGAAAATCAAAATGTAATTACAATTATTAGAAAGCATTATTAGAAATTTGTTTGTCTTTTTTTAGAATATCTACTAAAGGAGTGCTAACATTAAATGGAAATATGTTGTTTTGTTCTAAGCCTAATAATAGCAGATACTTTTAATAATAAGCCAATGTTAGACAAAGGTTGGGCAACAATAGATCAAAATATACTTCTAAATGTGTGATACTGTTTTGCTTCATTGACAACTAATTAAAAAACAAATTTTAGTAATATAAATAAAAATATAATATTTGATTTCATCGTGATTGTAGCAGATAATATATAGGATATGTTTCATATATGTAAAAGAAACAAGCGTATGAAAGATACTTTAACTTATTAATTATATACTTACTTTTAATTTTTCTTGTTATAAATGTATAACAATGAATATAATTTTTGGGAAGCAGTAACAATATTTATAGTACATATCAACATGTCAACGACTGGTGTAGAATTATCATTATGATCAGTTTCAGTTAAAATATTGTTTAAAATAACACTATAACACATACTGCACAGGGGTTTTACACGTCTCTTTTAATAAGATACATTCAATTTCAATGTGCAATGTCTGGAAGTGTGCAGTTTCACCGATCATTAATGTTCGCTCCCGCTGTCAGAATGTGCGTAAATGTCCCACATGGTGCCTCTTCTCCCTGTGTCTGTGTCAATTGCACTTCATTTAACGTACCTTACAGTCTAATAAATAAACATAATAACTTTTCCCAAGAGCTCTGGCATACATTATTAGTGAAGTGAAACTGGTATCCAAAAAAGTGATTTTTATCAAAAACATAAAAAAGAAACAAAGCCGAACGTCTAGACATTAGCAATTTATAACACCCTGAAAAACATTTAAATGCAAACTGGTCGCCAAACATGTGATTGCTTATTCAATCATTTTCTTGAAACCTTACAAGAACAAAATATATTCACAGAGAGAAGCACCGAAATCTTATCTCAGACTAGTGATGAAGCGAGTTCATGAGGAATGCCCACCACTTTCAGTCCAAGTTCACTGCACACCATCAAGCACCTGAAGATGTTTTTACTAGTAAAAATTCCTCTTCTCGGTTCAGATCAGACAGGAAGGTCTTTGCATATGCATATGACTCTTGCTCTCTCTTTGTGGGAGATGCTGCTTTTGAGCAGGAGAACGTGGGCATTCATAATTGTACATGGCTCATCTGACAAGTCTTTCATAAATATAGAAAAAGGCATAACATTAGTCCATCCAGAAAGAGACAGTGTGACAAAATCAGGGTTACTGTGTGGTACCCGATCTCTCTCTGCTCCGTTCTTTCCGTTTGTCTCTTTGACCCCCCCACACTCCTTCTAAAGTCACAGAGCGGAGGCGACTGGATGGACTGAGTCTCGCGTGGCAGCCATGCTCTTGAAGGCCGGTGGGGCGGTGATGTCACAGCTGTGGGGAGAGAGAGCACTGCCACTGAGCGGCTGCCATGTGGGGCCGGTCACACAGGCCGACGTGGTGCCGCTGTACCCCATGTAGGGTGACACTTGGGTGGGACGGTGGTAAGGATGGATGCTGGGAGCTGTGACATAACTGTTCACTGTGGGCAATCCATTCGGCGTCTGAAAATAAAGAGTAATGAGGGTAAGACTCGTGCCGAATAGATAAATCACACATGGCCGTATCGAGATGAACATAAAGATATCGTGATAGCTAGGATAACAGAGTGAGAAACCTAGACTTCTTGGGAGAATCTGAGATTCTCTGAGAGGATGACCGGGTATTAAAACATTTGAAGGAAAAGCTATATCAAGAGAAATACACCAGCAGGAATGCCTGAATGCTTTTGGCAGAATGTCAATATCAGTTCAGCATGAGAAGAATTCACCAAGCCTTTTCAACATAAAGAGAAAAAAATGTGATGCAGGGTGGTCTCAGACTACTGGAAATCTTTTCAACAGATGAAATCCCCTTTGTTCAGGAGGTTAGGATTTGGCCATGATTTACTCATTATGATAGTAGATAGTAGACCCTTAGTCCTAAATACACACAAACACGCAAATATAAAAAAAATCATAACCATAAATACATTAAATAAATACAAAAAAATACATGTTTTAATCAGTTTAAACTAATGCACATCTAATGAAACAGTTGAAGAACTATTAAAATCAGGGACACATAGAGGTGTAAGGTCAACACTTATATAATTAAGAAAATTGTTTAAATACTTGTTGACCACTAATGAAGGATTGACCATGGGTTTACGATTTTCTTAATCACATACCAGTCAGAACATAAATATAAAGGATATGCCACAGACTCACAGATCGTTAACATAATGTTATTATTTACCGAGCATTCTCGAAAATGCTAATGCAAAAATGATTGGCTAATAATGTATTAGCGCACGGGTTATGTGCTAAAAACGAACTTGTGTAGGATACAATTCATGATAATCTATGTTTTTAATATTTATCTTGGTACACCAACATTATCTCGGGAGCAGGAAATAAACCTAAACCAGACGTGACTGCTCACAGAAACAGAAAATCTTTTTTTATCATTTTAATTTAGTAGACTACATATTATTCCTGTTTCATCCGACATTGTAGAAATCAATTATGGTCTGAGAAATCGATTAATAAAAGTGATACACAAACTGTCAAAAGTAATGTCGAAGTTATATTGACAATAGAAGTTATATTTAAAATAGCTTTTGCTCGGAAGAAAAAAGTTGTTTTTAAATGACACTTGAATCATGTAAAATAATAACATCATTAATAATGATAAATGTTAGTTGGCTATTTACCTAAATTCACTGCACGGTAGTGTTAAAATTATCAACTGTTTAATTCAGTTAGAAATGATCCATAACATTATTTTTAACACTCTTAAAATCCTGTGAATGATGGTTAATGTTTTATTGACCCTTCTCGGTTATTTATGAAGCTTTTGTGATTTCTTTGCAGAGATTATCTATAGGTATAAATGCATTAAACCACTGCACTAAATCATTTATCTAGGCTACTTTCTGTCCTCAGCTATTGCATAATCTAGTCTGACTCGACGATCATTTATTCAAGATGACAGACGCAAACATTCAGTTGTCAATGCTATTCGTCATATTTCTGAAGCTTGCAATCTCCATTTCTTAAAAACTAAGTAAACTACAGGCTCATTTTTGAGTTCCAATCATAATTTAGGCTAAAGACCTGTTTCGGCATCGGTTATAAAGATTTATTCCATCGTTTTCCACGACACATAAACCTCTAAGACCCCACAATAAACGATTACTCAATCTGTTTGTTGCTGCCCAGTGGCGCGCGAATAAATAATTCGGATGGCACGCGCGGTGTCCGCTCACTCTTCCGTCCGTTTTCAAGCGCACTAGAAACCAAACACTTGTGAATGACTTCTTGACAAATGTAAAATCCTTTGTCATCACACAACCAGCCATGAGTCACACTTTGGAGCATGTAATAACAATAATTATGATTTAATAACATATTTTATTAAGGATTTCCCCTTGTCAAAGATATCTTATGCTTTCTTTTGAAGATGTTTGGCAAATCCATTAAACTGGAATAAAATAATTTCACTATGTATAGGCCTACGTGTTTATTAAAAAAATATAAACATATATAGCCCATGACAAGTAACTTAATATGAAAAGATGCATTATAATATAAATATAACCAATCGGTTTGGTAATTATTCCCTTTTTAATTATTAGCCTATATATTTTTATCTCATACTATACGAAATATCACTACATTTTAAAATTGAGCATGTATTGATTTTAAAATGATGTTTTATTTAATATTAAAAATCAATTTGAAAAAAGTTTGTTAAAAAAGGGAAGAGTATTTTTTATTTGATGCAAGTTTGTTTTGGGTATGCACGTGCTAATGCATAGAAAATCATGTCCTCCGTTGAAACTTAAAATATTCGTTAGATTCTACATGAAATTGTTTATTTCTTTAACTTATATTTAAATTCATATATGATCTGTATATTAATATAAAGTTAAAAGTTTATCAAGTAAAGTCAATGCTCAAATATGTAGATTATTACGTGTGTGTAAATTTTACAGTTACTGCTTGGAAAATCCAAGATCAAAAATTGATTCGATGCAAACGTGTGATTACGTTTAGGCCTATTCCGTTACAGTCGATAGCAAAATCCTACTGTTGTAGGCTATAGGTCTAATGTTTTTTTAAAGTCCAGGCCTACATTTTAAATTTATTTTTTTAAATGTAGACTCTCTAAATGTACTTCAAAAAATATAATGAATATATTACATGTAATATCCTTTGCACTTTTCAAAAAGCCTCATGGAGTCATGGCTACACGTGAACAACTCCGACGCGAAGTTACTGTTCTTTGTGATAAAATCGAGAAATGTGCGATAGTAAAATGTGTCTTTAGTTTTTTTTAATGAAATCCAATTCTCAACTCATCGAGTCATGCCCTGTGTGCAGGGCCCATCATGCCTCCTCTCGCCAAAGAGAAAGACTCCATGTAAACGATGTATGGACTACACAAACTGTACTCACGCTCACGGAATTGCCCAAAAAACTATTATTGACAATGATTACTAATTCTGGAATCTACTTTTGTGCTTCTACATTGGATTGTGTCTCACTTATCACGTATGTTGCTTTTACCTGTGTGTATTCTGCGTCAGGTTCTAAGTGAGGCTTATCCGCGCCAATGACTAGTGGAGAACTCGCTGGTGAAAAATTACTCCTGCTAATAGCGATCCATTCTTCTAGTTTGCCACTGGGAAAGGACACGCTTTCACTAACTGGGGGGCAAAACAGAGACACGGAGACTACAGTCAGATAGGAGAAGAGCGTGGGCTACAGAACTGCCACAGCAGATTATTTTTGCCTGTGTATCTTGCTGCGCTGCCAACCATCTCAGACCCACCAGGCTCGCTAAATAATACTGGTGCCAAGCGTCTAGATAATACAGTCGTGTACATTCTGCATCGTCACACGACTCAGACACATTTTCCATAAGCGACGTATGACCATAATGGCGTAATGTTCGTATGTTTTAAATAAAGTGGGTAAAACGAGTCTTACAACGAGTTACACATACAGTGCAATGCGCACTTCCTGCAGACTTCAGAAATGTTCATTTGCATGGCTAATTCATCAAATAAAGTTCCAAGTGTCATGGAGTCCTTTGTGCAATGACAAGGAACATTTACCAAGCGTCTTCCTGTGAGGACAAATTAGATTTACTTTAACCGTTTCCCCTTTGAGCCCGATGGATATTATATTATACACGGTTCCTAAAGTTTGAAATTGGAAAAAGCAAGCCCACCAGTGTTGTAACTCGATAGGGGCACAAAGTACCTCCCCATACCTTCACGGAATCCACGTACATTTGCAATGTTTACATATTATCGATGGCATGTTTCAGATTTCTTCACAGTTTGACTAATCGGGAGATTGCAGGAGATACGTCATTTAAAAAGGACGATTATGGTAAAGCTAGAATTACATTAGACCAAATTTCATGAAAATGTGTGGCATGAAGAACAGACGAATTCTGAATATGAACAATATCGATTTGCGTGTGTGTGTGAGAGAGAGAGACAGGATGATAGAGAGGGCGTTAGTAGGCCCATTGGCTGTAACTAGATTATAATAATGACAAACTGTCCAAAAGGTAGGTATACAGTATGAAAGTCAAACTACCTTCGAAACTAAGCGTCTTGAGATATATTTGTGTTTGGCGCATTACGTTTTGTAAACGGAAAAACCTTTCAGGCTACACCTGAATTAAATACCTTATGCTTCATTTCGGTTCCTAAAAGCTGCCTTAAACATCTGGTAATCGTTTTACAATACATTAATGCTTCATAAAGACCGCCTAAACGCAATATCCTCCCCTGCGTTTGAAGCATTATTATCCCTTTGAAAATAAGCTAGGAAACTGCTATTAAATATGGACAGGCTGTGGCCTTACCGTACAATGCCAACTCAAACTAAACATGTTTAAATGTATTAAATATGTATTACATTCGTTCTGCGTTAATTCATGACTTAAATGGTTCATACAAATCACAACATTTGCTGTGCAAATCGTACTTCAGGTGATGAAAATGGTGTCAAACTTGAAATGCATCGAGAAAAAAATATTTTACTGTTGGCCTTGACATGCAAAACACTGTAAGCTCTGAACACTTCTTTTGTTTTTTGTTTTTGTTTTCCTCTGTATTGCGCCGACTCTTCGTTGTCTAAAATATCCCACACCCGCTGCATAATTATTACTAAAACCTTGAACCATCTGTTTCGGTGCAAAAGTATGAATCCGAGCTTCTGCACAACCCCTGAAAAAAGCACCCTACTTTTCTCATGACATATTCTTGATAATCAAAAAATTAAATAGGCCTATTTGAGTCCAATGCGACGCTTAGTCATTATTATTTATATTTAACATGTTAATGTGCTTAAATGTTGTCGCTTCCAACACCAACACAAGTTGTCATTTTCTCTTTCACTCATGCACTCCCTTTCTTTTTCTGTGTTATATACAATACCCAAAAAAATCTCTCACACACTTTGACAGGCCTACCGGTGCCTACATGCCCACACACACACACACTTAATTCAAGGATATTTATTATCAAGATCAAATAGGTTGCTTACTTTGCTGCTCCGTTATTGATCGAATGCCCAGAATATCTGTAACAGAATGAGACGAAGGCCATATCCTATGCATTGCCATGTGTCCAGGAAGAGTGGGCATGCCAGGCGGAGTTGTTACTTTAGTCCCAGTTGCTGCGATCGGAGTAGGATACGAGTAGATGTGGTTGTATGGTAGGGTGGGCTGAGGCTGGTGATGAGGGCCCTGTTTACTCGACTCGTAATGGCTCTGTTGAGACAGATTTCCGATCTTGTTGCGCAGAATCCTACTGATCGAGCTGACCGAGGGCAAGTTGAATTTATCGCACACGCCGTCGGCAAGCAGTCTGTCTCGAATCTCCCATGCGAAAATGCCAGGGTCCCGTTGCTTGTAAGTCCGAATGTGCTTGACTACGGTCGGGGTCGTGACCCTAGGTTTACTACCGCCGATTGCGCCCGGGAGTATTGAGCCGGTCTCGTTGTACCGGGCCAGAATCTTGCTCACGCAGCCATGAGAGACGCGGAGCTGCCTGCTGATGTCGCAAGGCCTGATGCCCAGCTGGGCCAGCTCTACTATCCTGAGTCTGATGGCATTGGGCAGGGGTCTTCCGTTCACAAAAACACCTCCCAGCTGGTTCACCTCGCCAAAGGCTGGCTCTATGCAGATAGATTAAGAAAAAAATGAATTAAAGACACTGACAACACATCACCATTTCCCAGGACATCAATAGCCCGTAAATGCCAGTTATGCGGACTACAAAGGCTGTATATTACTTGTATTAAGTTTATATGTTTATTATATGATTGTATTTTGAATCGTAGCTTTCAGTTTTAGTGTTATGCAATGAAGGCAACAAACATTTTCCACTTCCTCGGTGCACAAATTCTATAAATACAAAGGCACAAGTCTACTGCATACTTTAACACATAAATCATAAGAAACTTATCATCGAATATATTTCGACCGGATCAAATTCAATCGCGGCAAAGTGCCATTCTCGTAGCGCCAATAGTGGTTTATAACAACTTTTCTGTTGACCCAAAAGACGACCAAAGTGTTATAAATGTAAAAGTTCGAGTCGAAATCTGAAGCGTACATGACTAAATGATCAAATATATCTAAGCATCTCCGTTCACACGTGAGGGAAAAAACACGCAATAGCCTAAAGATCGCAGATCTTACCCATTGCGTTAAGCCTCCCGATTAAAAAAGAAACTTCAGAATGTTGCCCCGCTCTGATCTGTTGTGAGTCCAGTTTAGCTGGTTTATGGCACCGAAGCCGAACTGGATGAAAATTAAGAGTCCGAGACGGATACGATAGCGATTAGCTGTAAGAGAGGAAAATTCGCCTTCTGTTTCCTGATGGCTGAGAACACAGGCTTACATTTCAATCCCTGAAAATGATGGGCTGAACCTTCACACATCTCTCCGCAGCGAGGTCCTGCCAGCCAATCGCACTGCGCGTTTTTCCTGTGTTGGTTTGTAATTGGCTGACAGGTTTGACATGACAGGCGTTCGCACTGGCGTAAGAACTAGAGGACAGGGTTGCCCGAGTGTTGCTTTTCTTTTAGCCAGATCTAAGAATGGTAAGTTTTTTGCAACATTGCATTGTAACTTTGTTTCATAAGCATACTTCTTATTATTTCCTTTACTTGAAGAGGGACATTCGCGGAACAGTATTTTTGTTAAACCGCGGGCCCTGCGTTTTTTCTTCTAATGTCAATTAAATTGGATTTAAAATGCGCCTGAATTCCTATTTCATGTGGTGCTTTGAAACGATCGTCGCAATAATGCTTCGACTTCGAGGCAGCCTGTCATTCTGAACATGCATTTTAAGCATCATGTGCTGTTTTCGATCTGAAATAAATGAAGGCGCGTGAATGCAGATTATGGAACTGTCAGACGGGTAAATTATAATGCCATTTAAAGCTTCGTTTTTTAATTTAACGAAATAATGAAACACTTAACTTTGAAGTGCTGGTATGTGATATCATAAAAAGTCATTGGCTATGAACTGTTTTAATATAATACACTGACGTTTTGTGTCGATAAATTCCTGCTAGTTCGTGCGAAATGTGTAACTTGTCGACGACACGAAATAATATCAAATGAAATACTCATGGCCTACTTTACTTTTACTATTATGAACCTCTGGCAGCGAGGATCAATTACGTTTGCTGTCTTAAAAGGTGCATTTTTTATGTGTAAAGATAATGGTCAAACAAGAAATGACCATAAACCTATGCGTTTATAATCTGCATCCATTTCTATACGTTGAGGTTTTGTTTTCCGGTGTGAAAGATGGTCACGCTTATATGTATAATTAATTCATAGTCTTATTCTATGTGTATTTTCTTATTTGTCAGTATAATGTTGAAATAACGCTGTTGAAATGCATAACACATTCTTATGTTTTAATGTTGATACAAGCGGTATATGTTAAGATTTATATATTCATTTTACTTTAATGAGTAATATGTTTTTTAACAGGCCTTCAAGACCTGACTTTTTTTAAGTGGTCAGGTGTAGCACGGTATTGTTTAGCTGAGGTCAGGCCTATTTGAACAGTCTGGCAGCCACTGCAAAGAGCCAACGATTCTGGCGAGGTATTTGTATTGTTGTTTCCTGTTGACTTAAGACATTTAAGCTTCTTTGGTGTTACCTTATCGGCGTTAGGATTTACTCTCTCCCGCATATTTCGGACATAAATCTCACGGGATGCTTTACTTACTCAGTTCGGATCTCTTAGCCAACTAGAGACCTCTGTATCCGTTTCAGGAAGATTCTGTGGATAAAGAAACTGGCATTAAATTGTAGGCATTTGCCCGGAGACCGCCTTGCCCAAAATGTAGGCTAATTATTAATAGTGCTCATTCTCAATTTTGACTTTCCTTCTCAAGTGCTGAGCAATAGCTACTCTGCAGCAGAATGTTTTCATTTGCACTGATCTGGCCCCAGCTCTTTTGTATCGCCACTCACTAAAACTAATCATTAATTGAGATGTCTTAAATCACAACTAACAATGTGTAGAATCGGTTCATGCGGGAAGATGCAATACATTTGCGTGTTCTAAATCAAACACGTACTTTTGGACGAACTACCAGCACAGTAAACACCACGCTGGTGTTGTTTTTTTGTCGAGTGATGGAGTCGGGAAGAAATGTTGAGAAGGAAACCCCAAAAGAAAGTGATTAAAGCTTGGTCGCGTATAGTGGGAGAAGGTGAAGCGTCTCCGGAGAGACAGACAGGGCGAGAAGCCGATGCTACTGCTAAATCGAATGTATCCTCCAGAACAATTGTTTATTTATTTAAACGCATGGCAATAGCCAATGTTCGTTGGGTTCAGTTTTAAGGAGAGCATAAATCTAGCTCCCTAACTGACCACTGAAAGATAGGAAAGGACTGCGTTAATGAGGTGTGAAGGTTGATATGAAAGACAGCCTGCTCTTACCACACGTCTAGCTTTTGGCGTGGGAGAGACTTGCATTATGCAAGACATAATGAAGTTCTTGAAAATTGTAACGGAATATGCTATTAATATTTGGCTTTGGTAATAACAATAACAATTATTAACCGATGACATTTACTGGTTTTATAAGAACAGCCCTAAATGGTAGCCTATTTCAATGATATATAACTTGATGTATGTATATGAACACATTTTGTTTTTATAAGTTTTTCTTTTTGGCTGGCATCACACAATGGGGAGTGTTTTACATTGATGCAACACATCAGTTATTGTTGAAG
This sequence comes from Barbatula barbatula, assembly GCF_947034865.1. Taxonomy (NCBI): domain Eukaryota; kingdom Metazoa; phylum Chordata; class Actinopteri; order Cypriniformes; family Nemacheilidae; genus Barbatula; species Barbatula barbatula. The sequence goes on along the minus strand of NC_136765.1, from coordinate 12,058,340 downwards.
TTGTCATTTTAGTCATCAGTTAAAGTTAATACTTTTGTTGTGCTATCTAGATTATCAAACTAGCTAGGCTGTATCCTGAAAGGGATTTGACTCTCATGCATGACTATGTATCGCGGATGAGAGGAGGCTACATACAGTCAAGCAGTTTGTAGTTCAGTCTATCACCACAGCTAGAGCTCTATTTGCAGCAACACAGAATGTGTCCTGTCAGACGAATCGGAAGAGTGTTGAAGATTTTTTTAAAGACGTATCTTACAAACGTGACAGAAAGTCCATTGAAGTCACGTTTTTCCTGCAACTCGGGGTGACGCAACTGGCCGGCACTGTAATTATGTCATTGTTTCAAACTTGAATCTCACTATTTCGTGGATGTTACCCGTTTTGAATTAATCTACAGGTATACATTTAATATAAATGGTTGGGTCGCTTATATTTGCATTTGATTGAAATAGTCCACCGGGTAAGTTTGTACTCCAGTGATAATTAAAGGTTAACTCTCATTATTTATCATCCTCAAGTTGTATGACTCTGTTGTGGAACACAACATTTCTAAATAGGCGCATAATCTGGGATAAAAACTATAAATGATTTTTGCCGTTATTGCACAGTTAAAGATACAGATAAAAAAGCTTATAAATGCGTTTTTCCTTTTCGAGACAACATGCTCTGGCGGCGTTTTGGGTATTGTATTTACATACCTGCCATTTAGCCTATTAGATTTTCATCAAAATATAAACATTCAAAAGTAGCTATAAAGTGTCTATCGTTTATAAAAGTAATTGAAAGCAATATCATGACATTTAGCGTCAAAACACGCAACACTTAACATCGAACACGCGTTATAACAGCCCCGATTAACCTTATGCGTGTAATTTATTAGTAATCAATATTTATCGTTAATTATTATATAAATATTATCATCAAAAATATTATAATTTTACTTTAACTATTGCAAATGTCAGAATAGCTACTTTCTATCTCATCAGTGTGATTCTTATTCATAATGCCCTGCAAGCGCGCCCTTTATTATTTTAGGGGTTTCAGTTTGGAAATATGCAAAATAATGACAAATTTACTTCATTGAAAATATTCTCATAGGTGCCAGGTGAAACGTATCTGTTTGGTCATCCGTCATTTTACGTTTTTGAAGCATCACACATCATATCCTGTACTATGTGTCTGTGTCTGTTTTCTCAAGGGAGTCAAAAGCTGAATTTTTATTCGGGGTAGTTAAATTTTGCTTGTGTGGTTTTATCTATACAGGAATTGCTTTAAATCCAAACATTTAAAATCATTATTAATAATAATAATCATAACTATAATAACAACAGCATATATTTATTAATATTATTTTTAAAGCAAACACGAGTTGTTGATACAGCAGCGTAAAACACGTAAAGTGAAAAGTGATAACGTTGAAATGTTTTATCTTCAAGCCTTGTTGAGCATGTGTAAATACACATGGTCCGAGAGAGTGGAAGTCGGGAGTTTTTGACTCATTACACACATCTCAATTACCATACGCTCATTAGCGTTTCATCTTGAGTGCATCTGACCCTCTTATATTGATGACTTTGTACTTTAAGAGAATCTTATCTAATTTTTAAGAAGCAGGCTTTCAGAATTTCAGGACTGGAAAATAAGAGAGCACTAAATGCGGAAGTAATCTTAATCATCCCCTTTTCTCTGTGTTCTTTAGAGTAAGCCGATGTCATCAATCACGGATACAGCAGACGGTGGGAGGCCATGATGTGCAGATATTCCTTAAACGTGATGGATGAATGAAAAAGAAAATAGGTGATTCTCCAACGAACATGCACAGTGACTGAATAAACAGTAGTATTTATTTTGGATGATACATCCAATATAAGTATATTTTCTTTTGTGCAAAGTTGAAAGATCTTCGGCAGTTATTTACCCCTCTCCTTCACGAGACAAAGTCACAGTCATCCACTCTTAAGCATCACACCAAATCAGTTGTTTCTGCGTATCACAATATTATGCAGTGGAGTCATTTTTAAGCCATCTTGTGTTGAGCATTCTAAATACACACCTTGTTTGACATAGAATGCTGTGTACTGGAAATAGCTTTAAAAAACAGGGAGAACTGATTTCACACCCAAAAAAAGGTAATTATAATGTCATTGAAAATTTTGGGTCCTTTTATATAAATAGTGTTTATTACAGTTGGCTTGGCCTTTTGAAATATAAGTTGACGAAAAGAGGGAATCTATTAATCATCCAAATGTGCACATGCACAGAAAAGGATTGATTTATGTGTGTAATGCCGCAGACAACGCTTAAGAAAATCATAACTTGCTAAAGTTATGAACATAGGCTTTAAGAAATAAAATGTCATCAGCATGTTCACTTCTTATGCATTCGGGTAATACTTTCTGCGAATATTTTGGCTTGACGTTTGATTCGAAAGTATTGATTAATTCTGCTAAAAGACACATTTTTAAATTGTAAACTTATTTTTAAACGATAGCCATTTTGTATTAAAACGATAAGTAATTTATTCTGAAATTATTCTGAAACATTGTTCACAATTTGACGCGATAATAAAAAATTGCTAAACCAATTTTTTTAGTATATCATAAAATGACAATATAAATATATGATTTAAAGTATAATTGTTTGCATTTGTTCTATAATGTATGAACGAATAATTGAATGGTTATTTTTCAGAAGTTAAGGCTTACTGGAGTTTTGTTTTGTTAACATTTTGCTAATGGATCTTACTAAAGTCGCTTTTAAAATAACTTTAAAGCCTTATACGTCCCATTACGCAGTAAGCATTTATCTATTTCCTCAAAAGAAAATAGTATTTTATTGCGTTTCTACTCATAGGTTACTTTCTCTATATGTTAATAATATAATAACTACTCGATAATAATTGTGTGTTTTAATTGTTTATTGGGTGTCCATCAAATTGTGCAGCTTGAATCCAAATATTCGGACTGCAAGTTGTTTGTTAGTCCATACGTGGTAGGATTTTCCAAATGAGTCACAATGAAGACCTACATGAAAAAATTGTCTGGGAAACGTGGACCCAGTTTTCTTCAGTCTCTGTGCGTGCCAGCAGGGAGGTGATGAACAGCGATGACTATTTTTCCTATCTGTGTCTTGAATACGATTCGAAGTGAAATTGTGAAAAGTCAGTCAAATAACTGGGAATGGAAATAATACAAGTGAAGATTGATCTTAAGTTAATTGTTATCACAGAAGTTATTAGAAGTTATAGCCGACATATTATAGCCCACCTTTGAACATGATAGCTTGAATGTTCAGCCCACCATAATGATGCACGGCAAGTTTAGAATATTATGTTTGCGTTGTTGCTGTCATAAATTAGCCGTTAGACGATTTTCCAAACGCCTGGATTATGTTACTCTAGTAGCCTAACTGTTATTATCTACAGTTTTAAAGTTCAACTGATAAAGCACGACTATTATCTGAGAGTGTTTCCACTGGAATTGACACTATTAGACTGCTTTGCAGGTTAACACCTCTCAAGGGTTGACTGCTCTTGTGACTTAAGTCCGGCGTAATGAGGACTTTCGTAGGTTAACGATGGGTGTTTTGGGGCCAGTTCATGGCTTAAAGGGACAAAATGAACAATATTTACGATGGTTTTAATAATTGTTCGCATCGACTGCTCTTGCTTTCTCCACCTGGTCTTCATTAGTATTAAAGATTACATTCCAGTCTAATATAGTTCCTTTTCTATTACAAACCAATAGAACCTTGTTGCGACTGTTGCGTTTGATGGGGAACAACATGGCTCTTATGGAAATAAACCATGTTTTTTTGTGGTGCAAAGTCTGGTAAACATATGTTATTTTTGTATAGATTACAACTTTTCTATTGTTTTACTACAGTTACCATGGTCTAAATCTGTGGTTTTACCATGTCTTTTGTTGGAACTGTAATGGTGAATTTTCGTAAGGGTGGTTAAATTAAAGTTTAGCTTGGCAGCGTTTTGTTTCCCCATTAATCTTTGTCCGTTGTCAATGTTGACAATATGATTTGGAAGATATCGACAAATGTCGTGTTTTACATTCTATTAACTAATATGTAATATAAACACATTCATTGTATTTCTTCTCTCTAATTCCAACAGGTTTATTTGTCTGTTTATTTTGTATTTGGGCCAAGCATGTCACCCATAGTTTTTAGAGTATAGAATGTTACATTGTACATTGTACTTTATTCAAGTCTGATCTTGATTTGCGTAACGAAGGAACATTTTCCATTACTTTTTCAACGTCATCTGAATACGGATCCATATAATACCTTCGTGCAGGTTGAAACAGAGAAATAGACATACATTTTTCCAATTTTAGGTAAATAGCTCCCTCTGCTGTTTTTATTTCTCTGGTACATAGACTAGAGAACATGCAGAGAATGGGCACCGTAGAAAACAATCCTTTAGGGTGGATGGTTTAAAAAAAATGTAAACATCCACAGAACATCCCTTTTCACAAAAAATAGTCGAATTGGTTATTTACACAATAAAAAGTTTAGAATGATATGGTTCTTTTAATAACCTTTGACGGTTCTTTGGAAAATTAAAATGGTTGCGCTGGCATCATTGTGGAAAACTATGTGTAGCATCTTTATCGCTGAGACTGTATATTCCTTAAAGAATTTGATGAAGACAATTACAAAGCGTTTCGTTGGTCATTCTAATCAACTGTGGAGCTCTCTGAGAATTTTCTATGACTCATATTAAATTAAAATGGTAAATATTATATTGGTTAAAATCTTAAATTGCGAAAGATCGGGAAGATTCGCTTGAATTTCACGTCATGGACTTTATAGTAAATATAATTTACTAAATTAATTTCTTTTTCGATCTTTGCAGTAGCCTATTGTGTTCGACAGCGTTTTATTTATTTATTTTAGTGAAACTGAGTTTCATTCTGTCTGTGTTGAACTCTAAAACCAAAAGGTTTGACACAACATGCACATAAGGGATTGATCCTGCAGAGGGAGCCAGTAAAGACAAAATTGGGCTGTTGGCTTTCACTCTCTTTCTGGCTTCTCGGCCTTCGTGGGGTACATCTAGGTTGACCAAGCAATCGTGTTAACATACAGATGAACAGCTGCGGAAATACGACTGCCATGTCATACTTAACGCCCGCATCTTCAACGTGTTATAAAAGTACCAGACATGGTCAAAAGTTGCCTGGTTTTAAATCAACATGAGGAAGAAATGTGACGTCGTCTGTGAAAATGGCGGTGCAGTGATTGTTGGACCCCTGGAGCATTTTCCTCGGATACTGGAAAGGCTTACGGGGCGTGAAATTTTATGCACTAATTTCTCGTCTATTTTTCATTTTTAAAGTTAAGACGATTAGGCCTTCGTTAACACATTGAAAACTGACAGACGCGTGGACAATTTCCCCTGAAATTCTTTAAAACAGTGTTGTGAACGGCATTGTCAACTATTATGCCCCTTTTATGATAAAAATAGATCAGTAGTTGCGTGTCATCTCTAGCATAAATTGCCATTAAAACGTATTAAATGACGTCCTAATATACCCTCTCTCCCATTTGACTAAATGTGCAAAGATAAATACAAGGAGTTATAAAGTCAGTTCCTCAGGTGCACAATACCTACAGTAGACTACAGTAGGACTATAGTTAATTTACCATGTTCAATGTTCCACAGTTTGACAATCAAACTCCCTAAAACTATTTTTTGTCAAAATTATTTTTATATGTGTAAAAGTATTTTTGATTGAAACCAATGAGGTTTGTTTGATATATTTTGCGTATATGATGATATTTATATAGCCTACTTTTAAGCAGGCGATGTGTCCTTTTAAGGGAATGCAAGAGAAAGCTTGAGTTGAGACGGAGCTATTTGAGTCAGCAAGCTGGGTTTTTACGAATCAAAAAATGAATGTAACAATATTTATACATTCTTATTCAATTGATCTAAGTAAAAGTAAATAAAATGTAAATCACTTTTTTTAGTCACGTTGTAACCTAAATAAAACAATTCGATTTTTTTTTAAATAATTTAGTCTGTCGCCGCACGAAAAGGCCTTTATCAATATCTGTATTTCAACTTTGTATTTACTTGACGCTTTTAAGAAACGAGCCACAATTCTTACCAATAATTTTATCAAACCATGTACATGTTTGTGTTTCGTGTAAAACACGTTTTAAGTATAGCAGTGAAAGTGAGCTGAAAGTGATGGTCCTGGAATGCTTTACAAATATTTGTATAGCTTTTTTGGATGCTGTAGCCTATACACAACCTTCTATTTGTTACATTTCGAGCTATATGTGAACTTAATGAAATGTTAATTTGTTAATTTATACCAAAAGTGACGAGAGAAAACAACCGTAACAACTGTACCAGTATAATGTTGTTTTTTCTTTATATTATTTTCCTGTCGCCGTGTAGCCTTTCTCCTTGGGTTTAAGAAATCAAACAACAAGGGTAAATATTTGACACTGAAGAGCTCTTCGCTGTTTGAGAGTGCACACTTTTCCTGAAGCATACTTCTATCCGTGGGTGTCTAATAGATTAAGGAGATACGAGAGGTCATTAGAAACTAAACTGTGTGCCTACACGGGGCTTTATTTATTCTCTGAGAGTGCGTGCTTAAATTCAAAGAGCTTGGCAAACATTTAACTCGCTTTATACAGGTTAACAGTGAAATTTGGATACAGTTACTAAAATGTTGATTCTCGCTTGCAATTTAGGAATAACTGAACTAAACTTTACGATTGACTCGGACACATTTATGACTTTGAATTTTCGTTTTGTCATACACAAAAAATAAGCAATGACTGAGTTAAAGAAAGGTAATGCAATCTTAATTTGTCTGTTTAAGGCTTTTATTAAACAGAAACCATCTGGAGGCATTTCCGAACGAAAAGAGAGAAACAAAGCTTTTAAATACCGGTTAAAAACATAACCGATAATTTAGTATTGGCGTAGGTAGCAAATAGACGTGGAGCAGTAGATAGTTGTCCAGATCCCGTTCGGCCCTATTCAAAACCATGACAACAAGAAACAAGCAGGGATTTATTCGACAAAGTTAAAGGACATTGTGCAGGGGCGTCAATCAAGCATTATTTCGGGACTGAACAAATGCAAAATCTTGACTGGAACAAATGCTTCCAACGGGTCTCCGACGCGGGGCTACATTTCCCTCTTTTGTTCCCGGTCGCTGGTTGGCATGTATTTGTGTTCCTTTTTTCGCCCGACCACCCAGGACGACTAGACGAGAACGGATACCCACTCTGTTTGGGAGGGTCTGCAGTCATCCAGAGCGCGCACTAAGACGAGGCAGTCTCATCATCGGAGATGACTGGTGCACTTTGCTGGTGAGGTGCAGGACTCGAGTACGCAGCAGCCCATAATGAAATATTCATATGCACCTATATATAACCAATTAAAATACTTAGGGTTGCGTCTTGTTTACCAAGGGCTGGGCTTTCTTCTATTAAACCATACTGGAATGGTTTACCGTAATATGCATGTTGGGTTAAAACGGCAAATTCTGGGTTGGAATTTAAATTGCAAAGCAAAATATCAAACAACAGTGCATCTTTCCCATTAAAGTTCTTCTTTGTTGAGTCGATCTATACAGCCTATATTACAATTAATTATTGTCATAAATTCCGCCCGTTGCTGGACTGACATTGTGCACATTTCGCCCGTGTTGGTGTAAAACACCTGCAATAAACAACAAATACGCCAATAAACGAATTAGGAAAACCAACTATGGGACACTAATGGATCACTTTGTATGCAAATATGCGATATATTATTTGAGCGGGGGAAAGAAGGGGGGTTCTTGTTGTTACTTGCCACCCAAGACGTGATTCAGCCTCAACAATTACCATTATCTGTTTCCCAGTTTTCACGAATTCAGACGAATCAGTAATGATGAAGAGTGTTACCCACCATCATTGTAAAAGTAACGGCCTATTCTTTGACGAGTTCACACCTACCATTACAGGGATTTAAGTACTCGACTCATTGAGGTACTTAGGAGGAGAGGCCTCAAAGCAGCGACCAAGTGCTGTTTATATAAACATCACGGCATCAGTGTACACATTGTCACTTGGAGTCGCGTCTTCGAAACGGACGCATCACCTCAGCACTGCGCAGCCGAGGATAGCTCGACAACACTGAGGATCAGTCCTGGAATTACCCGAAAACAAGCGTTCAAATGGCTATTTCTAACAAGTTCAGTTTCACCGTGAGAAGTATTTTGGATTTGCCAGAAAACGACACTGATCGGATGGCACCCCATTCTCCAGTTGGTTCGTTCTCCGCCTCTCCTTACTCATCCTGGACTGAGAATGACAGAAGTCATTGCATCTGTGAGTTGTTAAAACATTCTCCTATCATTTTAAACGTTTAATAAAAATGTCCATGCTAACATGAATTATTTAGCAAAATAGCTATGGGCTGGTTTTCAATTTTACATGTTAATATTCGGCCACATCGGCCATTCAATGTAAGCAAGATTCATTTTTTACCTCCACCCTGTTTTAGCGTCAGACGAGAGCAACCCCGAGGCTTCACCAGACTCAACAGGGCCCGATGAGCTCTCCTTGGATGCTGAGGAACGCGAAAAGAGGAAGAAGCGTCGTGTTTTATTCTCCAAGGCTCAAACTTATGAGTTGGAAAGGCGCTTCCGTCAGCAACGTTACCTGTCCGCTCCGGAACGAGAGCAACTGGCGCACCTGTTACGACTCACGCCCACGCAGGTGAAGATCTGGTTCCAGAACCACAGATATAAAATGAAGAGAGCGCGGATGGAGTGCGCTCATGACCTCAATCAACCTCCTGTGCTGCGCAGGGTCGTGGTGCCCATTTTGGTCCGAGACGGCAAACCTTATCAGAACTGCAATATGGAGACAGACAAAGTGAGCTGCATCGTTCCGCAAACGGTTTCATCTTCACCATTCAGCGTCCCAAGTTTTCAGTCATTACAGCAACAAACACCATTTGCGCTTTTCCCCACATACCAGCACTTCACAAACACACCGGCCTCCCGTCACCACTTCTGTGTTTGGTGAGACTTTGTCAGCACACAACCTATTTCATGGACGTACAGTATGGATTGATCATGATTTAAGTTGTTTTTATTTACGTAAGGTGTTAGGTCAATAAGAATACACATTGAGCGTAAAATGCTGTTTGCACATATTGTATGGTGTATTTTCTTGTATTGTTTTTATCAGATGCGTTTTGCAAGGTGTTTGTGTATCACTGTGTATACCTAGATAGTGCTTTTTGAACTATTTGTATTGTTCAAACCAAAAGTTTATATATTAAGAAAAAACGTTTATGTTTTATACGGATAAAACAGAGAATAGCTTGTGTCATGTTTGGTGAAATTATATCACATTAAAGTGTTAGAACCCCAAAAGTCTTCGTTCTTTATTCTATGTAAAGTTTTGAACCATTTTGTCATCTTTTAAAATTCTATTTAATTGTTTATTGTTAACTAACGAGATGGTGTTTCGTTTATATAAAGTTCTTAAATTGTAAAAAAATGTAAGAAGTAGTTTCTTATCGTTTATTTGGGATAATTCGTTCATCTTGTTGTTAATCTCGCGATTCTTGTTTGGTGTTTGTATAAAAGATCTTTCATCGGACTGAATGGAACATGAAAATTAGCGCACAGCAAGAGATATGTGTCTTTTGTAATGTTAAGACGTTCACTTTCACCCAACAGAGAAGACAAATAACCAGCTTAACGAAAGGAACCTCAACATAGTAGGTAAACACTGAGGACGAAATATACGATGCGCAAAAAATAGTGAATCCCACCAACTTGCATTGTCTTTACCCCTCTTTCGTTGTATCCCATACCGTGTTTCAAGCATGCGCTGTTTTAAAGCATCTGTTTATAAATGTTCAATGTAAATTAGATTTTAATTGTGTAACAAAGAATTTGTGAATAAAGGAAAAATAAAACTTGTTCTTAACAGTGTCAGCACCACACCACATCTAGTCCACCCCCACCCTCCCGGTTACTATCATCTTTGTCACCTGGCCTTTTGTCCCCTCTCTCAGGCCATCTTGTACTACATATGGAAGGGACTGTCCGAAGCGGTCTCCTCGCTACATCTTTCCTTAAACACTTTGTGTCGTCTTCTGAAAGGACCATTGTGTGGCTTCCAAAAGGACCTAGACAAAATCCGCAGCGTCTCAATTCTCGTGATGTTTAATCAGTCCCGGGCCGACAAATTTATGGGCTTTACAATACAATGGAGTTTAAAAGTCTCAGGGTTTTGGTAGTGACAAAGGCGTCTAGAGGTCTCCGTTGGTTAAGGTTTGGACAAAACTTAGTGTGGTCCTTAAACGCAACGATTTCTACATAGTATAGCACAGCATCTTTTTTGACACTCGTATTTAATTGTGATTAGCAGGTGAGATCCTTGTATGAAGTTCTACAACAACGAATGACCCACAAACTCCGAAATGTGCAATCTTTCAGATGCTTGAAACAACGTGTAAATGTTCTAAAAACACATTATGCCAATAAATATTTATGTATTATCTGCTATTAACTAAATACGATTTTATAGATTTAAATGGATAGAATTAGCCAAAAATGAAAATCCTGTCAGCACTCACCCTCATGTGGTTCCAACCCAATAAACTACTTCTGTTCTTCTGAAAAGAAAGAAGTATATATGGAAAAATGTTAGCACATTTTTAGTTCTGGGACATCATTGACCACCAGTTGGAATAAAAGTGCCCTGCTTGCTTTTCTTAAATTCTTCCAAATATCTTTGTGTCCAACAGAACAAAGAAATGTCTTGCTCTTCTACTGATTTCCATATCCGTGAAATCCGTGATTTTCTTTGTGATAAATCATTATAATTCCTCGTCCTTTATGTTTGTCACTGGGTTTTCCAAAAATCTAACTTATAACGTGTTGTAAAAAGTGCTTGTCAACTTTGACAACAATGTATTTAATTGTTTAAAAAGTTTAATTGTTTTCATTCTTCGGTGAACTTCCCCTTTAGATCGTCGTGTAATCTCATGGTGGTGACATTAGATGTGTGCGCAACACTTTCGTTTAAAGGCTTCTTACAATAATCTTTCTTGGTTGTTACAGTTAACAGTAGAATGTTCATAAACCTTATCAATCTTGCCTACTGTCACATTAAAGCAAAACTTCTAATTTAAAAAAGGATTTAGGGCAGATGAATCATGTATATCTTTAGTATAGGACAAATCATATGCATCGATAAAACATAAAGACTTGGAATGATATAGACTATTACATAAACACGTGTAACACTGAAGCCAAAATCTTGAATATGAGTTTCTTTAGGATATATGGTTTATTAGTTGTCATCATGCTGACCTTATGTAAAATAAAGCCGTGGTATGTCTAAATATCTAATCATTGTGATTATACCAGGGCATTCTCAAATTGTAAAAATGTATGAAACAAAAATAGGAACATTAGCCATGTGTGATGTCACACAGCTCTGCCACCTTGAGGTTAACAGCTTCTCGAGGTGGTCTAATATGTGAAAGGGCTCGGAGGAAAACTAGAATGCCCATCACTCATGTGAGCTCCCACTGCATGCTCACCGATGACCGCTAGATGTCACAAGAGTACCGTCTAGGGTTTTAGATGTATGGTCTGCTCAAATGAAAAGAGAGGATCGATAAAATACTCATTATTGATACCAATTTTATTCAACGAGTGCTTTATTTCCTGTGAGCGTTTTGATTTGTGTACATTCATATATAAAACCCACACATACAACTATAGATACAATAGATCTATAGTTTGCCAAACAATTGTGTCCATAGACAAACAAAAATTATTCAGACACCAGAATTTCTTCACAACGGAAAAGACTGTCCCTCTAGGCACATCTAATATTTTTGCTATTTCTGATTGGAATGCCTTCCTTGTAGAATGTGTCTGCCTTTTCTCTCAAATCAGTTGCATTAGTTTTGGCTTAGATTTAAAAGCTGTCAGCTATAGAGCTACCAATTTAGGTGAAACAATTACCAAGCAATGCTTAACTTTGTTCAGTCTGCGCTGTAGAAAGACATTAGAAATTAAATAAAATCTACTTTAGCAAAACCTGATCAGGTCAAAGTGTCAGAATAATGTTTGGTACCTATTTTTATTGATAGTCCGCTAAGAATTGTTGTTTAGAAAATGTCACAGTTTACCTTATTTGCCATACTATAGAACTGTAATATGTCCTGTGCCAGTAGAAAAAAAGCAAACATTTTGGTTTGACTATATATATATATATATATATATATATATATATATATATATATATATAAAAATATATATATATATATATATATATATATATATATATATATATATATATATTAAGAGTTTGGTCCAAATAGAGATTAAACAATTATCAAAAATCATGTTTTTTATTGTGCATTCCAATTGATATCAATCAAACTGCAGTTGGTTTGTTTTGATTTAAGCCATATTAATAAAAACAATACAGCTGACTAACACAATAAAACACAATAAAAACACGAATACATAATAAAAAACATAATTTTTGAAAAATGTATCATTTCAATTTGGGATCAAACTTTTCATATATATATATATGCTCTATATACAGAGAGAGAGAGAGAGAGAGAGAGAGAGAGAGAGAGCGCACGGTTTGGTCAATTAGAAAAAGATGTTAGGAACGCGACAAAGCGTACTAATTACTGTTAATTGGGCATGATAGCCAAGGAGAGATTATTCAGATAATTAAGAGTCCCTTTTTGTAAACTGGATCAAGTAGGCTGGACACCTTAAGCAACATTGGGCACCCAATAGTTATGACTCTAATTATTTTAATTGCATGAGCGATTACCATCACTGGTGCATAAACTACATGCACCTGTGTGCTGACTTCCAACTAAGACATTTATCAGCCAAATAGTCAGTTGTCTATCAGGATTTTTAAATGCCTAACCCTTAAAAAGCATTAAACAACTATAATTGTTTTTCTTACAGTGAGATTAAGGCACTGCCCAAAAGTGTAAGCGCTGCTATTGACAGTTTGAAATGATAAAAATGAACGAAATATTTTCCTAAATTGCAAACAAGTCGGGTTGAAATTAAACTGAATCTCTATCGGGTTGTCTGTTTTCGATAAGAGTCTTGCTATTGTTCAGATTCTGACCGCCAGAAGGCGCTGTATTTCCTGCCCGACAAATCATACCTGTGAAGACATCGGGGCAGCTGGTGATGTCAAATTATACTTGAAGCCTTCGACAAAACTGCAAAAAGAAATGAAAGAAAAGCAGTTACGTTTTAAAGAGACATTTTTATCAAAGCAGATTAATTAAATAAAATTATAACAATTTTAGTAATAGGCCTCTATATTCTTACAATTATTTTTAGACATTGCAATTTAGAATGTATTTATCATGATAAATATTCCGTAAAAAATATTATTCTTATCATTCAATAATCCATATATTAATGTTTTTAAACAATAAAATAAATATAGGACGCAGCTTTTCTTGGAAAAACCGAAGGAACTTGATTTACCTTCTTTTGACCTTTTTTTCCTGATCACATGGAACTCTTGTTTATGCCATTTTTCTGAGTAATTGAGGGCAACAGATACTAATATTTATAGTCATTGTTTTTAAATAATATATTCCTGATTATTATTAGTATTATTATTATATTTTAGCCTATTATCATTATTATATATTATAGTATTATTATTACGTTATTACTAATAGCACCACTGTAGCCCAACGCATAATTTAAATGTGAATATATGTTAAATCATTATATTGTGGAGTCAATTATTATTATTGATATGATCCTAATCAAATTGGTCAAAAAAATCCAAATATGACTTCAAATCAAACGAATATTTTCGAAATTGTAATTTATGGTCTAAAGAAAGACTCGGGGCGCCGAACCGATGCACTATGGCGAGCTGTAGGCATTGTCGAAGGTTCGCGGAGTTACTTCAGGACTTGATGTTATTTCTGCGTCGTTAACTTTACCTGAGAGCCTCTTATTCTTCCCGAGTTCATTTCTCTCAGTGCCGCGTGTCTGATCGAAGTGTTGCCTATGTCGAATAATATCAAGAAAATGGCTTAATCATTTACTTGGCCTCTTAACAGGCGCATATGTATTTATTTATTTGTCAGTCAGTGTTCCCGAGTCGTCGCAAGGGCCCTTTTGCATGTTTGAATACGACGGAGCATAATATAAACACCCCTGCAATCACCAGAAGCCTCTTGTGGCCATTAAAAGTCAGTAGTTCAACTCGAGCTTTTTTCAGAAACTGAGTGGTTCTCAAAGTCTGAACTCCGCATATGCACTTGTATGAAGGGGCCCTTATAAACATCACTCCAACTGTCAATATTTCATCCTTTGTGACGTCCTTGCAGGCATCACAGGCGCAAAGCAAGCTCCATACGTTGAGAACGAACTATGAACAAATGAAATTTACGCACAAGTGTTGTTCCATGTGTAAATGTTTTCGGGGTTGGGGGATGGCATGGGTAGTTTAAGACCGCGTAATAGAAATTGTGCGTGGGTGCACAGATGATAGGCGCTGCTTTGAATTGTTGCCCTGGCTGCCGATGCCCCGCCTCTGATGGAAGCCTTAAACCTGGCACCAAGCTAAAACAAACGAAAGTCAGCTTCGAGCTCCTACTCCAACCAATTAAGGCGGACTCCAGTGCACACTCTTACGTTTCCATCCCGCTGCAGAGACGGTGAAACAACAGGAACATAGAAGCTGGCCAAAAAAAGAAGGAGAGATTGCCTTGCCTTCTAATTTCTCCCTTTCCAACACAGAACAATGTCGATGAGCCCTAAGCATACGACTCCTTTTTCTGTATCCGATATCTTAAGTCCTCTCGAGGAGAGCTACAAGAAAGTGAGTATGGAGGGGAACAACCTGGGGGCTCCTCTTGCCTCGTACAGACAACCTCAAGTCACGCAAGCGGCGATGCAGCAGCACCACATGGGCCACAATGGAACAGTTCCCGCTGCCTACCACATGACTGCGGCTGGAGTTTCCCAGCTGTCACACACAGCAATGGGCGGCTATTGTAACGGGAATTTGGGCAACATGAGCGACCTGCCTGCCTATCAAGACGGCATGAGAGGCAGCACGGCGGCCACCGGTTGGTACGGAACGAATCCGGACCCACGCTTCTCCACAAGTACGTATGATGCGACAATGTTTTTTGGAAGAATTATCTTAAAATTTTACCAACATTTTAATAATAATATCTGTTGAGATCTTTGAATTGATGTTATGTTAATGTTGGAGTTAAGTACAATTGCGAAGTGGGTCAGGTACAGTATATAAATGACACATTCGTATTTGATATTGTTACTTTTAAAGAATGTAACGCTACCCGGGCTAGACACATAATAATTATGCAACACGAGTGCTCTCAGTCCACAATGTTAAACTTGCCAGGTAAACAAACAGGCTCTCAGCTACAGTACCACTGTTTGTCTAAAGCTGGAGAGTCAAACAAGATACGAGTCAGTGCAAATGCGTAACCGAGCACATTCTACCCAGAGGCTTGTTTAGATGTCTGGTAGAACGTATTGAAAACTGTGGCTTACTTATGATTGATTTAATAAAACTATTACAAAAAAGGTTGTATTTGTTGTTTTAGTTAAATTGCAAAGCTAAATAGGATTATTCTTCTTCTTGCAGTCTCTCGTTTCATGGGATCCTCGTCTGGTATGAATATGGGCAGTATGGGGACTCTGAGTTCGTTGGCGGATGTTGGTAAAGGCATGGGTCCGTTAACCAGCACACCTAGAAGGAAAAGACGAGTGCTCTTCTCCCAGGCGCAGGTGTACGAGCTTGAGCGACGATTCAAGCAGCAGAAGTATCTCTCTGCGCCGGAAAGGGAACATCTGGCGAGCATGATTCACCTGACTCCGACTCAAGTCAAGATTTGGTTTCAAAACCACCGATATAAAATGAAAAGGCAGGCCAAAGACAAAGTGTCCCAGCAGCAAATGCAACAAGACAGTGGCTCCTGTCAGCAGCAGCAACAGCAGTCTCCACGGCGGGTGGCCGTGCCAGTGTTGGTGAAGGACGGAAAGCCATGCCAAGGCAGCAGCCACGCTTCCAACACCGGTGTACAAAACCACCATCACCAGGGGGGGAACGTCATGATTATGTCCAATAACAGTTCTTCAATGGGCCAGCATCAAAGTCACCAGGTAGGCAGTGCGGGACAGTCGCCAGATCTGGGTCAACACACTGCAAGCCCCCCATCTCTCCAAACCCAAGTATCCGGCCTGTCACACCTGAACTCTACCGGTTCCGAATATGGAGCTGCTTTGCCCTGCTCCGCTTTGCTCTATGGTAGGACATGGTGACAAAGGAGCAGACAATAATGTTTAAACAAAATGAATTCTTTGAATCCGTGTACTACTGTACTCAAAACACGAGTGTTTGGCCATGCGAACAGTGATTGCGCACTGAAATCATTGTCTCCTTTTTGGAGGGAGAGGTAAAAAGGCTGCAAGCAACCCGAGGATTGCCAAATGACAAAGGTATCAAATCTTTTATTATGAGGACGAGCGCCAAAACATCATTAAGAAGATGGAATTATTTATATACACTAGATTTTAAAGGAGACTTATAAAAACCCTAAATCACAAATATTCTGTTGGATTTTAAAATGTCCCTTTCGACAATGAAGACGTCTCCCCCTCAGTTAGACTGCTAAATAACGTTGATTTCTTATAGATTTCACTGTAAAACGTAGCTTGTATATTTCTGTAAAAGCAGTGGACTGAATACATAGTTTTTAGCGATATGTATATTGTACAAACTTTTTATTGCTATTAAGGGTCACATGTTTTTTTAAGTTTCATTGTTATTTGTAATTGACTTGTAACTTATATAGATATTTGACTTAAACGCAGTCATACAATCATATTAATAAATTATGACAATAACAACAAAAAAGTATACTTTGATTTTAAGTTTGGGTGTAAGAATTAACCGCTCGAGGACGCTAAAAGTGCGACCTGCCAATTTAACAGTTTTTCAAGAGTTTACACAGGGACACACTTTACAATGAAACGATATAACAACTACATTTACATTTGTAGAAAACTAAATTATTAAACGTTTTGTTTTTTTACAATCGATCATTTATGTACTGCACCCTCAGAGCGACAGCGTTTGAAGGTATTTTTGCGTTCTCTTGAGTCTAAACATGATTATAAAATGATTGTGTCGTGTCTAAACATGATTATAAATTTGACACAAACAAACCAGACCCCTTGCAAAGAGATGCACATGCTTTGCGCATTATTGCTTGCTGTGCCAAAGGCCACAAATCCAACAAATGACTTTTGTCGTTCCCAATTTGATTGTATTTAGTGAATAATAATGAACTATCGTGTATGACTTTATCTAGCGAGATGCATCTCTTTCATGAACCTGCTCTTTGTCGGCGAGAAAATGAGTCAGTGCAGGTGAGGTCTCCACTCCTTTAAAGAAATTCACATCAAACAAACGCTCATAAAAGCTAGCTTATCAGTCACATCGCTGTACAAACAGCAGTATTATCCAAAATAACTTTGCAAGGCGAAATAAACGCACTTATCAGAGCACCATCCATCAATAACGTGTTTGTGAAGATCAGTGGTAAAATCAAACGCCCCCCCCCCCTGTTTACGTATTGATAAAGTCCGTAAACATCAGTGATGGGTGAAGTAGGGTTGACGGCTAAAACATTTGAAATGTGTACTTTTCTGTGCGTGGCAAAAACAGCATGTGCATGTTAAATTGAAGAAACAGAAAACAGTGTAGTAAAACACGTCAATTTGACAAGGACAGTGCTGCTAAGCAAGCCCACATAATAAAAAAGCATGATTAAATAGCCTAAGAAATAAATATTAAATAAAAACCTTTTGGAATCGGCCATGATCTGACAAATGCCGCGCTTTCATTTAATGACCAATCTGTTGTTGTTTTGTTTTTGTTTCTTTAAATAATGTCATAATAATTTATCGCTTGTTGTTCTTACCTGGGCTACACTTCCCTTTGAGGAGTATTGTGGAAATCGTTATGGACAAATTTATCTTGCTTGTCTGATCGCATGGAATAGAAGCCTAACTTCCATCGCAAAAATGAATAACTCTCACCGCGTTTGCAGATTATTGTTTGTGTCATCAAACAAGACTATTTAAATGTACTTTTAATTGTATGAAATGCACTAGTTTCATCGTCGTTATTGTTACATTTTAATAAACCCTAATTAAATTGTTTTTTGGCAACTAAACAATCGATATTATTGTCGCAACTTTTTGTAAAAAAGCAACAATGATCTTATCGTTAGAAAGACATTCGTCAAATTTAAAACTATTGGATCACAACATTTTATTTTAGAAGAGTTGTACTTTGGGCCTTAACTTTAGCGCTGTGCTGCATTTGTTCTCTCACTATGTGCACCTATAGTGACATCTTTAGATTGACGAATCAGTGTTATGATTAATAAGGTATTTTAGTAATTATGACCCAATTTTCAAATATTGTAACAAGGTAAATATAATTACCCATTTGACCTTAAACTAAATTTAGGCTGATGATGAATCCCCATCGTGGTCATTGTTTCTTTTCTCTCACCACTTTTTTTAAATCCTTTACATTCAACATATGAAGGGATTTATGTGAAGCCCTCGCGCCAGTTGATGTGAAGCCCTGGGCGTGCGTTTTAATGACTCACTGATTATAATGGTGCTATTATTTTCGCTGAAGGGTCGTTAAATCAACAGATTATTTTTTCCATTATGTCCAAAATTATACTGCCGAAGGTCTACAAATGCTTCTTTTACCTGCATTGATACTCTATTATATATAAACTCCAGGTAAAATGATCTTATGTCTATACAGCTTACGCTTTCTGTCTAAAAAGACTAAAATCTCTTAGCTCTTACAGACGACAAAATACTACGGTTGTTCTGTCCAGTGTGTGTCTTTAGGTATTTTTTCCTAAAACTACGCAAAATCCTCAAGTTAATTCGTATAAAGTAAAACGGTACGAAATAAAGCTTAAAGCATGTCATTGCAATTTAAATGTCCAAGTTTATCATCGTAGACAGGTGTCAGAATTTCTGACATGGCACTTAGGCACTTTGATCGCAAGGGTGTTGAAAGTCACATGCATAAAATAAAACATGTTCATTTCATTGATAAGTTAGATCTTTTATCCAATGTGCAAATTCAATCATTTTCCACAGCTATCTGCCGGCGACGAAAGAGTCTATTAGGTTTTACGGGGATTCGTTTTGTTAGAGCTCCGCTGAAAGACTCCAGATTACATTAACATGTCTGAGGCTCGGTGTGTGGTCTTTGTGTGGAGCTTGTCGCTGTTGAAAATGACTTGTTGGAAGCGTGTATGCTCTCATCACTCTCTCTTAACACACGTTGCACAACTGCTGACTGTCTTGTCGGCTTTTGGGTGCAAAGGTCGCAGTCACCTCCCTGCAATTAGACCCTAATTTCAACACAATCATATCAGAGTTAGGCGATCCGGGGTTCGTTCCCCGTTTCACTCCACATACATTGGGGAAGAACGCGCAATGTTGATTGACAGTATACATACTTTAGTAATTTTTTGGTCATTGACAACTAAAGCAGATTCTTCACGCGTCTGCTGTCACATTTAAACCAATTGATTAGGCTAACATTAAAATGTTTAAGACACCTTTAAATGTGTAGCGTAATAAAAAACATATGAAAGATTGGTTTTTTTCTAGAATACATTTTCGATTAACAGAAACAAACGTAGTTTGACGACAAACCCAAGACTCACGTAGACCAATGGCTATATTTAGGCTATAATTTATCTTTCACTTACACAGCTAAGTTTAAACATGCACAATAAAGTTGTTTTGGCCACATCTAACTGAACAGAAATGTTATGGAATAGAGTCTGTTACCATGGGGATCATTTGTCCATAATGCAATGTTAGTTTGCCATTTGCTGTCCTTTGACGCTGTCCGGGGTGCTGAAGTGTATTTTGACAGTTTTGATTCATGGGCAAATGCGACCGAATGTTTAGACCTAAATTAATCAAGTAAAACAACGATTTACAAACGCATATGAATAATATTAAATGCATAATTGTCAGATAATTTCAGACTAATGTTCGATAAGCTCTATATAGGCTATACGGATCTCATTGGCTACACAACCTTCACAGACCATCTTTACACACCAAAACCATGGTGCAGAACAATACCCAAGCATTAACAGAAATGCCACTAATAACAATGATTCTCGTATATTAATGAGTGAGCGATAAATGCAAGTGCAATATGTATTTTTATGCGTAGCCTATAGGCTACAACATCTCTGGGATTGTGGAAGCAACAAAAAGAACGGACGGCGAACAAGTACTGTGGTTTTACCTTCATCTGTGCATGACAAACGGCACAAACATTAACTGCAATCACCTCCTTTAGTGAATCTTATTGTGAACTAGTAGCAAAAATATATTTAATTGTCCTGCATTTATCTGCTTCTTGAAGCCATTGTACTGTGCACGCAGACGAGGGTATTTCCAAAGAGAAATACTTAGCATGCAGCGCGGAACACAAGATGCTGTAATACTTGACCTTTCAGTGTAATTGTGGCACCAGTGAAATGCAGCGCATTCAGTATTAGCTGAATGGAGCTTTTACCAATGAACAAAAAACTGCATATTCATACCTTCCCATTTCTTAACTGTTTTTACTTTTGGTTCTTTTCGTATAGAAATGGTTCTTTTAATGGTTACGTTTCTGCTAACCCTACTGTTCAAATGCAAGACAAATGATAACGAATTGCAGAAATGTTCGGTTAGGAAAAGGCTTCATTTAGTGTGAACGTGATTCGGTTTTTTAATTATTAATTTATTAAGTGATGAACTATTTGGCAAATCTTTTAAAAGCATGAAACAGCTTTATTTTATTCATTTCATTATTATTGCCATAGCAGTAAGATCTAAAACTAGTTTACAAAAGTCGCATGATACAATGTTCTAAATGGGGTTTACAGTTGCGTTAATGTTTTATACCTTAAGGCAATATAAAAATCAATCTTACTATAGCATGCGATACTGCCATATGATGCTTTACCGTTACATGCATTACTGAAAATGCTCTTTCATATTACATCAGTCAGGCAGTATTTTGACTGCCCATGTGGCTATTACGCATAAAAGACTAACATGTGCGAGAGAGAAGACATATTCTGAAATCATATACGCAAAATTCCTCGAGTGTTAAAAAACGCTTGTGTGGCAGCTCGCTATGACTCAATAATGAAATGCCAAGCAGACAAAAGGCGCTCCAGCGTCTTGTACTGTACCAGCGGGAGTCCTTTGGTGATCAGCGAACCATCACTAACCGTGTTAACATTTCCTCCCCCGCTAAATAACGTGTAATCACCTCATCCCACTGCTATTTTGATCAACTTTTTGTCAGTTAAACACAATCTGATTGCTTAAGCGTGTTACAACAAAAACTATTTAACAAGAACGTTTAACCTAACAGATCTGAACTGAAGGTATTTTTGAGTTTTTTAAGATTTAGATAAAAAAACGAAACCAATGCGTTTATCCCATCGATCTAACGGTTTGGGAAGCAGAACGAATAGGCTATAAATAGTAGGCTACGTTGTGGAGTTTATATTCTAATGTCTGACCAGAAAACAAATCCATTCATTTATTTCTTTTAGGCCCATTTTAAGCAATGAACACCACAAAACACATTAAGTTAAGTGAAGCAAATGAGCGCTTTTTTCAACGGTACACATTTTTAAATCACCAGCACCAAAATGAGTATACAACAAGGTGCACAAGCTTTTTAAAGCTTGCTCCAATCGAATATGCCACCCGTAAACGTATACTGTAATAAAGGCATCAAGTGCAAAATCTTTGACTAAAGCATACGGGAATCGGTTGTATTAAATGCGGCCCACCTAGTCCGGCACACAATGAGTAGACCGCACAACTGTGAAAAATATACTCTCTATACAGGAGTGCGGCGCAGACACTAAGACCTGTTGAGACGATGGCTTTTTCTGCAGAACCGGAAGGAGGGATGCTATTTGCCCCTTTATAAAATATGTCATTAGGAAGAATTCATGTGACACAAAGGGACGGCAGTCAAAAATTGCCCCACCACTGTTCAGTAATTATATAGTTTGCCCAGGCTGCGGTCTGTCATGCGTCGAGGCAGGTGGCAAGTCCATCATGCAAATGGCTTGGCGGTGCCGCCATAATTAGCCAGCGCGAGTCGCCCAAATTAACAATTAGCTAACATGCAATTCTCTCTGCGCGCGCGGCGGCTCGCGTTTGTGTGACCATTGTATAACGCGGCCAATTGCACGTATGGCGTATCGTTTATCGTTTCTATGCTCCATTTACAATTCTATGGCAAAGGAAATCAGGGTAAACGTTTGTAATGATTAGACTTTCTC
This sequence comes from Barbatula barbatula, assembly GCF_947034865.1. Taxonomy (NCBI): domain Eukaryota; kingdom Metazoa; phylum Chordata; class Actinopteri; order Cypriniformes; family Nemacheilidae; genus Barbatula; species Barbatula barbatula. The sequence continues at coordinate 12,035,860 of NC_136765.1, read as the reverse complement.
TGACTGGTTGTGCGGTTTCCGGCGCATCTAATGCAGGACTATTCACACAGACCCTATTTTACCCAAACACCAAATCAACTTCCCATACGAAAACGAACCGTGTATTTTTAGGGGGGAAGTGTAGTGAGTTTTTTGGGGTTTATTGATTAGACCGCAATTGGCATAACCATTACCGCAGTGATGCATTTGGGGTTGAACTGCAGTAGGTTAATTTTCGTAAGAGTTGCCATGTCGGACACTACAGTATAATATTTATCACTTCACTTTTATCAAATAAAATATTATTTTTTGTATTATTTAAATGCATACAGTACGTGACATATCATTTTTATTTCGGACGCTGCGTCAATAACCGACCTCCATGGAGGACGGGTGCCCAACAGTTAAAAGTATAGGCCTAATCCAGACCTAAGAGGTGCTGCTTTTTTAACCTCACCAGTATGTTCTTGCACCAGACAGACTAAACGCCTCCCCAGCAGATAGCCCTCAACAAAGCCCACCCACTTGCTCATTATTGCGGGCTGCCCTCCGACATGACACTGGAACAAAGTAGGCGTTAAGCCACATTAGAGCCGGGATACGAGTTATCAGTAACCCGTTATCAGTTAATGAAGGGAAACACATGCGGGGCGATACACAGAAGCCGATCAATAGCGCGCTCGGACAATGAGCGACTGCTCACAAAAAGAGAAATGCAAATCAATTAGAAACCTTGTTTGCTTCGGGTCCGCTCAGTCTATTCCCAGCAATTACACGATTATTAAAGCCAATTTAACCGGGATGCTGCCACAGGGGCAACAACAGTTGTTTGTTGCTCCATCATTTTCAAAGGGAGGGGATGACAGCATAATGCATTATAGCTTTAATGGAGACCGTCCTCAGAGAGATTTTCATCAGTATGTGTCTTATTAATTTTAGGAGATGTAAACAGAGCCCAACAAAGCGACTGTAGTGGAGAATGCTTACGTTTTGGAAGAACATTAATATGAGAAAGATTAAGATATTAAGTCCTGTAACTGACTGAGTACACTTCGCTGATCAGAGACATTGCAGATCACTGCTGGCATGGTTTCTTGTGGCACCAAACTACAGCTCAACTGTTTAACCAAAACAATAAATAGAAGGGGCTCCCTGACTTAACTAATGAAGTTCCTCTGCCCCCTAAGACAACAAACACTTCAGACACCTTCAGATTCACCAGTTTGGCAGTGAACACGTGTAGGTTTGAATCAGCTCTTTCATATTATAAGATCTTTGCCAAATCGACAGCCGATTGAGAGTCATTTCGAATAAGCATACTTGACATGTGCTATATAGTGACATGCTGAAGTTTATCTGATGAATGGTAAATGAAAGGGGTTAAAGCTAAAATCATCCACATGATTGCACGGCTGTTCTTTCCAGAAAAAGAAGCCTGCATGGGGCGAATTCATGGTGGCAACAAAATGCATTTATGAATTAGAATGACTTCAATCAGACTGAAATAGAAAAGAGCAATGATGTCATGTGAATGCGTTTTTTCACAAGTGTGTTGTATTTCAGACCTTTTCATGTTTTTAGACTTCATTATTTTTAATACTTTAATATTAGATAAGAAAGACGTGTGACTTTCATGTTTGGTGGTTACATTTCACAGAACTGATTTTAATTTAATGACTGATAGCTGGAAGGTACAAATGCCTTCTGAACAAATCAACAGTAATCCGTTTCGGCAAAGATTTATCCTTTTCATTTACCATACACCTTTAAGGGAACGTTTTCTTCAAAAAGAAATAAAAATAGATTCATTGAATCAAACATTTTATGACTAGAGTTATGGAAGGTGTATGGTCTACGTCTAATAAAGCAGATTTCATCTATCAAAGCCCAATTTTCTCCACACTATGTGGCACATTTTCACCTTCATTTATGTTGTTTCAACGTTGCATGAGAAGACGCATAGTACTGTTCACTGGCTGGAAGGGTTGAAGTAGTTGATGTTGCTCTTTTTGGGCACAATGAGTGGTCACTTGGGGAAAATGTGAGTTAATATCTTTAAGCTTACGTATCTCACTGACATCGTCGCCAAATGCCATTTCATACCTACGCTATTTTGCCGGTGAGCAAAGACTTTTTGCCATGTGATCATGAAGCCCCGTGCATCCTTTTTCAATCTTATGCCCCCTTCCGATCCGAGTTAGCTTCCTAGTACAGGACCGTGGCATGCTGTGTTTTGGCAGAAAATCAATAAAGGGGAAAATCTGCTCTAATCATCCGCACATTTACCATCACAATCAACAATCAAAGCCAAGACCTGAGTCTTTATTTGTAGGCCTGAGCTGCCCAATTTTCCCACTGTGAAAGGCAGGCTAAATTAGAACCCTTGGTTCCTGTTAGCAGCTCTTAATGGCTCTGATTTGTGAACTGCTAAATGAGGTTATGTAAATTGATCCTGAGTGCAGGCAGGGGCCCCCAGGTGACAGGTGCAGCTTCCTGCGAGTGAGGGCAGAGGGGGAGTTATGAGACAAGGAGGGAGAAAACTTAGCGAAGCTGTAAAACCAAATCCCCTCAATAAAAGACAGAAGAGTATTAGATGGATTTTCAATTAAAAGCCCAAAGCACGGTTGACTTTCAATAGTGAAGAAATAATTGCAACGCATGCTAATCTAAGACTTGAAGACAAGGTATGTGAGATGTTAAAGAAAAATTAGTTCATTCAACTTTCACGCAAGAGAGGAAAACAGCACTTATTGTCTGTTTCTTTAAACCTAGCTCTGGTTTTGAGCCCAATTGTTTCCATGAAAGCACAAATGTCACCACATGCAACATACTTCGGAATTTAGCGATACTTATTTTTAAAGATGCTCCCTATAATGTTATAGAAGCAAATTCTGAAAATGGACTTTTATGACAATCATAAAATTTGACCAACCATGTCAAGATATCAAGTTGTAAATGAGAGGAGAAGAGAAATCACTTTGCCCCGGCTTAAGACTTAAATATAATTTGAGCTGTCTTAACTGAAAATAACTTTCTTAAAATATGTAAGTGCCTTTGTTTTGTTTCAAGATGCACATCACTAATGTTTTTTTCTTAGGCACTTTAATAAAAGCGACTTAAATTGGCTAAATTAACTACGACGTCCTGGCTTAGGCTAAAACTGGGCCTTTGTTTCCCTTTTGATGTCAGTCAAAGTTTGTAATCACAAATTCATTACTTTGCTAAAGCTTATTCATTTAGGGAAATGCTTATATAGACCAGTTGTATGACATACACATATGTTTAAAGTCATCAATAAAACTATGCCAGATTAATGAAAATATGACGCTAGTTGCATTACATGCATCACTCAACAAATGAAAACCTACTTACTTTCAAGCTGTAAATACACTGTGTAGCCTATATCTTTCAGAAAGTTGACAAACTGCAGAAGAATCAATATCAGTGTGTAAATCAGAATAAAATTCTTCACATACACAGTTTTTTACTTATAGATGTGATGTATCTGATAAACCATAAGGTTGCTTTGAAGAAATGAAAACATGGCGGACACGACTGCTGCCTTTTTACAAAATCTGATATTACTGATATAGCCTAGATGAAAGCATGTCTGATTAATATTAGATATTGGGATGGCTTAGATATTTCTAAAATGAATGGTGTTCTTTCTCTCTTAGTTTCCTTTTGTGCTGATTCCCAATGGACCTCTGTTTCTCATATTCAATGATTTACTCTCTAACCTGAGCGAAACAATGGGCAGGACAATTAAATGGGTCATTATAAGGACACACTTAACAATTATTTTACCATAAGGTGTGGTTCAACAGGACAGAGTACATTGATATTGAACCTGCCCTTGCACACGGTGATTGGCATTTCATGGTGAAACCTGAAAGAAACGGGAATGTGAATATTATTTTCATTAAATGACACAGATGCTGGAAATGTTCACATCATTTCAAGAAACCATTTTTCTAAGCATCAAAATCATCTGTGGATGATTACCTATGCAAAAAGGGTCGACCCAACTGCTGGCTTGTAATTGAATCTTTGATGGGATGTTTCAGCGCAAAATGAAGGGTTGTCTTGTTGTTTTAACCCACCACTGAATATATTAAGATAACTTGTTTCAAGATTTATTTAAGTTTTTCTGAATTTATTATTTATATGTAGCCTATTTGTTAAGTTAAAGTAATGTTTTTTGTCGTGTGAACAAGATTTCTCCCACATTTCAAAGAATTTGCATTGTATTTGTAAAAAATGAAAACTGGAGAAGCAGGTCAAAATGACAGAAAATATGTTCTGTATATTGTTTAGACCTCAAAGAATATTTACTTTTTAGTAATATTTGTATAAAGAGTTCAAACATAATTTGGATGTGTTTTCAGTTTTCATGTGTCTTGTCATGCTGTCAGTCTTTCGCATTTCTGTTGGATGACTAAATCTCACTCTTGAGGTTTGATTTTGTTGAAATTCAACACCCACTTGACTGAAATGGCCACAACACATCTAGAAATGCTAATTAAATGAAAATGTTCAATGGTCTCTTAATTTTTTCTGCAACTGTGAACAGTAAACATCTGCGAGTGTAAACATAGGTAATCACTTTCTGGGTTTTGCTGGGTTTGTGCCGTTTGGCCCAATGATGGGTGCTGAGTGTAGCACAGAAAGCTTTTTTATGAGGAATATGGACCATAATGTCATATGACGATTCTAAAAGCAACACTTACCTGACTATGGAAAACAATGCCTTAAAAATATCACAACCTAGATCATGAAAAGTGTATATTGTTTGTAGTATGCTTTTCAAAAAAAGTTATTTGAGCAATGTGAATTGTCTTGACCTTTCCAAACAGCATTAGAGACATTAGATAACAAATAATCATACTTTTATCATAT
>NC_136765.1:11158482-11428482 GCF_947034865.1 Barbatula barbatula | reverse complement strand
AGGGATTGTGGCTGCAAGTCCCGGTTGTGGCTGCAAGCCCATAACCCAGAGGTCGATGGATCGAAACCATCCTCTGCTAATACCCCCTGAATGTGAAGCGCGCAATGCTCTCTCTCTCGCAGCAAGTCTGCTCAAGGTGTCTGGCTCAATTTAACAATGACTAAAAATACATGCTTGGAAAAGCAGCTGCCTGATTGCAAACTTAAGGCACTTGATAGCGGGGGCTCAAGAAACACGAGCATATGGATAAAAGCTGTCTGCACTTCTCAGCAAATATAACCAGCCTTTATTTGCAGCACTCTCGCTTCAGACTCAGAAACGCAGTGACAACATAATAAGAAGCTTTGTAAATTTGTTCAACTGTGTCCAAATACCAGTGTGTTGTCGCTTGTTGTTGATGGTCTAGGCAACGGTGCCACAGTGGCCTAATGGCTAAGGCACTAGCCTCCTAAGCCAGGGATTGTGGGTTCGAGTCCCATCTGGGGTGTGGCTCAGCAGAGTGGCCTAGTGGAAGCGTGCTGTGCCCTTAACCCAGAGGTTGATGGATCGAAACTATCCTCTGCTAATTGTTGATGGTCTATGCAAAGGAGCCCCAGTGGCCTAATGGATAAGGCACTAGCCTCCTAAGCCAGGGATTGTGAGTTCGAGTCCCATCTGGGGTGTGGCGCAGTGGAAGCGTACTGTGCCCTTAACCCAGAGGTTGATGGATCGAAACTATCCTCTGCTAACCCGTTTTTAATGAACAACTGTACCACAGTGTGTTGTTGCTAGTTGTTGATGGTCTAGGCAATGGAGCCCCAGTGGCCTAATGGATAAGGCACTAGCCTCCTAAGCTAGGGATTATGGGTTCGAGTCCCATCTCGGGTGTGGCTCAGCAGAGTGGCGAATCGGAAGCGTGCTGGGACCAGAACCCAGAGGTCGATGGATTGAAACCATCCTCTGCTAACCCGTTTTTAATGAACAACTGTACCACAGGAAACTGTGCTAAAATGTGCCCCTCCACAATGACTAAAGAAAGGAGCTTATCAAAAATGCTTGAAAAAGCAGCAGGATTTGTCTTTCTCACAGTAAATTAAAGGCACCTAAGCGCTGTGCCCATTAAACAAACGTTGCTGGGTCAAAACAATTCAAAAGTAATTAATGTTTCTCTGTGAATATTCCTAGAATTAATGAGCCTTACTCTCCGTTCAGGCTCAGGAACAATGCTGACATGAATGTTTACGCTTTGTAAAAAGGTTGTACTATGGACAAATGTCAATGTGCTGTCTTTTTGTGCACAATGCAAGCCAAATACAACAGATCTTTTACTGGTGATAGGCCAGCCAATAGAGCGTCAGAGGGCAAATGGATAAGGCACTGGCCTCCTAAGCCAGGGATCGTGGCTACAAGTCCCGGTTGTGGCTGCAAGCCCATAACCCAGAGGTCGATGGATCGAAACCATCCTCTGCTACTACCCACTGAATGTGAAGCGCGCAATGCTCTCTCTCTCGCAGCAAGTCTGCTCAAGGTGTCTGGCTCAATTTAACAATGACTAAAAATACATGCTTGGAAAAGCAGCTGCCTGATTGCAAACTTAAGGCACTTGATAGCGGGGGCTCAAGAAACACGAGCATGAGGATAAAAGCTGTCTGTATTTCTCAGCAAATATTACCAGCCTTTATTTGCAGCACTCTCGCTTCAGACTCAGAAACGCAGTGACAACATAATAAGAAGCTTTGTAAATTTGTTCAACTGTGTCCAAATACCAGTGTGTTGTCGCTTGTTGTTGATGGTCTAGGCGACGGTGCCACAGTGGCCTAATGGCTAAGGCACTAGCCTCCTAAGCCAGTGATTGTGGGTTCGAGTCCCATCTGGGGTGTGGCTCAGCAGAGTGGCGCAGTGGAAGCGTGCTGGGCCCATAACCCAGAGGTCGATGGATCGAAACTATCCTCTGCTAACCCGTTTTAAATGAACAACTCTACCACAGTGTGTTGTTGCTTGTCTAGGCAACGGAGCCCCAGTGGCCTAATGGATAAGGCACTAGCCTCCTAAGCTAGGAATTGTAGGTTCGAGTCCCATTTGGGGTGTGGCTCAGCAGAGTGGCGCAGCGGAAGCGTGCTGGGCCCAGAACCCAGAGGTCGATGGATTGAAACCATCCTCTGCTAACCCGTTTTTAATGAACAACTGTACAACAGGAAACTGTGCTAAAATGTGCCCCTCCACAATGACTAAAGAAAGGAGCATATCAAAAATGCTTGAAAAAGCAGCAGGATTTGTCTTTCTCACAGTAAATTAAAGGCACCTAAGCGCTGTGCCCATTAAACAAACGTTGCTGGGTCAAAACAATGAAAAAGTAATTAATGTTTCTCTGTGAATATTCCTAGAATTAATGAGCCTTACTCTCCGTTCTGGCTCAGTTTAACAATGATTAAAAAACATGCTTGGAAAAGCAGCTGCCTGATTGCAAACTTAAGGCACTTGATAGCTGGGCTCAAGAAACACGACCATGTGCTGTCTTTTTGTGCACAATGCATGCCAAATACAACAGATCTTTTACTGGTGATAGGCCAGCCAATAGAGCGTCAGTGGCCAAATGGATAAGGCACTGGCCTCCTAAGCCAAGGATTTTGGGTTCGAGTCCCATCTGGGTTGTGGCTCAGCAGAGTGGCGCAGCTGAAGCGTGCTGGGCCCATAACCCAGAGGTCGATGGATCGAAACCATTCTCTGCTACTACCCACTGAATGTGAAGCGCGCAATGCTCTCTCTCTCGCAGCAAGTCTGCTCAAGGTGTCTAGCTCAGTTTAACAATGATTAGAAAAACATGCTTGGAAAAGCAGCTGCCTGATTGCAAACTTAAGGCACTTGATATTTGGGCTCAAGAAACACGCATATGGATAAAAGCATTCTGATGCTGTCTGTGTTTCCCAGCCTTTATTTGCAGCACTCTCGCTTCAGACTCAGAAACTCAGTGACAACATAATAAGAAGCTTTGTAAATTAATTCAACTGTGTCCAAATACCAGTGTGTTGTCGCTTGTTGTTGATGGTCTAGGCAACGGTGCCTAGCCTCCTAAACCAGGGATTGTGGGTTCGAGTCCCATCTGGGGTGTGGCTCAGCAGAGTGGCGCAGTGGAAGCGTGCTGGGCCCATAACCCAGAGGTCGATGGATCGAAACTATCCTCTGCTAACCCGTTTTTAATGAACAACTGTACCACAGTGTGTTGTTGCTTGTTGTTGATGGTCTAGGCAACGGTGCCCCAGTGGCCTAATGGATAAGGCACTAGCCTCCTAAGCTAGGGATTGTGGGTTCGAGTCCCATCTGGGGTGTGGCTCAGCAGAGTGGCGCAGCGGAAGCGTGCTGGGCCCATAACCCAGAGGTCGATGGATCGAAACCATCCTCTGCTACTACCCACTGAATGTGAAGCGTGCACTGCTCTCTCTCGCAGCAAGTCTGCTCAAGGTGTCTGAATCAGTTTAACAATGATTAAAAAAACATGCTTGGAAAAGCAGCTGCCTGATTGCAAACTTAAGGCACTTGATAGCTGGGCTCAAGAAACACGAGCATATGGATAAAAGCTGTCTGTATTTCTCCGCAAATATTACCAGCCTTTATTTGCAGCGCTCTCGCTTCAGACTCAGAAACGCAGTGACAACATAATACGAAGCTTTGTAAATTTGTTCAACTGTGTCCAAATACCAGTGTGTTGCTGCTTGTTGTTGATGGTCTAGGCAATGGAGCCCCAGTGGCCTAATGGATAAGGCACTAGCCTCCTAAGCTAGGGATTGTGGGTTCGAGTCCCATCTGGGGTGTGGCTCAGCAGAGTGGCGCAGCGGAAGCGTGCTGGGCCCATAACCCAGAGGTCGATGGATCGAAACCATCCTCTGCTAACTCGTTTTTAATGAACAACTGTACCACCCTCTGTTAACCCGTTTTTAATGAACAACTGTACCACAGAAAACTGTGCTAAAATGTGCCCCTCCACAATGACTAAAGAAAGGAGCATATCAAAAATGCTTGAAAAAGCAGCAGGATTTGTCTTTCTCACAGTAATTTAAAGGCACCTAAGCGCTGTGCCCATTAAACAAACGTTGCTGGGTCAAAACAATGCAAAGGTAATTAATGTTTCTCTGTGAATATTCCTAGAATTAATGAGCCTTACTCTCCGTTCTGGCTCAGTTTAACAATGATTAAAAAAACATGCTTGGAAAAGCAGCTGCCTGATTGCAAACTTAAGGCACTTGATAGCTGGGCTCAAGAAACACGAGCATGTGCTGTCAATTTTGTGCACAATGCATGCCAAATACAACAGATCTTTTACTGGTGATAGGCCAGCCAATAGAGCGTCAGTGGCCTAATGGTTAAGGCACTAGCCTCCTAAGCTAGGGATTGTGGGTTCGAGTCCCATCTGGGGTGTGGCTCAGCAGAGTGGCGCAGCGGAAGCGTGCTGGGCCCATAACCCAGAGGTCAATGGATCAAAACCATCTTCTGCTACTACCCACTGAATGTGAAGCGCGCAATGCTCTCTCTCTCGCAGCAAGTCTACTCAAGGTGTCTGGCTCAGTTTAACAATGCTTGGAAAAGCAGCTGTCTGATTGCAAACTTAAGGCACTTGATATTTGGGCTCAAGAAACACGCATATGGATAAAAGCATTCTGATGCTGTCTGTGTTTCCCAGCGAATATTACCAGCCTTTATTTGCAGCACTCTCGCTTCAGACTCAGAAACTCAGTGACAACATAATAAGAAATTTTGTAAATTAGTTCAACTGTGTCCAAATACCAGTTTGTTGTTGCTTGTTGTTGATGGTCTAGGCGACGGAGCCCCAGTGGCCTAATGGATAAGGCACTAGCCTCCTAAGCTAGGGATTGTGGGTTCGAGTCCCATCTGGGGTGTGGCTCAGCAGAGTGGCGCAGCGGAAGCGTGCTGGGCCCAGAACCCAGAGGTCGATGGATTGAAACCATCCTCTGCTAACCCGTTTTTAATGAACAACTGTACCACAGGAAACTGTGCTAAAATGTGCCCCTCCACAATGACTAAAGAAAGGAGCATATAAAAAATGCTTGAAAAAGCAGCAGGATTTGTCTTTCTCACAGTAATTTAAAGGCACCTAAGCGCTGTGCCCATTAAACAAACGTTGCTGGGTCAAAACAATGCAAAGGTAATTAATGTTTCTCTGTGAATATTCCTAGAATTAATGAGCCTTACTCTCCGTTCTGGCTCAGTTTAACAATGATTAAAAAAACATGCTTGGAAAAGCAGCTGCCTGATTGCAAACTTAAGGCACTTGATAGCTGGGCTCAAGAAACACGAGCATGTGCTGTCTTTTTGTGCACAATGCATGCCAAATACAACAGATCTTTTACTGGTGATAGGCCAGCCAATAGAGCGTCAGTGGGCAAATGGATAAGGCACTGGCCTCCTAAGCCAGGGATTGTGGCTTCAAGTCCCGGCAGCAGAGTGGTGCAGCGGAAGCGTGCTGGGCCCATAACCCAGAGGTCGATGGATCAAAACCATCCTCTGCTACTACCCACTGAAGGTGAAACGCGCAATGCTCTCTCTCTCGCAGCAAGTCTGCTCAAGGTGTCTGGCTCAATTTAACAATGATTAAAAAAACATGCTTGGAAAAGCAGCTGCCTGATTGCAAACTTAAGGCACTTGATAGCTGGGCTCAAGAAACACGAGCATATGGATAAAAGCTGTCTGTATTTCTCAGCAAATATTACCAGCCTTTATTTGCAGCACTCTCGCTTCAGACTCAGAAACGCAGTGACAACCTAATAAGAAGCTTTGTAAATTTGTTCAACTGTGTCCAAATACCAGTGTGTTGTTGCTTGTTGTTGATGGTCTAGGCAACGGCGCCCCAGTGGCCTAATGGATAAGGCTAGCCTCCTAAGCCAGGTATTGTGGGGATTTGTATTGCTCGTACATGTCATTTCTAAGAGCTCCGAACTGTGATTGTGTGTGGAGCTAGAGAGCATGTTAGCTGATGGCAGAAACTCTTTGAATTAGCGCCCTTGGAGAAGCGGAATGAGGTATGAAGGAAAATGTGTGGATTTTATATTATTATCAGAACGGATTTTAAGTTAAAGAGAATGTCAGTACTTAATTTGTTTGTGAGTTTATTGCACATGCTATCAACATAAAAACATATTTTATTTCATTTCATATTGGTCATTTGTTACAATTATTTGTATTGTGTGTAAACATGATTCATATGTGAAGCCACATAGAAGCATTTTGTATTTCTTCTATTCTTCTGTAGTTTTCACGGTGTTCATGGTGCATGGTGCTCGTTAAGAGGAATAAATAAATTGACCCGTTTTAAACTCTCTGCGTCTTGATGAATATAACCAAGGGGCCGCTACAGACACCACCAGCAATGAAGCCAGTATCACAGCAGCGACCACCCCCGCAGAGACCCGAGCTTCCAACAAGTGTTCTGCAGCAGCAGACATTACTCGCCATGAAGCCAGTATCGCAGTAGCGACCGCCCCCGCAGGGCCCCGAGCTTCCAACTAGTGCTCTGAAGCAGCAGACACCATTAGCAATGAAGCCAGTATCGCAGCAGCAATCGCCCCCGGGGTGTATGCATACTCCGGCGGCTGTCCAGCTCTATCTGCATTTGGGGGGGTGTTCTGGGCTCGAGCCGGTTGCCCTGACCAGGGTAGAGTGCTCCGGGTTCGGATAGATCCAGCGAGCTCGGAGCACACTCCCTGCACAACAAGCCAAATACGCATAACCTTCATGCCCATGCTTTACCAATCTATCCTAACAAGGAGCTGTTTATTCACGAGGGCGAACTCGTGAAATTATGTTTTATTAACAAAGCTCGGGAGGAACCTAAGCATATAAATCTATTACAACAGTTGATGACTCTGTGTAACATCAGATTATTAAGAACCACGTATGTAAACATTTCAATGGGATCATTTTTGTTAATTCGGTAATTAGTCTGTCTTTTGGATAATATGTAAACATATGTTATGTTAAACAGCTTGTTAGTAGCATTGCAAAATTAAAAACTGAATTTTTCATACATTTTATGGATTCTGAAAGATGCATATATAAACTTAAGACCACAACTGTGTAAAAATGTCTTTATTTAATTGTTTTCAATAACCTATTTTCAGGACTCGGATAAGAACGACTTTGAGCACATCCCTGTTGGCATTCTGACAGTCATCAATGAAGATTCTCCTCACTCTCCACAGCCATCATCATAGAGGGAGATATCGCAATGGATGAAGTCAGAGATATGCCTCTTGCGGTTTGTCTCTTGTTTGGACCCTATCTAAACCTATTTAATGCTTACCTGAGGTTATCAAGTTGATGTACGTTTACTGTGAAAACTTTGATGAAGAACTTGTATGTTCAGTTTCATGTTTTTCAATTGATTCAGCTCTCAGTCTCTTCTGTCGCAGTTTATCAGTACGAGCAATTGTTTTATACTGTTTCAGATATGCAAGAAATTTAATAATTGTTTATGCCTCACAATGTTTTAACACATGTTTAAAAATAAATGTTTTGAAACGTTATGATTCGAGATCTGTGGCTTTTTTATTACCATATGGATTAAACAAAAAAAAGACTATAAAAGAATGCAAAGAAAAACATGTTATATTTTTAGTTTTAACTGTTAAAGTAAGCTTTACTGAACATGTTGGAGTAGGTTACGGTCACTGGTTCACATATTAAATTGAGTTACTTAACTTACTGTCTTTAATTTAATGTTAAAGTCTGAAGAAGGAAACATTCAATATTTTAGGAAATTGGACTTCAATTGATAAACTGACACTATATCCCGTCCTTGCCCCTGCTTAAATAGTCACTCACTGGTTTATGATGTACATTGTTGCCTGACTTTATGTGCATTCTGTATATTTGTGGTGCGTACCATTGGAATCTATTGCAGCTGGGAAGATGGAGAGATCCAAGTTAAAGAGAGGAAAAGGAAAAGTTGGAGAACTATGGTCAGGAATACTACATAATGCATTAACCAGCGAAGTACCTAAAAGCAATACTAGAGTAAAAGTACAAATATCTTGCCAGAAAATGACTCTGGTAGAAGTGACAGTAACATAGAATATAACTTGAGTAAAAGTCTTAAAGTATCAGATAAATATTGTACTTTAGTATCAAAAGTACTTTTTATATTAAATCTACTGAAGTATTTAAAGTAAAGTTGAAGCAAACGTTGTTAATATAAATGTATATTTTAGATAAAGATAAAAAACGGTGCTTACATAGAAATGTATAACTTTGGAAGAGCTCTGTCTCAAGCTCAGTAGTTTTATCTCGAACAACATGTTGGCAAATTGCTAAACTATCAAAATTCAAGTTCAGAAACCACATCTTTATAACTTCACTTTATAACTTATAACTTTATAAAAGGATAGTTCCCTCCCACCCCAATGTCATCCATCTAAGAGAACAACTTGGAACAAAATCAGAACAAATCTGTCTGGCCCTTATTTCTTTCTTTCCTTGCATTTCTCTTATACAGGAAGGAACAACAAGTCATTTGATAATTCAATGAAACGGAAACAATTTCGGTTTATCTTTAAAAGAAGCAGCACATTATAACCTTGTGTTGACATTAACCGCGTAGACATTGAGCTTTAAACCATAAGTGATTCAGGTTCTATGCTTTTATTTTGTAGTAACGCGCTTAGGGGAAACGTATCAGAGTAAACGTCTGCAGAAATATTTAGACTAAAGTAAAGTACAGATACTCCCAAAAATACATAATTACAGTTCTTGAGTATTTTACTTCATACATTGCAACACTGCTCTTGAGACCTTTTTTCACTTTGCAGATGTAAAGTAAAATTTCTACAAAAGTCTTGTTCTCGGTGTGCGGGTAAAAAAATATTATTTTACACTTTACAAATATCGGTAGTTTTTAAGATGTTCAGATTATTGAGATGAATTAAGATGAATGGACATTTTGTCCAACAATATGTTTTTATTCAATGTTTTGAGGTAACGTAACGTTACAAGCACAGCGCGCGCGGTCTACGTGCTGTTTTTAAGCGGACAAACGACTTTCATCGAGTGAAAATGAGCGCAACGGAGACTTCTCGACGCTGTCGGTTGGGAAAAGTGCTATACGAGTTATTTTGCATGCCGGTTATCATCGAATGCAACTGCGAAGAGTGTAAACCTGTAGGATCTCCTCAGCTCGACTCCTCGAGCGTTTCTAGAGAATCCGAGATGTTGGTCACAGGTAAAAAAAAAACATGTTTCTCTAACGTTATTTGTGGCTAATGTCTCATCTGCCAAGTATATACTGCAATTCATCAATGTTTTATACATTAAAATGACGAACGACGTCCGTTTAGTAAATTGATGTTTTTGTTTTCATATACAGCGGAAACAATCTTGGTGTCACTTATGGAAGATGCCACACAAGACAACGTGGAGGTAAATGTCCTTTCTTTTTATTTCCTTTAATATCAAAGTCAAAAGAAGACATTGCTTTGGAAGTGCTTGTGCTGTGATCATCTTTTGTTCCTTCATGATAATATTGAGCTGTTTAATAGCCTTGAAATTATTCATATTGCCTGTAAAACAATAATATTTGTTAACATTTATATTAACCAAAGAAAGTACTAATATAAAAAGTCCTTCAAGTTTGTCTAAAGTGTCATTTTTGTCAGTGTATCACACATGTATATATGAATGTATTGACAGCTGTACAAGAGCTTATTTTGACTTTTTTTCTCCAATTCTTTTTGATTAGATTGCTCTTCCTGAAGAAGGAAAATCTGAGGTGGTTGTCACGGGTAAGAACCTTTTTCTCTTTATGTGACTAATGTCAATTCTGCCCAGCGATGTATAATATACATTTAAATGAAGTACGATGTCTGTTCAGTAAGGGAATATTTTTGTTTTCATATACAGCGGAAACAAGCTTGGTGTCACTTATGGAAGATGCCACACAAGACAACGTGGAGGTAAATGTCCTTTCTTCTTATTTCCTTTAATATCAAAGTCAAAAGAAGACATTGCTTTGGAAATGCTTGTGCTGTGATCATCTTTTGTTCCTTCATGATAATATTGAGCTGTTTAATAGCCTTGAAATTATTCATATTGCCTGTAAAACAATAATATTTGTTAACATTTATATTAACCAAAGAAAGTACTAATATAAAAAGTCCTTCAAGTTTGTCTAAAGTGTCATTTTTGTCAGTGTATCACACATGTATATATGAATGTATTGACAGCTGTACAAGAGCTTATTTTGACTTTTTTTCTCCAATTCTTTTTGATTAGATTGCTCTTCCTGAAGAAGGAAAATCTGAGGTGGTTGTCACGGGTAAGAACCTTTTACTCTTTATGTGACTAATGTCAATTCTGCCCAGCGATGGTTAATATACATTTAAATGAAGTACGATGTCTGTTCAGTAAGTGAATATTTTTGTTTTCATATACAGTGGAAACAAGCTTGGTGTCACTTATGGAAGATGCCACACAAGACAACGTGGAGGTAAATGTCCTTTCTTCTTATTTCCTTTAATATCAAAGTCAAAAGAAGACATTGCTTTGGAAATGCTTGTGCTGTGATCATCTTTTGTTCCTTCATGATAATATTGAGCTGTTTAATAGCCTTGAAATTATTCATATTGCCTGTAAAACAATAATATTTGTTAACATTGATATTAACCAAAGTGCCAATATAAAAGTCCTTCTTTAAGTTTGTCTAAAGTGTCATTTTTGTCAGTGTATCACACATGTATATATGAATGTATTGACAGCTGTACAAGAGCTTATTTTGTCTTTTTTCTTCAATTCTTTTTTACAAGATTGCTCTTCCAAAAAAAGGAAATTGGAGAAGGATTGCAAAAGCGGTTAAAAACTTCTTTTGCATGCCGGTAGTAATCGACTGCTCATGTGAAGAGTGTAAAGCTCGATTCCCACAGCTTTAGTTGAGAATCTGAGAGGTTTGTCACGGGTAAGGTTTTTCTCTATATGTAGCTAGTGTCAATTCTGTACAGCGATGTATAAAATACATTTAAATGAGGAACGATGTCTGTTTAGTAAGCATAAATAGCGAAAACAAGCTTGATGTCACATGTGGAAGACAATGCAACACAACCATGAGGTAAAATGTTTGGTTGCTAATGAGTTACAGAAACTCATCACAAGACAAAATTGAAAACACAGTGTATGACATCCGTACAAGTGTGTTTATTCTGTCTTCATAGAAAAATATTCTCTCCTGCTCTTGTCCTTAGATCGAAAAATGTCCTCCAGAGGTAACTGAGGTAATTGAGGTGCTCCCCTGGTAAAAATCGTTCTAAGTTTACTAGCCACAGAAACACAACCCCCCCCCCCCCCCCACATTTCTATAGGATTCCTTAATAGCTTTTAGCATGTTAGTTAGAATGTGTATTATCTTTTAGCATGTTAGTTAGAATGTGAATTAGCATGTTAGTTAGAATGTGAATGAGCTTTTAGCATGTTGCCGTTTGTTGTCTTAGTGTAAATTAGATTTTAGAATGTGGTGTTCATTGGTTTTTCGCAGGTCTTGATTTCAGAATGTTTGTTATTGTTTGGCTTTGGGTAGGTTCGAGTAATTGGTGTTTGTTTGTGTATTTTGATTTGATGGTGTATTATCAACTTCTTCTTTTGTATCCATGTTCTATGCCTGGGTTGCCCGGGCACTCCTGAGATTGACAGATCCAGCTCTCCACATGATGACCTTTCTCTCTTTTTTCTCTTCTCTTTTCTTCAACACTTAGTAACCACTTCTGCTAACCGCAGATAGAGTCCTTGTCGTTGGAGACTTCAACATCCACGTAGATCAGGATACAGATATTTATGGACTGGCCTGCAAAGACATTCTCAACTCTATAGGCAATAAACAACACGTGTCAGGACCTACTGACCTTAGGAATCATAGTCTAGATTTAATACTGTTGTATAATGCCTATATCTATAAATTATAAACACGGTAGAACAATAACTTCAAATACCAAAGACTTGTTTTTCAATATTTTGCCTGAATTGTATCAATTCTCTAGCACAGGGGTCTTCAATCGGGGGTCCGCGGCCCCTACGGGGTCCTCTGTGGAACTGCAAGGGGTCTGCTAATTTCAGTTTACACAGAGGCAACTTTTTGTTAAATACATCCAGAAGCAATAGAAGAAACATTACATCTGCTTCTTAAATCTCCCTTACGATAAGTTGCAGAAAAATAGTCACAAATGTGTAAACTGGCATTTGCAAAATACATTGGCAGATACAAATGCATTGGACATATTTACACGTTTGCAACCACAAATAGGCATCTGCTACTTCTCAAACCAGTCAGTTTCAAATCTTCCCACCTTGACCTTTGCTATTATTTTCGCGTTTAACCTGTTGCAAAACTAACTTGTGTACTTGAAAGCTCAGAGGCCAGAGACAGGGGTGCATTTGATGAAGTCATGCGGCTGAGCCACACCGCTCCCATATGGCAGGAAAATCAAAATGAAAGGGTTAAAATAATACTGTTTTCAATTAAGTGAAACCATCACACTTATGTAGACTATCATGTATAACTATTTCATGACTTATAGTAAACATTCCTAAATGTATTTTACTGACATCACTCTGTTTACTTTCGTTATTCCGTTGTGTACAATGGTTTGTTTTAGAATTTAATGCCAGGTTGACTATAATGTCACCATAAACAGTATTGGGGTTGTGGGTTTAACTGGAAGTTTTTTTCTCATGGAAGGTTTAGATTTTTACAGATGAACTTAAAAATATTTAATCAATATTTGTTCAATTATTTACTCATGTTGTAATGACTAGCCGCAGGATAATGTGCCAGGCCACAATGACGGGCCGACTGTATATTTTCTGTTATTTAATATTGATCATTATCATTAGCAAACTTGCTAATTTATACATCTGCCTTATCAGATTCAATATCTTTATTGTCATTTATGCCTAAAATTATATTTATAAAACTCCTTTCAAAGTGATTTTCCTGCCAGTCGAGGGCGGTGTGGCTCAGCTGCATGACGTCATCAAATGCACCTCTTTCTCTTGCCTCTGAGCTTTCAAGTGCACAAGTTAGTTTTGCAACTGGTTTATCTTGAAAGTAGTAGCAAAAGTCAAGGTGGGAAGATTTCAAACTGCAATGACAGATTTGAGAGGTTATAGATGCCTTTTTGTTTATGCATACGTGTAAATATGTGCAATGCATGCTAAATCTGAATATTTTCCATGAGCACTAAAATATATTGTGATTTGTGGTCCTAATGTGTCTGTAGGCTAGTAAATCATGTAGATGTTAAAACATGGGAACTAGTTTAAACCAAATAAATATATTTATTTATTACTGTAATAGAATTTGCAAACATGAGCTTTGCACTAAATTATTACTGGAAAAAAGTAACAATAACAGGTTAACAGAACAGAAAAACGATATATAAAACAAAACCATTTCTCCTTATCCCAATACTACTTATCTTTAAAGTAGCACAAAATTATTACTGAAGAACAAAGATTTTAAAACTGCTTTTCCGTTTTTGTTCTGTGTTGTGTTTAGACACAATAATAGAACACATTATCACGTTTCCTTTTCATTACACTTTAAGGTAATTTATAAACAAAGTGCACACAACAAAGTAAATAAAGTGCCTAAATAATAAAGTGCTAAAAAGGTGCTTTCTTCACATTTGTGGATCACTTTCTGCCCTATTGGTCAACGAATGCGGAAGTTATCCGAAAGTCCACCTTTTTGTGGATTGTGCGCACACCTTGACGTTAGAAATGTTTAAAAATCCACAAATGCACAGAGAGCCATCCACAAATGTGTGCAGCGATCCACAAATGTGAAGAAAGCGATCTAGAAAATTAATGCCATTAAAATAATTTTTTAAATATTTTTTATCTGCAAATCTCATTTTATTTATTTGTGAATTCCATTTCTTCCAAGAAATGTATGTGAAACTCTCTACATTCATTTGCGGATTATAGTTTATTTATTCAGAGTATTGCAACAATTCTGATCCCATAGTTCCCGGGTTTTTATTCACCGAGCTCCTCTTCTTTTCGCTGGCTGCAGCAGCATCTGTGTGCTTGCGGTTATTGCTGCTGAGTCACGTGATAGCGGACTACAAAACGCAGCAGGGCAGAGCAACGTGTGCAAAACTAGATGTATGGGAAATCATTTTCTTCATTATACAATTATAAATAAAATCAGTAGTAAAACACATTAGGATCGATATTTTATGTTAGGATCGATCCTTTTCGATACAACCTCCGTATCCTCAATATCGAATGTTCAAAATGAATCCTCCCACTGCTAGTTGCTCGTTTGTGATGCGTGTGCATCACTGTGTTCTACGTTGTGAAAAAAGTCCATCTTATTTAAACTACCAAAAGAAGAACTTCTGAGGAAACAATGGTTACAATTAATTTTTCAAATGACACCAAAGGAGTATAACCCCAGGGTTTTACTGTGTGCGCGTCATTTCACAGAAGATTGCTTCAATAATCTTGGCGCGTTCACTGCAGGATATGTTAAAAGACTATGCTTGAAGCAAATACCAACTTTAGCTGTTAGCTCCACCGAATCGCAACCTGAAAGTGTGACGATTTTTTTTGTCTTAAATAAATATTTGTTTACCTTATGTCTGTGTTTAGCTAATGCATAGAACACTACCGTTAACATGTACCTTTATTTCTTGGGTATTATAGTTTGTTTATCTAGCTATGAACTCAGCTAATTTAAGTGTTTAATCTTATAACTCTCAAAGTATTTATTTCAAGAATTGAGTGGAGTACTATCTGTATTGTAATAACATCTGAAGATACGAACACCGTACACTGTATGCCGTGACAACTAGTCCAAGTATAATACTGTTACTAGAGAATTGTAAATGTCCTTTTTGCACCTATATAGATATATAGGGGTGAAACTAAAATCATTTTTTATAACGTCGACTTTCTGAAATGCAATGTAATGTAACAACAACACAGAGTAAAGACAAAATATTATTATTACTTACGTATAAACAGTATTTTAAGTAAAAATTATATTTTATTTCAATGATGAGCAAAAGCACAACATGCATGTGGTCAGACTGGAAGTTTTGATGACAAGAGTTGTCATTTGCCACTGAGAAACATCGTGCTCCAGTCATGCTGAAGTTTCTTCCCAGCAAACATGCCCCTTTGGACCCGGTGTGGGCCCACTGCAGGCCCTATACCAGCGTGAAATGTGGGGCACGCTGTGGGTACACTGGGGGAAGTGTGGCCTGGGTCTGGGTACAAAGGGGGGAAGTCTAGACATACACTGGGCACAGCGTGAGCTTACTGTAGGCACACTGAACAAGAGTGGGGAAAGTGGTTCGTCTTAACACCACAATATTACTATTGATGCATATGCAGAACAACTGCACTTGTCAAAGGTAACCGTTTTAAACCGATGATGATTTTAAAATAATTTATTTACAGCCCAAAAAATAAGCTTACAGGAAAGCTTCAAAATATCTTCTGTGCTATGCAGAAGAAAGAAGTCATACAGGTTTGAAAGACAAGAGGGTGAGTAAATAATGACAGAATTTTATTTTTTTGAGTGAACTATCCCTTTAAGGTACTCTGTGCATTTGTGGATTTTGAAACATTTCCAACGTCAAGAAGTGCGCACATCCACAAACAGGATTGTATCGTTTCCAGCATTTGATTGATTAAATTATTATTATTTTGTTGCTGGGTTGCTGTCATTTAATCAAACCAAACTTTTCCATTCAGTAAAGAAACTAACAAAGGCCTATGTATATAAAGAGCCACGGACCCTTTTGTTATGAGTTTGGGAAATTCTGTTAAATTTCAGTTCCCCTTCAGTCGGTCTCTCGACGTTGTGAGAGACTGACTGGGGTTTGATCTTGAGAACCTACCTTCTCCGAGATAATTAATTATAAAACGCCAATGGGCTTGGCAAATGCGCACGCCAGTCTCCGCATCGTGAATACGGGTATAAAGGAAGATGGCGGCGGTCATTCACTCATCCTTTGTTCTTCGGAACCTGTGTGTTTGCTGATGCTACACGCGATACTCGACTTCGAGAAAACTTTTAACCTGCTGGATTTATGACGCGGAGCAGCGGACTTCTCCTTTCGGTGGACTTCCCCTGGGCGTTTCAGCAGAAGGCTACAGACCTTAAGAGGTAAGTCCCTCTGGCTACGAGCACGTCCCCGTAGCTGTATCCTTGGGTGCGACAGACTCATCCCGGAGTCTGACGGCCATGATTCCTGTGTCACTTGCTTGGGGCTCAAGCATGCTGAGACAGGTTTCACTGAAGCAATGTCCCGTGTGTGCGGACATAGCAATCAGGGTGTTGCGGTCACGGTTGGCTACGTTCTTTCGAGCGCTGCCACCACCCCGTCTGTTTCCCAGGCGTGTTCAGCTGCCGTTCGGCGAGGTTGACCGCTTTGGCAAGCGGCGGGGGTGATTTAGGGACGCCGATAGATGTTGCTCCGTCAGCTTCACGCTCGCGGACCATCTATACCCCTTCACGCTCACCTGGTTCGTCCCCTACGAGCGGCAGACGGCCGTCTCATAGTGGTAAGACTTCGCAAACGGATGATGACACTATCTCTGTCGCTGCGTCGGACAGCTGCCTGCTGGCATCGGATGCGGAAGACTCCTCTGATCTCCTGTCGTCAGGCAGTCGAGCTCCGGAGGAGACTGATGCTGAGATGTCGGCCATGCTTTCCTGG
Source organism: Barbatula barbatula (assembly GCF_947034865.1). NCBI lineage: Eukaryota > Metazoa > Chordata > Actinopteri > Cypriniformes > Nemacheilidae > Barbatula > Barbatula barbatula. Next base: position 11,411,782 of record NC_136765.1, on the reverse strand, counting down.
GCAGCCGGGTGCATCTGGTTCCAGGGTGTAACAACATCCTCCCCGGAACGCTCGCGGCTAGATGCGCGGTTTCGGGGGCGTGGTCAAAAGCCACGCCCCGCTCCGTTACCATTCTTCCCGGAGGTTCGCCAAGTCCTGGAATGCGCCCCTTTTGGCGCGTTTCAGGCCGGATGGCTCTGTGGCTGTGACTTCCCTGGTTGGTGGGGCGGCTAGAGTCTATGTTGACGTTCCCCGCGTGGAGCGCGCAGTCGCGGGCCACTTGTGCCCGCAGACAGCTGCCACTTGGGGGGCTCGACCTAGACTCCCGTCCAGACCATGTAAGCTCTCTTCGACACTCGTCGAAGGCTTGCAGTGCTGCTGCACGAACCGCCTCCGCTCTCCACGCCATGACGGTCCTCCGGGTTTTTCAGGCGAAAGTCCTGAAGGATTTGGACGGCGGGAAGTTCGACCCAACTCGTATGAGTGAGCTACGTACTGCCACAGACCTCGCGCTATGAGCGACGAAGGCCACGGCACGTGCACTGGGTCGGTCGATGTCCACAATGGTGGTCCAAGAGAGGCATCTGTGGCTTAGTCTTGCGCAGGTGAGCGGCGCCCAGAACGCCCGTTCTGGATGCGCCCATCTCGCAAGCAGGGCTGCTTGGTGATACCGTGGAGGACGGCAGTTCTCCGCGGTCTGGCAGACTGAGGCGATCGAACAGATCCTGCCACGCAGCAACGTGCCCGCCAACAGGTCGGCATGGTCTCGGGCACAGCCTGGTTCCCAGCAGCCCTCCCGCGGCGGCCCTCCGGTTGAGGAACCTCCCAGAGGACGACCCACCAGAGACGTAGACCCCCGCGGAAGAGGGCATCTGTTCCCCGTCAGCAGCTCGCCAAGAGGTTCTTTAAGCGGCCCTGACGGGACGAACCAGGGGGAGATTATACTGGGCCCGAATCCCGGCCTTTCCAACGCCGGATCGGAGAAGGACGCTGCCTGCCGCGTTCCATCGAGTCTGGGCCCTTTTTAGGGTCCGGCGCCCACATACTCACAAAGAGAAAAATCTCCCCTGGGTTTTCCTCCACAACACTCTCGTCCAGACGGTGTATTGGATGGATCGGGCCGCCGACCGCAATCTCCCCTGGACATTGCGTCAGGCCGCCTGAAGCAGGTAAACATACAGAGCCGTCAACCTCCCGGGGGGTCCCCCCTGTGCGAGGTGACCGTACTGTCAGCCACCAAACCAGCCTCCCCCGGCACGGTGAGGCAGATTGTCCCTCTGGTCCCGTTGTTGCGGTTCTTGGGCGCTTGGTAGCGCACCAGCCCGTCACACTGGATAGAGAGGACAGTCCGTCTCGGTTACTCGATCCAATTCGCCAGGCGCCCCCCCAAGTTTCGGGGCATTCTGTACACCTTGGGGCGAGGAGAGAATGCTTCCGTACTTCGGCAGGAGGTCGCCGCCCTTCTGGCGAAGGGTGCGGTCGAACCCGTCCCTATAACCGAGATGTCGTCCGGGTTTTACAGCCAGTACTTCATCGTGCCCAAAAAGGGCGGGGGGCTGCGGCCCATTTTGGATCTGCGGCACCTGAACAAGCACCTGCACAAGCTGCCGTTCAGAATGCTGACGCAGAGGCGCATCCTGGGCTCGGTACGTCACCAGGACTGGTTTGTGGCGATCGACCTGAAGGACGGGTACTTTCACGTCTCTATTCTCCCCCGACACCGGCCGCTCCTACGGTTCGCGTTCGAGGGAAGGGCGTATCAGTACAGGGTCCTGCCATTCGGTCTGGCCCTGTCTCCACGTGTTTTTTCCAAACAAGTGGAGGCTGCCTTAGCTCCTGTCAGGGAGCAAGGCTCGCGAGTGCTAAACTATCTCGACGACTGGCTTATCTTGGCACACTCGCGAGATGTGTTGTGCACGCACAGGGACCTTGTGCTTCGGCACCTAGACCGTCTAGGCCTCCGGGTCAACCAGGAGCAGAGCAAGCTCTCCCCCGCGCAGAGCACCTCTTACCTCGGTATGGAACTAGACTCTGTCCGTATGTCAGCACGTCTCACCAACGAGCGTGCACAGTCAGTGCTGCGCTGTCTGAGGTTGATCAGTCAGAATCCCTCGACGCCGCTGAAGAATTTTCAGAGGCTCCTGGGGCACATGCCGTCCTCGACGGGGGTAATCCCTCTCGGGTTGATGCACATGCGGCCGCTTCAGCACTGGCACGCCGGCACCAGGCGGATTACGGTAACGCCTCAGTGCCTTCGCACTCTCTTACCCTGGTCAGACTTGACCTTTTCTCCGAGCGTGGGTTCCGCTTGGACAGGTTTCGAGGCGTGTCGTGGCAACGACAGACGCCTCCCTGCAAGGGTGGGGTGCGGTGTGCAAGTGGGCACGCAGTATCGGGTCGGTGGACAGGTCCCCGACTGCGTTGGCATATCAACTGCCTAGAGTTGTTGGCAGTCCTTCTGGCACTGAGGAGGCTCCAGCCCCTCGTGCAGGACAAACACGTGCTAGTCCGGTTGGACAGCACGACTGCCGTGGCGTACATCAATCGCAAGGCGGCATACACTCACCGCAGTTATCACAACTCGCCCGACGCCTCCTCCTTTGGAGTCAGCAGGTGAAATCCCTGCGGGCCACGTTTCTTCCGGGCAACCTGAACCAGACAGCCGATGCGCTCTCTCGACAGTGTACTCCCCACGGAGAGTGGCGACTCCATCCCCGTGCAGCCCGGCTCATGTGGGAAGCGGTTCGGCAGGCACAGGTGGACCTGTTGCCTCCCCGGACTCCACCCATAAGGTCCTGTGCAAGGTCAGGGAAAGGGGCATCAGGTTCTGGTGAGTGGTGCCATACTGGCCCAACCAGACCTGGCTCTCGGATCTGGTAGATCTGACGACGGCCCCCCCTGGCCCATTCCCCTGACGAAGGACCTTCCGTTGCAGGGGAAGGGCACGTTGTGGCACCCCAACGCAGGCCTCTGGAACCTCCATGCGTGGCCCCTGGACGGGACGAGGGCTTGCCCGTTAGCGGTCCGGGAGACTGTCTTACAGGCTAGAGCCCTGCCTCTAGGCGGTCATACGCTTATAAGTGGCGCCAATTTGTCCTGGTGTTCTCCCCGGGAGGAGAACCCACGGAGTTGCCTGATCGGATCAGTGCTGACCCGCTGGTAAGTATCCCCGTCAGCACAACCTGGTCACCAGGTTCCTCAGGAGCGCGAGAAGGGTGTGTCCACCTTGGCCGCGCTCCGTACCCTCTTGGGACCCTAATGTGGTCCTACAGGGCCTTGGTACGGCCCTGGTGAGCCCCTAAGAATTGCCAATCTTCCTCAGTTGGATGAAAGATGCACTCTTTGTGGCGCTCACCTCCATCAAGAGGGTGGGGGACCTACAGGCATTCTCTGTGTCCCAAAGGTGCCTGGAACTCGGGATCGGTAATTCTCACGAGATCCTATCCCGACGACGTGCCCAAGCTTCCCACTACTCCCTTCCGGGACCAGGTGGTGAACCTGCAGGCGCTCCCCTCCGGAGAGGAAGAGCCAACCTTTTTATGTGTTGTGTCCAGTACACGCGCTGCGCCTCGGTCTGGACCGCACACAGAGCCTCAGAAGCTCTGAGCAGCTCTTTGTCTGTTCTGGGAGACGGCACCCGGGGGGGGCTGTCTCCAAACAGAGGTGGCGCACTGGGTACCAATCCCAGGATCGCCGTGCCCGCTGGCAGTGAGAGCCCACTCCACTCGTGGGCACTTGCACAGGGCGCCTCTCTGGCAGACATTTGTAGAACTGCGGGTTGGGCTACGCCCAGTACCTTCACGAGATTTTACAATCTCCACGTGGAACCATTGCAGCACATGCCCTTAAACGCAGCCAACGTTTAGGGTGGGCTCCTGGTTTGGGCGTACGCCTGCGAAAGCACCTTCTCCCCTCACAGGTGAGACTAGTGCGCTATTGTAGCCTACCTACTTTCCCCTCTCGGGCGAAGTATAGGCATTCCATCCATCACTAAACATTGCACTTGGTAACAGACTGAGCGGAGCCGTCTGTTAGAACCAGGTCCGTTATAGGTAGAGTCATCCCTGCTCAGGCAGACCCCTGTATTAGGACTAGTGCCCCATACGTAGTGACTCCCCTCTGGGTCGTTCCGTGTGTTGAATTCCTCACTCAGGATTTCCCGATTGGTGAATCTGTGACCTCCCCGCCGGTGGTAATCCCACCTGGATTGTCCCCCTATTCGGGCTAACACCTTTCCGCATGTTGTTCTCCCTGCCGGGGAGACCATGTCATGTCTCCACATGTACCTCCCCTCCGGGTAGGATGTGGCCTCCGTAACACACTCTTCTAAGAGGAGAGCAGTGTTTCCCCAGTGTTCGGCTCCGGACAGCTCCTCGCTACTAGAGGCGTACGCCACTGTCCGTGAGGCCGTCAGTAGAGGCTTCTCAGTATGACCAATACTATATGACTGGAAGATTACGTCTCGCGGTAGCACTCTTGTGACTCGCTAGCCCAGTCAGGGTCGCTCCGCTAGAGGTTGTGATATCGGTGCAAGCGCTGTGGTGTTTAAGATTGATCCCCAGTCAGTCTCTCACAACTTAGAGAGACCGACTGAAGGGGAACGTCTCGGTTACGTCTGTAACCTCGGTTCCCTGATGGAGGGAACGAGACGTTGTGACTTCATGCCACAACGCTGCACCGAATCACTGCAGTGAACGGGAGTGCCCTCTCAGGTTCCTCAGTACAAAGGGTGAGTGAATGACCGCCGCCATCTTCCTTTATACCCGTATGCACGGGGCGGAGACTGGCGTGCGCGTGCCATTCGCCAAGCCCATTGGCGTTTTATAATTAATTATCTCGGAGAAGGTAGGTTCTCAAGATCAAACCCCAGTCAGTCTCTCACAACCGAGGTTACAGACGTAACCGAGACGTTATATGTGACAGCCTTCACAGAGAGAAAAAACAAAACAACAAAAGTGACATAAATCACCTTATTCATTTTGCGAATCTGATCTTACGGTGTATGTGAGAGAACTTTTTTAAGAACTGAACGCACTTTAAACGTTTTACAAACACTCACAGTAAATGAATTAAAGCAGTCTGTTTAATTAAACAAGAGTTGTTTTTTTATGTTCTATGTGTAATTGATACAGTTACTTTGTTGTTTTTTTACAATAAAGCAGATTTTGTAAAATAATTACGGACTTGAGTTTGATGTTGTTGTTTCTTTGTGTGATCTGCAAATGCAGACGCGCGCAACGTGGAAAAAAAGACAACATAAGTCCTTATAATCAGTAATTATGTTCCAATTAGAGGCAACAAATGTCGTGTTTATAATGGGGTTTATTGTCTTTGTTGAGTCGTGACGAGGCATGGTGTAACACTGGTGGATCAAGAAGGGCCGAAGCACTCGCGGTATTTATTATGTTACCATTCCCTGCTGTAAAATGAGCTTATTTCTATCTTGTATCGGCTTGATCTTCATTTTCCGGATCAGATTCGGGCTCTATTGATAAGGAAGGATCATTGCCATTTTATTTTGCAACCCGATGTTTAGAGGCGCTATATATTTCTGTGCAGTATTCGACCAATCACTACGCACTAGTGAACTGGCCATTCATAGCACACCTCGCTTTTCAGAGCTATGCGCTTCGTAAAATATCAGCACGTTTCAGAGAAGCGGAGGATATCTAATCCTGCACAGTATGTGGAAAATACCGTGTTTTTTTACCTTAAATCGTGTATACACATTGTATTACATCTAAAGCAAACAATAATATTAGTTTTAGCCGCGTCAAATGACCCCTTTAATACTGTTTAGGTTTTTCTTAGGTATATCAGTAAATAACAGTGCACAGTGCATGTAAAATCATCTAATCAAATCATCTAAAATCACTCAGAAATTACACAATAGGCGCCAGTCCCGTCGGCGGCTCGCTGGCTGCATGCTTACTAACAAAATCTCAGAGGCCGGCGACGGTGGTGTAATATATAGGGGTGGATACCACGCCCCTAAGCACATTTACATAGTCATTTAGCAGACGCTTTTATCCAAAGCGACTTACAGATGAGGAAACATTGGAAGCAATTATAACAACATAGGCAACAAAATACATAAGTGCATCAAACTAGTCCATTAAAGTCTAGCACAGTATACAAAGCTAAGAATAGTGAGGTTAGTACGTTTCTTTTTTCTTTTGGACAACAATGGCCAGTTACATTTTCATTTCTACTGGCATTATTCAATAAGATTTCAGTAAGGTTTAGAGAAGGGGAGTCCCCTAGCGTTTCACGCAATGTTGGGAGGAGCGTTGAAGGTAAGGGGACTAAAAGCTCACGTTACCCCAAGGCGTCCAACTATGCCGAAGCTGTAGTACACTAAGAACAGCGGGAATAGCAACCCGTTCGCGGGGTACTCCGGACTACACTCTTCGGCGGAGTTGAAACAGAACGCAAGGTGTCCGCCGATGTCTGACACCGCGGTCAAGCCAGCCGCAGTTCGAAAATACACGGTCAAGCCAGCCGCCGTTTAGATTCATTATGCGCCCATACTTCGTAAACTACGGTACTTTCTAGAAACACCGCTTTAAAAGCTTTATTTAAATGCGGATCGTCTGTGTGTCTCCTCAATATTATATATTGCGTTTTACGTTTAGAATATGTCGTTTTTGTAGTAATTTATGTATTTTTTCGGAATGTTTGCATTATAATTTCTGTAGGCTAAAGTAGGCCTACTTTATTGTAAAAACAATGTGTTCAAAACAAGTTTAGTGGTTTTAATACACGATTTCTAATAAGTTTCACAAACGGATGGTCGGATCCTGTAGGGGGCATCCCACACTATGTGCACACCATATATGGTCTCATTTTACTGAAGCATTTGGAAGAAATGGTCATTTTTTTCACTTTAAATGCCTATAGAAACTTGATTTCTAATAAGTTTCACAAACGGATGGTCGGACTCTGTAGGGGGCATTCCACAGTATATGCACACCATATATGGACTCATTTTACTGTAGCATTTGAGAGAAATTGTAATTTTTTCATTTTAAATGCCTATAGAAACATGATTTCTAATAAGTTTCACAAACGGATGGTCGGATCCTGTAGGGGGCATCCCACAGTATATGCACACAATATATGGACTCATTTTACTGTAGCATTTGAGAGAAATTGTAATTTTTCCACTTTAAATGCCTATAGAAAGATGATTACTAATAAGTTTCGCAAGCGGATGGTCGGATCCTGTAGGGGGAATCCCACACTATATGCACACCATATATGGACTTATTTTACTGTAGCATTTGGGAGAAATTGTCATTTTTCCAATTTAAATGCCTATAGAAACATGATTTCCAATAAGTTTCACAAACGGATGGTCTCTTCCTGTAGGGGGCATCCCACACTATATACACACCATATATGGACTCATTTTACTGTAGCATTTGGGAGAAATTGTCATTTTTCCACTTTAAATGCCTATAGAAACATGATTTCTAATAAGTTTCACAAACGGATGGTCGGATCCTGTAGGGGGCATCCCACAGTATATGCATACAATATATGGCCTCATTTTACTGTAGCATTTGAGAGAAATTGTAATTTTTTCATTTTAAATGCCTATAGAAACATGATTTCTAATAAGTTTCACAAACGGATGGTCGGATCCTGTAGGGGGAATCCCACACTATATGCACACCATATATGGACTTATTTTACTGTAGCATTTGGAGAAATTGTCATTTTTCCAATTTAAATGCCTATAGAAACATGATTTCTAATAAGTTTCACAAACGGATGGTCTCTTCCTGTAGGGGGCATCCCACATTATATACACACCATATATGGACTCATTTTATTGTAGCATTTGGGAGAAATTGTCATTTTTCCACTTTAAATGCCTATAGAAACATGATTTCTAATAAGTTTCACAAACGGATGGTCTCTTCCTGTAGGGGGCATCCCACATTATATACACACCATATATGGACTCATTTTATTGTAGCATTTGGGAGAAATTGTCATTTGTCCACTTTAAATGCCTATAGAAACATGATTTCTAATAAGTTTCACAAACGGATGGTCGGATCCTGTAGGGGGCATCCCACAGTATATGCACACCATATATGGCCTCATTTTACTGTAGCATTTGAGAGAAATTGTAATTTTTTCACTTTAAATGCCTATAGAAACATGATTTCTAATAAGTTTCACAAACGGATGGTCGGATCCTGTAGGGGGCATCCCACAGTATATGCACACAATATATGGCCTCATTTTACTGTAGCATTTGGGAGAAATTGTCATTTTTCCACTTTAAATGCCTATAGAAACATGATTTCTAATAAGTTTCACAAACGGATGGTCGGATCCTGTAGGGGGCATCCCACAGTATATGCACACAATATATGGCCTCATTTTACTGTAGCATTTGGGAGAAATTGTCATTTTTCCACTTTAAATGCCTATAGAAACATGATTTCCAATAAGTTTCACAAACGGATGGTCGGTTCCTGTAGGGGGCATTCCACACTATATGCACAAATAATTATTATTGTGACTTTTTTTCGGCCCGTAACTAGTCGTAACAAATCGTCTGGCTTATTGAGGAATGGTGAGCTATGACCTTTATAAGCGATCATGCGTTGGGGGTATGATAGGGGGGCAAAAACTCGCCCCAAAAATCCCATTGACTTAACTTTACGACAAATTTCAGCGGGTCGTAGCTCCGAGCGAGAATTTCGTTGAGATACATGCTGGTAACGACATTTGAAGAGGCTGGCAGGCCCTGTAAGAACATACCTCACAATGGGGTGTAAGTTGCACCCCTGGGGCGTAGGAGCACCCCCAAAAAGCCCCACTGACTATAATGGATGCCCATATAAAGAGTTAAAATGTCCCGCATGATATAACTTAGCAGTACCAGGCAACGAATCAGCATCCCAGGAACTTCAAAAAGATATGAAGCCACGCCCATAGCAACCATTTACATGGACTTAGCAACCGATCCTATAGACTTCCATTATAAATGGCCCACATTGATATCTTGTCCACACAGTGTCGTAGAGACAAGGGGTGTTCTCATTTGACTCAGGCATTCAATTAATCTGTCACAGGATCATTGTAAAGCTTTTAAGCCACGCCCATTGCAACCAAATAGGTTTACTTATTTTACAAGATGTATATCTCTGCATCAGAACATCGTAGAGACATGGGAGTTGGTTCATTTCACTTATACCTCAGAGTTTTAAAAAAAATTGTTTAATGCCAAGCCACGCAACCGTTAGGGCCAATAGCAAAACCTTCATCTTTGCATCAGAACATCGTAGAGACATGGGGGTTGGCTGTTTCACTAGTGGTTTGAAGGGTCATCCCCCTAGCCCAACACCAGCATTTTGCCACATTAGCACCACTTTACAATTTCTTCAGAGAATGTACCTTTCAATTTATAATTAATGTGTCTATAACTTTTGAAGCAGAAAAATGACAATTTTGGCCATCCGTTTTTGAAACTTATTAGAAATCGTGTTTCTATAGGCATTTAAAGTGGAAAAATGACATTTTCTCCCAAATGCTACAGTAAAATAAGTCCATATATGGTGTGCATATACTGTGGGATGCCCCCTACTGGAACCGACCATCCGTTTGCGAAACTTATTAGAAATCATGTTTCTATAGGCATTTAAATTGGAAAAATGACAATTTCTCCCAAATGCTACAGTAAAATGAGGCCATATATGGTGTGCATATAGTGTGGGATGCCCCCTACAGAATCCAACCATCCGTTTGTGAAACTTATTAGAAATCATGTTTCTATAGGCATTTAAAGTGGAGAAATTACAATTTCTCTCAAATGCTACAGTAAAATTAGACCATATATGGTGTGCATATACTGTGGGATGCCCCCTACTGGAACCGACCATCCGTTTTTGAAACTTATTAGAAATCGTGTTTCTATAGGCATTTAAAGTGGAAAAATGACATTTTCTCCCAAATGCTACAGTAAAATAAGTCCATATATGGTGTGCATATAGTGTGGGATGCCCCCTACAGGATCCGACCATCCGCTTGCGAAACTTATTAGAAATCATCTTTCTATAGGCATTTAAAGTGGAAAAATTACAATTTCTCTCAAATGCTACAGTAAAATGAGTCCATATATGGTGTGCATATACTGTGGGATGCCCCCTACAGGATCCGACCATCCGCTTGCGAAACTTATTAGAAATCATCTTTCTATAGGGATTTAAATTGGAAAAATTACAATTTCTCTCAAATGCTAGAGTAAAATTAGTCCATATATTGTGTGCATATACTGTGGGATGCCCCCTACAGAGTCCGACCATCCGCTTGTGAAACTTATTAGAAATCATGTTTCTATAGGCATTTAAAGTGGAAAAATGACAATTTCTCACAAATGCTACAGTAAAATAAGTCCATATATGGTGTGCATATACTGTGGGATGCCCCCTACTGGAACCGACCATCCGGTTGTGAAACTTATTAGAAATCATGTTTCTATAGGCATTTAAATTGGAAAAATGACAATTTCTCCCAAATGCTACAGTAAAATGAGGCCATATATGGTGTGCATATACTGTGGGATGCCCCCTACAGAATCCGACCATCCGTTTGTGAAACTTATTAGAAATCATGTTTCTATAGGCATTTAAAGTGGAGAAATTACAATTTCTCTCAAATGCTACAGTAAAATTAGACCATATATGGTGTGCATATAGTGTGGGATGCCCCCAACAGAGTCCGACCATCCGTTTGTGAAACTTATTAGAAATCATGTTTCTATAGGCATTTAAATTGGGGAAATCGCCATTTCTCCCAAATGCTACAGTAAAATGAGGCCATATATGGTGTGCATATACTGTGGGATGCCCCCTACAGGATCCGACCATCCGTTTGTGAAACTTATTAGAAATCATGTTTCTATAGGCATTTAAAGTGGAAAAATCGCAATTTCTACCAAATGCTACAGTAAAATGAGGCCATATATGGTGTGCATATACTGTGGGATGCCCCTACAGGAAGAGACCATCTGTTTGTGAAACTTATTAGAAATCATGTTTCTATAGGCATTTAAAGTGGAAAAATCGCAATTTCTACCAAATGCTACAGTAAAATGAGTCCATATATGGTGTGCATATAGTGTGGGATGCCCCCTACAGGATCCGACCATCCGCTTGCGAAACTTATTAGAAATCATCTTTCTATAGGCATTTAATGTGGAAAAATTACAATTTCTCTCAAATGCTACAGTAAAATGAGTCCATATATGGTGTGCATATACTGTGGGATGCCCCCTACAGGATCCGACCATCCGCTTGCGAAACTTATTAGAAATCATCTTTCTATAGGCATTTAAATTGGAAAAATGACAATTTCTCTCAAATGCTAGAGTAAAATTAGTCCATATATTGTGTGCATATACTGTGGGATGCCCCCTACAGAGTCCAACCATCCGCTTGTGAAACTTATTAGAAATCATGTTTCTATAGGCATTTAAAATGGAAAAATGACAATTTCTCCCAAATGCTACAGTAAAATAAGTCCATATATGGTGTGCATATACTGTGGGATGCCCCCTACTGGAACCGACCATCCGGTTGTGAAACTTATTAGAAATCATGTTTCTATAGGCATTTAAATTGGAAAAATGACAATTTCTCCCAAATGCTACAGTAAAATGAGGCCATATATGGTGTGCATATAGTGTGGGATGCCCCCTACAGAATCCGACCATCCGTTTGTGAAACTTATTAGAAATCATGTTTCTATAGGCATTTAAAGTGGAGAAATTACAATTTCTCTCAAATGCTACAGTAAAATTAGACCATATATGGTGTGCATATAGTGTGGGATGCCCCCAACAGAGTCCGACCATCCGTTTGTGAAACTTATTAGAAGTCAAGTCTCTATAGGCATTTAAAGTGGAAAAATGACAATTTCTCCCAAATGCTACAGTAAAATGAGTCCATATATGGTGTGTATATAGTGTGGGATGCCCCCTACAGGAAGAGACCATCCGTTTGTGAAACTTATTAGAAATCATGTTTCTATAGGCATTTAAATTGGGGAAATCGCCATTTCTCCCAAATGCTACAGTAAAATGAGGCCATATATGGTGTGCATATACTGTGGGATGCCCCCTACAGGATCCGACCATCCGTTTGTGAAACTTATTAGAAATCATGTTTCTATAGGCATTTAAAGTGGAAAAATCGCAATTTCTACCAAATGCTACAGTAAAATGAGGCCATATATGGTGTGCATATACTGTGGGATGCCCCCTACAGGAAGAGACCATCTGTTTGTGAAACTTATTAGAAATCATGTTTCTATAGGCATTTAAAGTGGAAAAATCGCAATTTCTACCAAATGCTACAGTAAAATGAGTCCATATATGGTGTGCATATAGTGTGGGATGCCCCCTACAGAGTCCGACCAGCTGTTTGTGAAACTTATTAGAAATCATGTTTCTTGGGGCATTTAAAGTGGAAAAATGACAATTTCCCCCAAATGCTACAGTAAACCATTACCATTAGTTATAAGTCATTATAGTAGGAAAGCATGTTTTTTCAAAACGCTATAATACGCTTTCAAAAGCCATTCCACAGTTAAACTTGTACAAATTTATGTTACTGCATTAAAATCATGTATTTGCATTTTGTAGCTAATCATTTAGACACTAACAACACATTTACTATAGGATACACATTAAAAAAATAATTTCACAGGAGTAGGCTACAGGTAAAACAATTTTAACACGTTTTATTTGATGGAAATATCAGTAACAGTAACTGTTAAACAAAAGTTGCAGACGGAGACATTGATAATGCAAACAATCTGACAAAAATGTTCATCAATTACGGAAATTCTAAACGTAAAACAAAATATATAATATTGAGGAGACACACAGATGATCCTTATTTAAATAAAGCTTTAAAAGCGGTGTTTCTAGAAATTACCGTTGTCTACTAAGTATGCGCGCATAATGAATCAAACGGCGGCTGGCTTGACCGTGTTTTTTCGAACTGCGGCTGGCTTGACCGCGGTCTGTATGAATACATATACATATATCATCCTATACAACTACAAAATATTTGATGTAAAGTTGAATGTTGTAAATATTAAGTTAAATATTTAATATAAAAATGAAAAAGTTACAACCAATCAATATTGTTTGTTTAACATCGGAACCTTTTTGGGGGGTTTGATGTTATCCGGTTCATTTAAGTGCAGCACGCGCACAGCAGGCGGAGCTGAGCGGCTTGTGGTTCCTGAAATAACTCGATACAGAAAGTGTGACAGTATCATCATTAGGAACGGATCGGGAGGAACGACATGGCCTTAAATCTGACTATCAACAGCAGCAACCCACCTTTAGGTAAGAACGCGTGCATTTTACATTTACTGCACTCGAGGCTCGGAAATACGTCAGCAAAGGGCTCAATGTATTGACACGCAGAATATCCTCCTCGTGCCATCGTGGCATAGCCTGCAATTACCCGTCTGCCTTTTATTGCACCTTTGGTCTTTATTGCTTTCCAACGCTATACGTTTGAATGAAAAAACAACAACGCAGGAGTGTTTATTGTAGTTTCAGATTACCTATTTAGATAATAACAAATCAAACGTATTTGTATGGTGCCATTATTATGAAGATCAAGTTTACTGTCACGCAGACTTCCGGTTATTTCAGATCTTGTCTATCACAACATGTTGGTATAAAAATGCTGTTATATTGTAGTTGCTGAATGTTAATGTTTGTGAAGTGCGCCGTCCAGTGCTGAAGAGCAGTGACACTGGCTGATGCAAGACACTTGAAACAGCAGCTGTCTACCCAAATGTGTCTATTCCACAGGACAACCTGGCATTACGTGCTGCAGTGCAGTGCAATGCAACTGTCTTGTTGTCCAGAATGCTTGTTTATTTATGTATATTAAAGTGAGATTATTTTGATTATAAACGAAGTAGACTGTCATCATAATGATTTCAAAACCAAAAGTTAAACACTGCAGCAAACCAAAACCAAATGTGTGCTTTATTTATTATTTCACTTGTGAACTCCGTATTGGAAATAAGTCCTATGCAGTCAAGTTTCTTTTCCGTAATGATGCCGTTCTTTACATTATGAATATGTAATGTTTTAACATAATTTCAAAGTTTAAGTTAAAATTGTTTTTAAAGTTCTACATGCATTTAATGATGATAAGGGTAAATTGTAATTTACAAAGGCTAAATGTTCTATTTGCAGTACAATCAAATTTGCACAGTGAATAAGTCTGGCTGGACCTGTTTTCTCAGTTTGCATTTGAGGGCCTTGAATTATGTAACTCGAAAACATACTTGCGTTTTATGTTTTCAAGCCTTCGCCTGCCTCACCCATGATTTTGATTCAGGATTAAAGAGAATGCCGTTGACACGGATGTTTCTTCAGTTCTATAACTTCATCAACACAATCTGTAATTTATGCACATCGGTATCATGTCTGTGTGCAATGAATGATTTAACAAACCCAAATCGTTTATTCCCTTTTGTTGCATAGGTCACTCAAGACTTATGCATGCGTTTTGTTAATCATATGAAGAAATGTTTATATTTTTTAAGGTAGAAATTATTAAACACCTTCTATCCCACACAAAAACACATTATTGTCAGTAAACGCAAGCAAACCAATGTAATTCGAATGAGTCGATGTCCCGTTTATGTCATGTTAAAGGTGTAGTTCACCTTCAAAATGAAAATCCTGTCATCATTTACACGCCCCCTTGCTGTTAATAACATTCCTCAAAATATCTTCTTTTGTGTTCTCCGGCGAATAAGTCATACAGGTTTGTAATGAAAGAGGGTGAGTAAATGATCACAGTTTTTCAATTTTTGGATAAATTATCACTTTAACTTGGTGTTCCTCTCCACTGGTGGTTACCCTTTTTTTTGGCATGTATTTGCATAATGTAAATTAATGAAAATGTATATATCTGCCTGTAGGGGCGCTGTTGGCTGCAGAACATGTGAAAGGTAGCATCAATCTTTCTGTGGAGGAGGGGAAAGACACCAAGCTTCATGTGTCTGAGTAAGTATACGATCACTAGAGGATTTTCTGATTCTAGACAAAAAACTAACTATTGATCTTTGATTCTACGTCTCTCCTCTTTAGTCATGTGCAGTTCAATGACGTGAACTCCATCACACGTTATCTCGCCCGAGTGGCTCCAGCATTAGGACTGTATGGTTCTAACATGATGGAGCAGACTGAGGTTAGAATCATACACTAACACTACAGTTCACTCGTTTTTATTATGCATTATTTTATTGGATAATGAATATTGGTTGAATTATTTGCTGTACTGACGGGGATAAACAAATCTAGGATGCAAAATTTGGATTTAACTTAGAAATAGAAAAAGTGATAAAAACAAAACAAAAGATGTATGTATTGCTAGGCCACCAGAAATCAAGTAAACCTTGTTTGATTATTAAAGTTGTTCTCTTTCTTGCAGGTTGATCATTGGCTGGAGTTTAGTGCGTGTCGTCTTTGTGGTCAGTCTGATCTGTCTCTTGCTCTGCTTGAACTGGATAAAACTCTGGCGTTGAGAACCTTCCTGGTTGGTCACAGTGTAACCCTGGCTGACCTCTCCGTGTGGGCCGCTCTCAAAGGTGAGGCTATTAGCTGTACAGTTCATAAAGAAATGGTTTCAAGATCTAGGAATGCATATTAAATGTACTATGGTGATGTAATCCCTGAGATATAAATCTGTAGTTAATCTTCGTGTATTCTTGTAACTACAAACGTTGTTTTTATATGATCTGCTCTGCTAGATGTCAGGACAACTAAAACTATTATGTTTCCACTCAAAGGTAATGTAGAGTCACAGGTCAAGTCAGGCTCTTACCCAAATCTCTGCCGCTGGTTTTCATTCCTGAGCTCTCAGGTGCCATTCAGTTCTGTAGGCAGTAAATGGGCCAGCAGGATCAACACCAGCAAAGCTGCAGTGAGTATAGCATTGTTTCACTTGCCACGAAGGTGAAACTAAAATGTTTACATCAATACACTAAAAATAAATTTAATGGGACTGAGCTTTGAAATGGATTGGCTTTCTTGAGGTATTTCTTTTTATAGCTTCAGATGTGAATAAAAATAATATCCTTAAAAGTCCAGTGTGTCATTTTATTTTTACAGGATCTATTGAAAGAAATGCAATAAAATAGACATAACTAGGTTTTCAGAGACCTTACATAATAAAGCGTTATGCTTTTATTACCTTACAATGAGCTATTCCTGTCTACATACACCACGGGTCCTCTTGCATGGAATTCATCATGTTGTTTCTACAATAGCTCTAAACGGACAAACTGCTCTACAGATGGCGTGTCGTAAATGTTATCTCCTTCGGCAAAGAAGTTAGCCACCGTATTGTTTTGAAAGTGAGGAGGGAGGGAGCCGTTGGTTGCAATTCACAATCTCACTGCTAGATGTCACAAAATTTCATACACTGGACCTTTAAAGCAAAAAAGTGAATAATTTGCATGATTTTGAGGAAACTTTAAACGAACATGCAGTGCATCGTGATGTGCTCGCCATAAAGTCTCAATGCCATGTGTTTGTAGCCTGTGGAAAAAGAGAAGAAACAGGATTTGGGAAAGTTTGTGGAGCTTCCTGGAGCCGAGATGGGCAAAGTTGTGGTGAGGTTTCCTCCAGAGGCTAGTGGGTAAGTAACCCTAACACCCCCACATTGTTTTTATCTTTGGCGGTAAAGATATGAGTTTCTGAGGTAAACCACCACCTCCACAGATACCTGCACATCGGCCACGCCAAGGCAGCTCTCCTTAACCAGCACTACCAGATCAGCTTCAAGGGCAAGCTTATAATGCGCTTTGATGACACCAACCCTGAGAAGGAGAAGGAGGACTTTGAGAAGGTATGACATAACGCCCTTTCCTCATTTTGAGATCAAATAAATAAATCTGATTTCAGTAATATAATATAATAATATTGGTGCCATGATATAGCTTGCATTCATTCAGTGTAAACTTATTGGGTCTTTTATCATCCACCATTCTGAAAATACAAAGTTTCTTACAATGGATGCTCTCTTGCTGCAGGTGATCCTGGAGGACGTGGCCATGTTACAGATCAAACCAGACCAGTTCACCTACACCAGCGACCACTTTCCCACCATCCAGCGGCTGGCAGAGAAACTTCTGCAGGAAGGCAAAGCCTACATAGATGACACTCCCCCAGACGTTATGAAGCAAGAGAGAGAGCAAAGGGTCGAGTCTCAAAACCGCAGTAACTGTAAGGGCACATTGCTGGCTGTTACTTCCACAGTTTATTCCACACTACAGAAACTATGATATTGAATGTGCTCTTGGTTTTGCTGCAGCTGTGGAGAAGAACATGCAGATGTGGGAGGAGATGAAGAAAGGCTCAGAGTATGGCCAAACCTGCTGCATGAGAGCAAAGATTGACATGAACTCCAACAATGGATGTTTGCGTGACCCAACACTGTACCGCTGTAAAAATGCTCCTCATCCTCGCACTGGCACCACTTACAAGTAAGGAAATAAATGCTCAGATCAGCTGAGCTCTACTTTAAAGGCCTACATGGGGCTGAATGTTACCTGATATTAAGTTTTTTATATTTTCACCCTCAATACAAAATATTGTTTGAGAAACAGCTGTGTGCCTGTTCAATGCAAGTCAATAGGGTCCAATAGGGTGTTTTTTTGTTTACCAACATATCTTCAAAATATCTTCTTTTGTGATCTGCAAAAGAAAGTCCTACAGGTTTTCATTGACATGAGAGTGAATAAATGATGATTAAAATATGTTTGTCTTATTGTTTTCTTGTCCTAGAGTGTACCCCACATATGACTTTGCTTGCCCTATCGTGGACAGCGTTGAGGGTGTGACTCATGCTCTGCGTACAACCGAGTACCACGACAGAGACGAACAGTTCTATTGGGTGATAGATGCTCTGGGTGTGCGTAAACCATACATCTGGGAGTATGCCAGACTCAATCTCAACAACACTGTGCTATCCAAGAGGAAACTCACCTGGTTTGTCAATGAGGGCTATGTGGATGGCTGGTGAGTTGATGACTTTAATAATAATAATTAAGAAATATTAGTGCACTTAGTTCATTTTATTTTGTCTGTTCTTTCCTACAGGGACGACCCACGTTTCCCCACAGTCAGAGGTGTGTTGCGAAGAGGAATGACTGTTGAGGGACTTAAACAGTTCATTGCTGCGCAGGTATGTGTATCATCAACACAGTCCAAAAGATGAGCCAAAAGATTATGTCCATTTGCATTTCTCACACTTTCAGTGTCAAATTTTCCTTACACACACAGTTTCAGCCAATGTCATGTTTATCTTGACTACCTATAGAGTAGTATTGCATCCTTTATATCTCTGAAGAGTCCTTAGTTTTATCACATTTAGAAAAGACCGATACAGCTGTACTGCATCTTTCCAAAAACAGACAAGTTCCTGGTGGCGTTCAGGGGACGGAGCTAAAGAGTCACAAGCATACATCATCACATTATCCCTGGATAACATTCAATTCACAATACATTCATGTTGTTTATATGATATGGACTTATGGGCTGCTTGTCAACAAAACACAGACATTTGACAAAGTTTTACCTAACGCTTCATTTATGACGGGGACTGCCACATCTTTCAGTATCAAATGATCTGCACATCCTAGGTTGAACTAGCTGTGGTTTATAAAACCAAATGACTAGGGATGTAATGATTCACGGCAAGCTGGTTGAAAATCAATTATTATTATATTTGACGACAAGTCAGATGAGATTTTATATGAATCGCAATACATGTTTTGAACAGCAGGAGTCACTGTGTTTACTGCAAACTTGGAAAATGCTGAAATTTTTCTAGATGTAAAAAATTCAGAGAAAAGCACAGACAAACTCTTTTTATATTAAATACATTGTTTTGATTTTTATTTCATATGGAATTTCTTTTAAAATAGCAGTTTGTTTTTGTTTTTATAATGCTATCTTTTATTTTACAAAGAAATGTGCTGCATTTGAGATGATAGAACAGCAGTTGTTCTTTTCTAATATGTCTCAACTCATTTTGTAAATATAAATCATATTGCATTGTGAGCTAAGTGAATGGTTACATCCCTGGAAATGACAAATCTTCCAAGGATTTCGTTCCTAATGACATCTTCAGGGCCATACTCGAAAAAAAAAGACCTTTTTCAGACCTTTCGCCACATTTAACCTCAGTCTCATTCACTCTCTATTATAGGGAGGTTCAAGATCCGTGGTCAACATGGAGTGGGACAAGATCTGGTCATTTAACAAGAAGGTAAATGTTGCGACCACACCTGAGATCCACCGTCCCTGCACCTGAACTCCAGCTGGTCCTTGTGATCCCATTTATTCCCTAGCTATAATGCCCTAAACAAATCGGCTGCCTAATATCTTCTCACATTATCAGCAACATTATTTTGAACGAAGACTAAAGTTAATCTGAAAGTATCAAGACACTAATCTCTCCAGCCCCAACAGCCAAGTCACCATTCACCTACTAACTCACCTCTGCATCCGTCTTTTGTTGTGTCAGATGTTGTAATGTTAATCATTTGTGTGTTTTCATGCCTATTTATTTCCATCTGGTTCATGATGTACTTCCATGTTCATTCAAAATTAACAGGCATCATTCAAAACAATCTGGAAACGTGTTTGTTTTTTAGTGTCTGTCTTTGGTCATCTGCACTTCATTTTCTGCATCAGGCATGTCTTGAGCCCTATAACACTGCTCGCTAGTTGCAAGCTTTATCAACCATCTTCTCTTTACTTTTTTGTGCTGTTCATTATTTCATTTCTTTCTTTGACACCATCATCTCTTGGCACTGTCTTTTGCCTAAGAGGAGAAATGTTGTTGCATTCATGGCCAGGAAATGGAACAATCAAAAACATGATAATTCTGGCCATTACATTGAAACCATGGCTTTTTAATTTTATAGTAGCCTGTAATGGGCTTGGTCTAAAATTATTATAGGTCAGGAATTTGTGACCTTCTATGACTAATGGTGATATGCACTCTGGAACACTTCCTGTTCTGTCCATCTCTGAGCTGTGTGTCCCCTGTTCTGCATTAAAATGCATCTCACTTCTCTGTTTACAAGCTGCCAGTTAGCTGTAAAAAGGTATTCCTACTCCTCCTCTTCCTCTTTCCCACTGTTTCTTTTCCTCACGTCTCCCCTGCATTGTCTCTTTCCCTCTCAGATCTTATTCGCTAATCTTACACTTAAACACAGAATGTTGGTTGAAAGGTTCTCAAAAAGTGAACTAAAGACAAATTCCTTCACCATTTTCTCATTTGAAAATGTTTCTTTCTTTTGTGCAGCACGACATCTTTGTCCACCTTTATTTTTATAAAAAAAACAAGCGGGACACACTACTGTTTATTATATATTGTATTGTTCCTCCTGTATGACATATCGCTTTTATAGCTTGTAAAAAATCAACTATTATTACTCATCGTGGTGATTAGCATATTCATGACGTCATTACGCTGTACTTGCGTTTAGTATCTGAATTTGCTGTATTTTAATACAATTAAATGGCCAATAAAGCCGTTGTTGTTCATATTCATTTATATAATATATTCAATGTGCTGTCTGCAGCTCACTGAACAGAGAAGACGTAGAGAAATGTTTCCACTCACTGAAACTTTTTCTTCACTGCGCGCCTTTGTGTGTTTGCGTGCATGCGATGGGGGGGATGCATCTGCACCGCGAGTCTCTGTTTATTATATTTATTTACAAAACTATTCTTTAAAGTCGATATCGGTACTTATGCATACTGTTATCGATACTTCGCTCTATAATTTGACGCGAAAAGATGTTAAACATTTTAAGTTTCTTTATTACAGCTGAGCTTTAGAACTGCAGTTTACAAATGCTTTCGAGCAAACAGAAAATGCTACATAACAAAATGTATTAGTGTTCCTTGGCATACCAATTATGGCACTTAGCATGTGCATAGGAGCACATCGTAATGTATTTCACAAAAATCACTATGGTATTTGGCTGGTAGACCATATTTCATTTTTCCTTTCTGGTTTTAGGTCTACATAAATCTAGCATCGTTTGTCATGAAGCTTATCGATACTCTGGTATCGACCCTATTATGTACTGGTCCATAAAAGTTCCGTTTCTCTGTACCCATCCTTAGTGAGGAGACTCCCCTGTGCAGTCTGTGTTTGTGCTATAAATCATCCCCAATAATCACCCCGACCCCGCCCCCCACCCCCTCATACAGCTTCTGGCAGATTTCATAGAAAATGCTTTGAACGAATTGTGATGTCTTATTCTAGTTCTCTGTAGACGCATTCCAAGTCAAATAGAAAAGCTTTTGAATACAAACTTCCAAATTAAAAACTACACATTGTGGGCAGTATCATGGTTATAGAGCATTTCTATGATTTACAGAGTGTTCAGTTAAGTGTTTGGCTTTCCCTGCTCTTCATTTCACACTTCTCTCCCTCCTCTTCTTTCTTCATCCTGTCACATTCTTGTCTCCATCATGTATTATATGTTTAAGTTGCTCTTTTGGTCCATGCAGAACAATGTTTGAGCTGTAAAGCCGAGAGAATTTGGTCTCGCTTTACTCTCTAATTTGATCTGAATACCTGTCATTGAATGTCTCTTCTCTCTGTCTCTTTTGTCGCTTTGTAGGTCATTGACCCAGTAGCCCCTAGGTTCACTGCGCTGCTGAGCTCTCAGGTCATTCCCATTTTCGTTTCCGAAGCCAAGGAGGAGATGAAAGAGGTTGCCAAACATCCCAAGGTAATAAATACTGCATAAGTAAAAGTTGGTTTATTATTTGACATTGACAGGAGTATCAGCAGATCATTTTATTGGAAATCCAAAATTTGCCTCTGTTTGGTTGAAATTTGCTTTTATTTGACTTTTGTAGTTTAACTACTCAGGCTTGGTAAACCTTGTCAAATAAAAAAGATTTTCAGTCCTATCTACTGTGGGAATTTTCAGAATGCAGACGTAGGAATGAAGCAGGTGTGGTACGGGCCGAAGGTCTTAATCGAGGGTGCTGATGCCGAAACACTTACAGAGGGAGAGATGGTCACCTTCATCAACTGGGGAAACCTGATCATCACCAAAATCAACAGGTAAAGCTAAATTCACAACAGAGTGTTGTGTATGAAAGGGATCAACAAATGTATTAATAAAATCCTCTCTCATTTCACTCGGTTCCATACAGAGTTAGATGGCCTCACAATAGCTTTTTATTTGGAGCAAACCAGCAGCCTTCAATTTAACCACTTTGCTACTTTTCATCAGTTAAACTTTTTTTTGCCTTCCTTTTTACAGGGACAGCAGTGGAGTGATAACCTCTCTGAACGCCCGTCTGAATTTGGAGAACACAGATTTTAAAAAGACAACTAAGATCACTTGGATAGCGGAGACTGCCCGTGCCCCGCTTGTGCCCACTGTATGTGTGAACTACCAGCACCTCATTACCAAACCAGTGCTAGGCAAAGATGATGATTTCAAAAATTTCATCAACAAGAACAGCAAGGTATGTCATGCTTGATATTGTATGATACGGGAGACATATGAAATATGGGGCTTTAGGACGGGGTTGAGAATCACTGTGATAGGTAAATGGCAATATGATACAGAAAGTTCTTCTTGCCCATATCAAACTATTATTTTGTTTCCAGATTGAGGAGAAGATGCTGGGAGATCCTTGCCTGAAGGATTTGAAGAAAGGTGACATTATACAGCTGCAGAGGCGGGGCTTCTATATCTGTGATCAACCCTATGAGCCAATCAGGTTAAACCTATAATCTATTCTAACAAAATCATCTTTTAAATGTACTGTAAATCTTGTTGCCAGAAACACATCAACCAAGTACAGACAGAAACGACTCTTTACAACAGCAGCTGGGCTTTTCTCCACATGCTCAGTGCCAGCGCTCTGCTCTTTTTTTTTTTCCCACGCTACGCGCACCAGAGCCCGATTAGGCAGCACGCGATAAGCGCATGCAGAGCTCACCAGAAAACTCCATGGAATTTAACGCTTGTTATTGACAAGTATACAGACACAACATGAGCGCATCACTATAAGGCACTGTTTGCTGTGACAGATTTTAGTGAGCCTGAGGACGAACAATGTGATATTTGAGACGATCAAAACTAAACTAACCACGAAAAGTTCAGGGAATGTACACACAAGAGGATAACTCATATTTTTAAATGACGTACTTTTAAGTATATGGGGCTCTTAAAAAAAGAATTTTGGCGCCTTTGTTTTTTCCTCTAAATGAGCCAATGGCTCCTTAATTGATTAATTTTTTTCTGCAGCCCTGGCTCTTTAGATTTTGTTCTAAAAAAACATATGACTGCTCCCGCATGACAGTAGCTTGCATAAAAAACAGTGAAAGAAAAATTTATATTTTTTAATATAATAATGCATGAAACTGGCCTTGGGTAGCTAGAAACTTATCTATTTGGATACTTGCATAGAGAACGTTTCAGGAAAACAATAACGTTGTCGTACACATTGGTATGTGTCATTTCTCTTCTCTCATTTATTGTTTTAATAATTATGAATTGTATTTTTGTCTCAATTGTTTTTGACCTTGTTCAGCCCTAACAGCTGTAAAGAGAGTCCCTGTGTCCTGCTATACATCCCAGATGGACACACAAAAGAGATGCCTACAGCTGGTTCCAAGGACAAGAGCAAAAGCCAGGCAGCTGCCAAACCTGTAAGTACACAATATTGTCCATATTCCATCCACCATATTCTATGCCTCTTAGTTTTATACATAAGAGAGAGACAACTGTATAAATATAATTTTTTCCTTTATCACACTATAACCCATCACGCTCTCGAAGATCTCAAAACGCAGGACTTTTGATAATACCTAGAATAACTAAATCCACCAAAGGGGCCGAGCTTTCTCATACGTAGCACCTATTATTCGAGGATCAGACACACTCGCCCAATTTAAATCTAGATTAGACACATCTTTTCAGTCAAACATTCACTTAATGCTAAATATGCTAAATAAACCACCAGGAGATGCTGACATTAGATATTACTTTTTTATAACAAGTTAAACTATTCATGTTCTGTGTTTTACCCTTCTGTGTTTTTTGTTTTTCCCCTGTAAAGCTGCTTTGGAACAATGCAAATTGTGAAAAGCGCTATATACTGTAAATAAAATTGAATTGAATTGAATTCTCTGCAGAAGGCCGAGTCTGAGGCTCCCACTAAAGTCAAACAAGCTCCCACCTCCAATCCACCATCTGCCGGAGCAGGAGATGCTTCTGCCCTGTTCTCCAGCATTGTGGCTCAGGGAGATCTGGTGAGGCAACTCAAGACTGATAAAGCCCCTAAAGAGCAAGTGGACTCCACTGTTAAGCATCTTTTGGCCCTCAAAACTGAGTTTAAACAGCTGACTGGACAGGAGTACAAACCTGGCATGGCCTCGCCCACTTCTGCTGCAGCACCGAAGAGCTCCGCCCCCACGCCAGCAGCAGGAAGTCCAAGCCCTGCTTCCTCTTGTTGTCCTTTCACTCGTGTTGCTGAACAAGGGGAGGTGGTTCGTAAACTGAAAGCAGAAAAAGCACCAAAGGTCTGTATAAAACTATAATAGAAAATATAAAAAGTATTAAAAATATATATTTTTAGAATAAAACATTAATATTCAACATTATAGATGGACACTACAGTTTTATAGTTCTATTTAATTAACACTGCATATAGGATTTTATAGTCTGATATTTGACCTGTGTTTTGACTTATATTGACTATATGCAAAACATATAAGGTTATACGTTTTCTTGTACAGCTGCTTTGTAACAATGAAAATTGTAAAAAGCGCTTTTATAAATAAAGCTGACTTGACTTGGTCCTAAGTGAACTTATGTTTGGTTATAATATAACAATATTAATATATTATTTATATTAATTAATTTTTATATTTTATTGTATTTTAACTTTATTAAATTAAATGAAAACTACTCAACATTTATTTATTCTTTGTGGAGTTCTCTGCAGAAGTAAAGTTTGGGCCACCTAACGTTTATGTGGTTGCAGGTGAAAAAGTCTAACATTAATAAAGAATTCTACATAATAGACTGTAATACAATTCAATATTTACTAAAACTAAAAACATTTTTTTACCTTTTTTACTTATTTATTTTTGTTTAACAGTCAAATAATTCTTGACCATGTTCACATCACCTTCTTGCAGGAGCAAATAGATGCTGCAGTGAAAGAGCTCTTGGCTCTTAAAGCTGAATTTAAACAGCTTACTGGTCAAGACTACAAAACAGATATGGCTCCACCCACAGCATCATCACACCCTACCCCTTCATCTGACTCCCCCCCAGCTTCCCTGTACAGTCGTGTGTCAGACCAAGGAGAGGTCGTCAGAAAGCTGAAAACTGATAAAGCACCAAAAGTGAGACGAATGCTTTGATATTGCTTTGTGGTTTATTGGTCAGTCAAGCAGTAACATAACACATTCTCTTCAGGACCAGATTGATGCAGCAGTAAAGCAGCTTTTAGCCGTAAAGGCAGAGTATAAGCAGGTGATTGGCCACGACTACAAGCCCGGAGCTCCACCGACCGGTGCTTCTGCTCCAGCCCAGCCCGCAAGCACCGCTTCTACTATATCAAGATCCTCTGACGGCTCGCCTATGGCCATTTATGAAAGTGCAACTCAACAAGGAGACCTTGTGAGGAAACTGAAAACAGACAGGGCACCCAAGGTTTGAATTTGTTTTCAATATTGGTCTAATTTGTTTTGTTTCTCAAGTTTTCATCAGTGAAATTTGAAATCGTTCACTTTGTTCAGGATCAGATAGATGCAGCTGTGAAGCAACTGCTGAGTTTGAAAGCCAAGTACAAGCAGCAAACTGGACAAGACTACAAACCAGGTGTGCCTCCTTCAACAGGCCCTGCCCAATCCAGCCCTGCCCAACATTCCACCAGCTCCTCCCAACCTCAATCCAGCTCCTCCCCTCAGGCCCAAGCCCTGTTTGCAGATATAGCTCAGCAGGGTGAGCAAGTGAGACAACTCAAAACAGAGAAAGGCCCTAAGGTTTGTGTTGTGTATTCAGCTGCACCTTTACTACAGTATGTCATTGTAAAAGTGGTATTATTTAACGCTCGTGTCATTGTAATTCATTTCTTCAGGAGCAAGTGGATAAAGCAGTGAAGACACTGCTTGAGCTGAAGGGTCAGTATAAAGCACTTACAGGAGAGGAGTACAAGCCTGTGACCACTCCAGGAGGAAACACGGGAGGAGAAGATAAAAGCCGTAAAGAGAGAGAAAACAAGTCTGAAAAGCAGGGAGGAGGAGGTGGTGGACGCAAGCAGCAGAAGGGAGGAGAGAAACCTCAAGGTCAGGATGCTGGAGCTGGTGGAGCAGGAGATGGCCAGGGGCCGAAGAAACAAACACGGTGAGACTCAAACACTCATATAGACACTAAATATTGCTACCTACTTTACTGGATGGGAGGCTTGAGAAAGTTTTGGTAATGTCACAACTGGTTCTGTCCTCCAAGATGAAATCTCAGTCTAAATAACATAAACTGTGTTTGTGTACACCACTAATGTCATTGAAACCTTCAAAGGTTGAATCATGTGTTGGAAATGTTCTGTAAAAGCAAGAATAATACATTTACTTTGTTTGGAATATAGGTTGGGACTTGAAGCAAAAAAAGAGGAAAACCTGGCTGATTGGTATTCTCAGGTACGCTTTGTGCCATCAGTTTCAAGTTGTTACTTCCAGAGATCATATCACCTTCTTGTTGAGTAAAGGTTTTATGTTTTTTTTGTATTTGTCATACAAACAATTTGTCATGCACAGAAACCTTGCACACTGAGTCTGATGCGTATTACTGAATCCATTGCGAAAAAATGCACAAAACGAAAATATTGAAGGCAGTGTTTCAATGTGATTGACACAACGTGAGGGCATATAATTTTTTAACGTGTGAAAATTTTGGGTGCAAAATGTCAGACTCTATGTGCAATTACCTTTAATCTTTTGCTTTACTCTGTGTTCAGGTGATCACCAAGGCTGAGATGATTGAGTACTATGACGTCAGTGGCTGTTACGTGTTGAGACCCTGGTCTTATGCCATCTGGGACACCATCAAAGAATTCTTTGACCGTGAGATCAAAAAGCTGGGTGTGGAGAACTGCTACTTCCCCATGTTTGTTTCTCAGGCTGCTCTGGAGAAAGAGAAAACACACATTGCAGATTTTGCTCCAGAGGTGAGGAGATTGAAGGGATGAGGGAGGGCAAAAATGTCTGGAGTGTGTTGTCTAAAGCAGTATTTACAAGTTTGTAGGAATGAGCAGGGTATAATTGACTTTCCACATCCATGTCCTTCTCGTGCACAAATGTGTCCGCACATCTTATTAAGCATACTCAATCGTGGATAAGCACGGATGGACGAGTTCGACATATGGTGATGCAGTACGTCACCTAGTGGACTCGGCCAATAAATTTTTTTGGATGTGTGGACGACCGCAGATGTCAGTTCATTAACAGTTCATTTTCAACATATTGACACATGTTTCCAGTTATTTGTCAACTACCCCTTTCATCGGTGCATTTATTTATCAGTCAGTATTTCTTACTTTTATTTGACAGAAGAGACACTCTGAACACTTTCAATGAGCTCATCAGAATTAAATAATGATAACGTAAATTTGAAGAAATGATAACGTAAATTTGAAGAAATGTGTTAATGGATTTAAACGCATTAACAGCATTTTATTAATTGTGTGTGTCAAAGCGATAAATTTGAAGTCTCCAGCTCCATGTCTGCCCTCAATTAGGACCATGAATGATAATTATGATCTGTGGCACAAGTCAACTTTTAATCTGCAAATTCTTATTAGGTTGCTTGGGTGACTAGATCAGGAAAGACAGAACTGGCTGAGCCCATCGCTGTACGGCCCACTAGTGAGACAGGTGAGCTAAAGTTGATGGAAAACACCTGAAATAATCAGATCAGACTCTGCTTGTCTCATATACCTTTAATCTCTGTTGTTGCAGCCATGTACCCGGCTTATGCCAAGTGGGTCCAGTCACACAGAGACCTGCCAATCAAACTCAACCAGTGGTGCAACGTTGTGGTCAGTTTTATATCTCCTTTACCAACATAAAATCTTAAATAAGCAGCAGTTGGATTCTTAAAGCTTTATTTTTTCCTTAAAGCGTTGGGAGTTCAAACACCCACAGCCCTTCCTGAGGACCAGAGAGTTCCTTTGGCAGGAGGGACACACAGCATTTGCCACAAAGGAAGAAGCTACAGAGGAGGTTAGATGTGGCTCATCATACCTCACTTATGACTTACTATTGGTGTATGCATCCGGAAACAATTATACCATGTTTTTGCAACCTCCCTCCACTCTTAATTCATCTTCTACAGGTTCTACAGATCCTGGAGCTGTATGCTCGAGTGTATGAGGAGCTCATGGCCATCCCTGTGGTCAAGGGTAAGAAAACTGAGAAGGAGAAGTTTGCAGGAGGAGACTACACCACAACTGTGGAAGCTTATATCTCAGCCAGCGGCAGAGCTATTCAGGTAAGCCTTGAATTTCTCAAAGCCCCAGCACTTTTATTGTATTGTAGTAAGATTAAAGTTCTCCAATCACTCCTTCAGGGTGCTACATCACATCACCTGGGTCAGAACTTCTCCAGAATGTTTGACATTGTCTTTGAAGATCCTAAAAAGCCAGGCGAGAAGCAGCTTGCCTTCCAGAACTCATGGGGCATCACAACACGTACCATTGGAGTCCTGACAATGGTCCATGGCGACAACATGGGGCTGGTGCTGCCACCCAGAGTAGCATGTCTACAGGTATGCTGGATGTCCATTCATCTCAAACTATCCACATGACCTTCTTGTTTTTTCAAATGAAAACACTGAATTCCCAATGGCACACTCTGTTCCACAGGTGATCATCATTCCTTGTGGAATCACAGTCACTCTGCCAGAAGCAGAGAAAGAGCTTTTGTTAGCCCAGTGCTCCAAGTATCTATCAAGGCTGCAGAAGGCCGACATCAGAGTGAAAGCTGACCTACGTGATAACTACTCACCTGGCTGGAAGTTCAACCATTGGGAGCTAAAGGTATGGAGGATGTCTTTTGGAGTGTTTAAGATTTTGAAGGATGTCACGTTGACTAAAGTTGGACTACCTGTTTTATCGATGCAGGGTGTGCCCATAAGGTTTGAGGTTGGGCCGAAAGACCTAAAGCAGGGTCAGTGCGTGGCAGTAAGAAGAGACACGGGAGTGAAGATCATATTGCAAGATGCTGAAATAGAGAAGAGAATAACAAGCCTCCTCGAGGAGATTCAGAACAATCTATTTAAAAGGTACAACGGTCATCAGATGTTAATGTGCAAAAACATTAGTTAATAAATTCCTACAGATTTTAATTTGCACATGTTCACATTGAAGCTCTTCTGTTTTTCGGGTGGCCAGATGTTTGATGACTTTATTAATTACTTGTTTTTCACTTATTTCAGGGCATCTGATGACCTAAAGAAACACATGGTTGTGGCAGATAGTATGGAGCAATTCCAGAAAGATCTGGACCAGGGAAAAGTAAGTAGATGTAGATTTTGGCTAGAAAAGGTAAATAATGTCGATTTTATTTTTTTTATTTTGTTTGAAAATCAACCCGTATATTTTTCCTCAGATTGTACAGATTCCCTTCTGTGGCGGCATTGAGTGCGAGGACTGGATTAAGAAGACCACAGCCAGGTTAGTGACTACATAATAACCAGAGATACTGTATGTTTGGATGCAGTTATCCATTAGTTGAGTCCTTTATATCTGTCTATAGGGATCAAGATCTGGAGCCTGGTGAACCTTCAATGGGAGCCAAGAGTCTGTGTATCCCGTTTGATCCCTTGAAGACCCTGCAACCTGGTCAGATGTGCGTTAGTGGCAAAGAACCGGCCCAGTACTATACATTGTTCGGCCGCAGTTACTAAGAGTCTCTCATTCCTGTCAGAGTTTTGGCTTCCCTTTTTAACAAATGCACTAGCAGGATTTGTTGTAACTTAGGATGCTCTCATAAGATCGCTACCACATTTAGAAGAAGCCCCGGAATTTAAACGGAATTCTCTGTGGCTGTACTAAACCTTTGCACATCTTTGTCCTTGACAACTGTAATGACCTAATATTTCCTGTAATAAAGGGATTCTTACTTTTTATCATTTTTGTGACTTTTGTATCGTTTATTGCCTTCAACAATAAATCGAATTTGGTCCGTTCCCATTTGGGTACTCAAAGTTGCCATGGATGAATAAACCTTGTTTCTTTGTCCTTCTCTGTCAGTTTTCTTTGTTTGCAAGATCAATCTCCTCAAGAGGCCATGAAGTAGCTATGTTTGACAGTCACTGGACACATTTTATTAACATTTATGTAATGATTATACACCATATTACGTGTGTGCGTACAAGTTTGTGTGTCTATAAGAGGAAGGATGTATGGAGGAAAAATAGTGGCAAAACTAAAAAAGTCCAACTATTTTTGCAAAAGAAACTCAACTCTGAAACAAACAAAAAAGCGTTTTATAAATACATAATGCAATTTGAGACAAAATGCCGTGTATAACGTGTGTAAGTCTCACCCTTTAATGAGATTCTCTCAGCTTGATTTTCTCAAGAATGGAATCATGCAGATTTTCTCACAAATGCATCCTCTTAAAAAAACAGCAGGTGGTGCTATTGGGAATTTTAGGAAGAAGCCATGAACATTACCTTGCGTGCCAGTGCCAGTGCCACCCATGCCAGAAACTGAATGAAGAATTAAAATTTCATTTATCAAGTTTCATTCAATTAGTCTCATGAAATATATTGAAGCTGTTAATAATAATCAGTTGCTCTTCTTAATAAATTATTCATTGGTTTTAATATAAAAATAATGTGCAACAAACTGGATGCATTTGCAATGATGTGACCCCATCTCATCATCTCGATCTTGTTTCCCAATTGATAACATTCACAAAACACACTACTTTTACAAGGATACTTTCTTATAAGGGAATTTTGACATAATTTAGTTTAGTTTAAAAGTTAGTTTACATAAAAAACAGCTGACACGATGTAAAGTTCTTTGTTCAATGTAATCAGATTAATTCATTCAATTCATTAAACAAAAACCTCAAGAGTGACTATGATTGAATTTCTTTTACTTTTTCTAACATGTACAAACATTAGTTTTGTGTAGCTTTCCTGTAGCTCAGTGGGAAGAACATTGCGTTAACAAGGCAAGGTCGTGGGTTCTATAAATACTTGTAACCCAGAAGTGTGGATTCAGTTGTTTTGTCTCATATGTATGTTGAGAGAACAGCCCCAGCTGGAAGAAGCTTTTACATCTGATAATAAATTCTACTTAAACTTATTGGGAAAAACGATCTCTTTGACTTTTCTTCAAATTTTGAACACGCGGGACTCGAGTTTCAAAAGTCCAATAGTTGGTGACCCCGACGTGATTTGAAGACAAAGAGAAGTTTTGGCGCCACATTTCGGCGGACCCCGTGGGGGAGGGAAAAGATATCGAGACGGATTCAGATTTAACACAAAAGCCGGCTAAAATAAATAAGGTAAGGGCAGAAACCTGTTATTCCGAATTCTGCTATTGGATATACTAAATTTCTGTGTTGAATTTGATGAACATCTCGATGAATAGACGAGTAAAATTGAAATAAGGAAAATCAGATTTAAAAGATTCTTACGGGTTAGAGTCCCTTGGCTAAGGAAGCCATAAATTAAAGGGTTAGAGTCCCTGAAATTAAAACAGTTAAAGTCTGTTGGGAAAGAAATCCCGTGATCGGCGTATCACAAATTCTGTTGGGTTGAAGTCCCTTGGATTAAAGAGTAATCCATAAATTCGATACTTTGGTATGAATGGTATTGGGGATGAAAGTATTTAGACGTGGTGTTTAGTTGAATGCATAAGTAAACGGAAAATTTGCACGTGGTGTGTGTGGGCTTTGTGTATGTGTATAATTTAAGTTGGGGTAAGGAGACGATCGTAAAGAAACTAGTAGGAAAGTTATATTGAATACATATATATATATATACAAGTAAATAAATAGAATGGCAGAGTTTCAAAAGGAGTGTGATGAGTACGAATGTCCGACCGTATTAGCGCAATGGCAGAGTATCGCTGAGATGATGATAGCACAGGCTGAACCAAAATCCAGTAAAGCGACACAAAGAGAGGTTGAGGAATGTTGGGTAGAATTGTGTGATAATTATGCATGGACGAAAGAGGCAGAGAAACTTAAAGTGGCCCTGGCCCCGAAAATAAGAAATATGGAGAAAAAGGCTCATTGTAGGTTAGTCAGACATAAAGGTGATGAAAAAACGATTAAATGGTATAATGCAAGTCGATATAAAAATAAAGGGTGTGACTTAGAAAAACAGTTAAGAAAATGGAGTCGTGTTGCCCTCGTGGCAACAGCTTTATCGCCCATTAGACATAGGAAGGAAGGGAAAGCTACAGAGGATGATGTTAGACTGAAAGTGAAGGATGGAAACAGGGAGACCGAGTCACTAGCACCGCCCCCTGAACGGTACCGCCCATTGTATCCGCCTCTTGCTCCGCCTATTGCTCAGCCCCCACCCTACATCTCACAAAATACGACTGACAGCAAACAACAGGTCGTGCTTGAGGTACGAGAGGGAGTTTTAGACTGTAATTTAAAAGAATTAGAAGAACTTCGACAGGAGGTACAACACCTGGGCAAGGTAGTGACAGAACAGGTACATGCGGCACGAGCTCAGGTGAATGAGACAATGCGCCACATGGCAGAAAATATGGAACTTCCAGAGGGAAGTGATGGTAGTGAGAACGGAGTAGGAAGTGAAGATGAAAGGGGAAGTTGTAGAGCAGCTGGCCCTATAGAAACAACAGGTCAGGCCCAGGGCACGATGCATACAGTATGTATTAAGGGAACGATGGTAATGGATGAGGAGCCAATAGCAAAACGAACTAGGGGAAGGGAAAAAGAACAGCAGCTGTCTAATTTTTCAATTGATCATTGCCCCCCTAACGTACCAGAGCAGAGAGAGCAGGCAATGAGTCATCATACTAATCAATTATATCCAGGCGTACAAGCCCCATTGTTAGCAAAGAGCACTGGGGTGCAGTACCAGCCCTGGTCACACAGTGACATGACTGCTATTTCCAGTAAACTTCCTCCAATTACATCAGGGGGCTCTAAGTGGTTGAGTAAATTAACGGCCTTGAGTCATGGTACCGTTTTGGCTTTGGGTGACATAAGGTGTCTGTTGGGTCAGATTTTGACAGCCTCTCAGATGGGGAGTTTTGAACTCGAAGCCCAAACATTACAATATCCAAATGATCTTGATTTTTCAAAAGTAATCACAATGGTGGGCAGGGCACTCGGTCGATTGTACCCATTGCCACCCACCGTATACCAAAACATAAAGTTTCGCATAAAACCAGG
The DNA here is from genome assembly GCF_947034865.1 of Barbatula barbatula. NCBI lineage: Eukaryota > Metazoa > Chordata > Actinopteri > Cypriniformes > Nemacheilidae > Barbatula > Barbatula barbatula. The sequence continues at coordinate 11,378,282 of NC_136765.1, read as the reverse complement.
TGAGACAGGCGCAGCATATTATTTCAGGTGCGCTGCTGAGTGGGAACAGATGGTGGAAGAAAATAGTTTAATCAACCCAATTACACGAGACATATTCAGAGCAGCAGTCATGGCAGGTGCCCCTAGTGGTGTTAAACAAATCATGGAAAATAACCCTGACATTCCAATTGCTAGTAACGAAATATGGGAAAGGCATTTAGTCCACCACACAGATAGGGCTGTAGAGAAAACAGGAAAAGAGGAAGAACAATTAGAAAAGATAAAAATAGAGTTGCTAAAACTACAGTTAGAACAAGCAAAAAATGAGGGAGGAACAAAAAAAGAGTAAGCAAATGCCACAACAACCCTATCAGCCACCCCCTTACCAATATAACGGCCCACCCTATGGTACAGACGCCCATGCAGCAGGTGGGAGGGGAAATAGACAAAGGAGCAATTGGAGGGGTAGTAATAGAGGGAGGGGGTCTTATGGAGGGAGGCAGCAGGGCGAGGGAAATTGTTACGTGTGTGGTGAGGCAGGCCACTGGATGAGAGAGTGTCCACAGCTTTCAGGTCAGTTTAACGGACCACCTGCGGAGGGATGGGGTCCTCGAAGAGGTGGTGCCGGTGGTCGCGGCAGGGAACCACAAACCCCATACAACCCGGGGCAATACCCTCCACCACCCTCCAACCTACAGGTGCCGATGTTCCCGCCATCGGGCCCCGAGGGTGGCGCGAGCGTTTATTGAAGGGGCCCCCAGAGAACTGAAATGAGGGCTAGGGCCGAACCTCTCATTTCGTTAATGGTAAACAACAAACCATTAATAGCTCTGGTGGACACCGGAGCCACCTATTCGACTGTCACAGGCGGCATAAAACAATCTGATTTGAGTGACAAGACTATGACGGTCGTCGGATTCTCTGGGGGCAGAGAAAGCTGGCAAATGACACAACCACTTAAAGTTGAAGTGGCAAATCAATGCTTATCACACTCGTTCCTTTTCTCCAGCAATGCTCCCATTCCTCTTTTGGGTAGAGATTTATTAATAAAATTAGGGGCTAGCATTTTGTGCTCAGCAGAAGGGGTAATAGTTACATTTCCAGATGGTACAACCATTAACTGTTCCCTATCAGGTAATACGACAGACAGCCAGTGGATGCTGACCTCGTGTGGGGAGGAGGAGGCAGCTGATCTTTACTGGGTAAAATTAGATGATGACGCACAGTGGGGCACCACAATGGAACTGTATAACAAATACCGTTCATGGATTTCAAATTTAGATATCTATTTACCCCCCATAGACCCATTGCATTGCACATTGTTTTATGACAGAAATGACATAACCATTTATGAAGACATGTTTCAGGAAGTGGAGGGAGACAGATGGGTGTTGGAGGGAGCTGGAATTTTTGTGAGTAAAGAAGGAGTGATGGCTCCAGTGAAGCTGACAGAAGAGCAGTTGAAGTGGTATGAGATGGCAGACACAGCAGCACCTCACATATCGTTAGCCTTACACCCAAGCCATGAAGCCAGGGAGCTAGGTAAGATTACAAAAACACTGTTGGCCACCCAGGATTGGGAGCCCACGGAAAAAACAGATGTTAAATATTCACCTAAACACAAAGCCTATTGGATAGAAGGTGCCACACGAGACACTGGAGCTCTAGAGCATGTGCAGGTTTCTAGATTCCATGGTAGGGAGCTGTCAGATAGTGTGGGAGCACCAGACATCATAAAAAATTTACCTGAGGATCTTTGGTCTCAGGGCCCAACAGATGTAGGTTTTTGTAACATGTCTCCAGTTTACTTTCAGTTAAGCACGCCTGACCCCATCTGGATTCCACAATACCGCAACAAACCTGAGGCGGACGAGGGTGTGGCCGCAACAGTAAAAGGTCTCCTAGAGAGGGGTGTTATTACACCATACAAATCTAGGTGGAACACACCTATTTTTCCGGTGCCGAAACCAGGCACGAATAAGTACAGGTTGGTACATGATTTGAGAGCAATCAATGCTGTTGTGGCTACACCATCGTTAACAGTGCCTAATCCGTATACTGCACTCTCTGTGATAACACCTGAGCACAATTGGTTTACATGTATTGATTTGGCTAACGCATTTTTCTGTATCCCTTTAGCAGAGGAATGCAAGGCGTGTGTGGCTTTTACATACAAAGGTTGTCAATATTCTTACAACAGATTACCCCAGGGGTTTGTTTTATCACCAGGAATTTTTAACCATGCATTAAAACAACAATTACAGGACTGTAGTTTGCCTGGAGACTGTGTGTTGATCATGTATGTTGATGACCTCCTTTTGGCAGCCAAAACAGAGCAAGGATGCCTGGAGGGGAGCGAAGCTGTGTTAAGACAATTACACAAAAGTGGCTTCAAGGTAAGCAAGGAAAAGCTGCAATTTTGCAGACCTTGTGTTACATTTCTAGGTCGCATGATCACCCCAGAGGGCTCCACGCTAACTGTAGCACATAGACGAGGAATTCTGAGTCATCCAAAACCAACCACGGTTAAAGAGATGTTGTCATTTCTAGGCCTAACAGGGTATAGTAGACATTATATTCCAATGTATGTTTCATTAACAGCCCCTTTGAGAGATCTTGTAAAACAACAGGGTATGAAGAATTTGAGAGCAGACATTGAGTGGACACAGGAAGCTGAACGGACGTTCATTAACTTGAAACAACAGATGGCACATGCAGCTAATCTCAGCAGTGCCGATTACAGATCACCATTTCACTTAGACGTCTCTGAGACAGGGTCAAGTGCACATGGGGTACTTTATCAAAAAGACCAGGGGGGCAGAAAAGTGTTGATGTATGTTAGCATGTTGTTGGACAGTGTAGAACAAAGACAGCCACCATGCAGCAGGTTTGTCGCAGGATTGGCAAAGATAGTGAAGAAAACGTCTCACATCGTTATGGGCCACCACCTAATTGTTTTAACCACGCATTCAATCGCATCTTTTGTTAATTCTGAATCATTCACATTTTCCCCTTTACGACAGCGACGCATTGCAGCAATTTTGCTCGCCGACCATATCATGTGAGCACGTGTGAAGTATGTCAGCGATATAACGTTAAACCGACGATTAAACCAACAAGGGGTTCGTTTCCTTTGACCGGTGGTCGGGGGGACGAAATCGTGATTGATTTCACAGATATGATCACGAGGATACAGGGTAAGCGTTATCTTCTGGTAATCGTAGACTATTTCACTGGATGGCCTGAAGCTTATCCTGTAGGCAGAGAAGAGAGTACGGCGGTGATAAAATGTTTAATTAACCATTATATTCCGCGCTATGGTTTCGCCCGGCGTTTACGATCAGATAATGGCAGCCATTTTAAGAATGAACATTTGCGAGTCGTCGAAAAGGCCCTAGGCCTCAAACATGCATTTGGTGCAGTCTGGCATCCTGCCAGCCAAGGTAAGGTTGAACGAATGAATCTCACACTAAAACTCAAATTGGCTAAAATCTGTGCACAGGCAAAACTAAATTGGTTGTCAGCTTTGCCATTGGCCTTAATGTCAGTAAGATCATCTGTTAACCGAATCACAGGATTCACCCCTTTTGAATTATTTACAGGTCGCCAGTTTCCAGGGCCACGGAATGCACTGTCGGATGCCATTGTGACACCATTATCTCACGCTGTCTATTTTGATAAACTGACTGCTCTCATTAAGACTTTTTCATGCCAGGTCAATCCATCTCCAGCAGCAGACCCCCCTCCAACGACGGTACAGTGGGTGAGGCTGAGGACGTTCAGGAGAAAGTGGAATGAGCCGAGGTGGTCGAAACCCCATAGGGTGACAGCAAGGACATCACACTGTGTTCGATTGCAGGGCAAGGGTGACACTTGGTTTCATTTAACCTCATGTGTAGCTTGTGACCCCCCCCTCAAGGGATCTTGCAGAGACACGGGTGGACCTGCGTAGACAGGTCCAAGAGAGGGAAGGAGAATCAGAGGCTGAAGAAGCCACAGGTGAAATCACAACACCACCAGTACAATAACAATTGCAAATCGTTCACAAGACAGGTGTCCCAGGTGAATGTGCTGTGACCAAAGAGAAGGACGGTAGAATCATTTTCCAAAAGTGCAATAAATTTTGAGTGAATACTCACGGAGGTGGAAATACGTATTACCATATATTCTTTATAACCATATTATATATTGTTCTTATTGTGATTTTCATATTTATTATTTTCATATCTATTGTTTATCTATTGTTTTCATATCTATTGTTTTTCATATTTTTTAATATTTACTATTTTTTATACCTTTATATTGCTATTGTGATTTTGATATTGTCATTCCTTACCATTTTATTTTGTGTGATTTTAACCATATATTTTTCCTTAATTGCATATTCCCATTAAGTATACTGTGTGTTTAACCATTTTGATTTCCAAGAGTGTGTTTATTATTCCTTTAAAGTCCAAGAGAGGGCAACAAGATGAAGCTGTGGGAAAACTGTAAGCTGTCGGGGATCCTATTAATAATTTCAGGAGTTATAGTAGGAATAATTTTTAGCCTAACTAAGGGTCAGGAAAGCAACAACACCATATCAAAATCGAGACATAAAAAAGCCATAGCCGATACGAGGTTACCGTGTGAACAACTCGTAATTAACTATGTTTGGGGTAAGACTACATCATTTACTTTCGACCTATGCGCTGTCATAAATTGTGGGGGAAAAAATAGCTCATGGAGGGGGTACAATATATATATATGTATGGATGGGAATATGGACAGTGTTTGTAAGGTGTCCCAGTCTAGGCAAACCTATAGGGGTGAATGGTGTCCATCATGGAATAAGGTAATCGCATATACAGGTGCTTGGACTCCGGAACAACCTAGCCTTTGGACCCGTACCTCGGCAAAATTTGATTTCAAAATGCAGAGAGATTACAGTGCAAGTCAAAATCCACTCACCCTTTCAATATCCACCAGAACGGGATCAGCCAATTATACAGGGGAGTTTTTCCTTATAATGGGGGTGCACAGCCCAGGAACAGATAAAAAAGCAGTAATAAAATTTGTTGTGGACAGTTCACCTGAGGAGGAAAGAAATGAGACAATAGCTGGGCCATTATCGGTAGGACAAAAGAATGTAGTGGTGGAAATAGATTACACCATGTTAAAACCAGAAGATATGATAGAAAGAGCCACAGGATATGGGGAAAATAATTTGTGGCTGGAATGGATAATTACCACAGCCAGAGAACAGAGGTTAGATGATTGTGTTGGATGTGCTAATGCAAGACCACATTTATACATTGAACCAGCCCCGTTGTACCAAAATGATACGTGGGGCTATGAGTGTATGCTGGCATTGACACGGATGGCCAGTCCAAAAAATTGTACCACATTGGCAGCAATATTCCCACCAATAACCAACCTTTCACGGGCAGGTCCATTTACACCAAAGAAAGCAAATTATACCTGTTTTGATATTAAACGTCTATCACCAACCAGCAACCTGGGGGAGATAAATAAGGAGTGGTGTGATCAGATCATAGTAGATAATGGGACTGAAATAGGTACGTGGGCTAGAGCAGGTTTGTATTATTATTGTGGAGATCGAAGATTGTTTACTAGGATACCTGAGAAGGCAAAGGGAGTGTGTGCTTTGGTAAGACTGGGAGCCCCAATAACTCTGATAGGTGACAGAGCAGTCAGAACGGAAACCATAAATTCAGCAACATTGACAAGAAGACGTAGGAGACATATCATTAAACAGAGAGCAATAGGTTCAAGTGTAGATTTATCATTAAATAGTCCGACATACATCGATGCGATAGGCATTCCACGAGGTGTTCCAGATGAATATAAGCTAGCGAACCAAGTGGCAGCAGGTTTTGAGAATATACCCATAATAGCTGCTCTTTTTCCAGTCACCCCAAACAAGAATGTAGATAGGATTAATTATGTGCATTATAATGTGATGAGGTTAGCAAATATGACAAGGGATGCCGTAGATGGTTTAGCGGAGCAGCTAGCACCAACTTCACTGATGGCTATACAGAACCGTATGGCTCTGGACATGCTGTTGGCAGAGAAGGGAGGAGTATGTGTAATGTTTGGTGATCTTTGTTGTACGTACATTCCCAATAATACTGCCCCAGATGGATCAGTGACGAGGGCATTGGAAGGTTTGAAAACTTTGTCTATCGAAATGAAGGAACATTCAGGAGTAAATAATCCTATAGGAGATTGGCTAGACAAAACATTGGGAAGATGGAAAGCAATAGTAATGTCTATTGTGATGTCTATAGGGGTATTCATAGCAATTTTGATTACGTGTGGTTGTTGTTGCATTCCTTGCCTTAGATCACTGTGTAATCGTTTAATAGTTTCAGCTATTGAGAGACCGGAAAGCCCCAAACCATTTAATATGCCATTGTTATCCAGCTATACTGACGACACGGAGGACCAAGAATTTTGACCTCTGTCGAGGTCAAGAGAGGGATTATTGGGATTATGATGTTTTATGTATTATAAATTCATGTTTACTGTTGTTTTACTGTTAAATATAATGATATGAGTATGTCCATGCTGTGCTGGGTTTTTGTCTTGAAAACTAGTTGGCAGAAGTGTGTAACACGAGCTCTGAGGAATGCAGAAGCAGGGTCTCAGATAACAAGTGTGTGAGTGTATGTGTGTGTGTGCGTCAATCGCATCTCCCGGCAGGACCGGCTATTTTCAAAATGTTTTGCAGGAACCAATGGTTGGGGGAGAATGGAGTCAGATTTACATGTCCCGAGTTGATAGGTTCCGGAGGATTCAACGCCCGTCCAATGAAGGGGAGGAGCCGAAGAGAGAATCGACGTCACATATTTTATAAATACTTGTAACCCAGAAGTGTGGATTCAGTTGTTTTGTCTCATATGTATGTTGAGAGAACAGCCCCAGCTGGAAGAAGCTTTTACATCTGATAATAAATTCTACTTAAACTTATTGGGAAAAACGATCTCTTTGACTTTTCTTCAAATTTTGAACACGCGGGACTCGAGTTTCAAAAGTCCAATAGTTCGATCCCAGGGGATTGCAGATACCTATGCTGTGAAACATGTATAGGATAATGCAATGTCAGTCGCTTAAAGCATCTGCCAAAAGCATAAATGTAAATGCTTAGAAACACAGCAAAAAACCATTTCACATTTAGTTTTATTTTAAAAACACAGATCATATATTTTCCGTTGTTTTGACCTGTTTTTTCAAGTTAATTGTCTGCATTTTTTAATGCACGCCACATTGTGGGAGGTGAGCGTCCCCCCTCCAGGACATCTACACCAGGCGGTGTAAAAGGAATGCCCGGAGGATCATCAGTAACCATTCCCACTATGGCAAGCCATTTCGACATCAAATACTCCTGGCTGTACTAGTCATAATATAGTTTTGACCAGTCAAAATTCTAATTACAGAAATCTCTTCAGTAATATTGACTCGTGATAATTGGAGTAAGTGTATCTGAGGATTTTTACGGTACTCGGAGGAAAAGTTTGTTGTTTTCCACCTCTTAGAAAGTTGCGACGAACCGCGTGCTAACATGGCGGAACAACGGAGGACGTACAGTTTGCCTCGACTGACATTAGACGGAGATGAGACTAAGTATGAGATTTAGGAGACCAAAATGTTGGGACGTTTTCATTTATCAGGGCTAAAGGACAGGATTTTACTGTTAGATAATAAAAGCCTCTCGTTAATTATGAGGGATGCGCCCAATAACGGAAGAAAAGCTCAACGATGAAAGTGTAATGGACTATATCATCAGAGCAGAGACTGCCATCACAGCACTGCGAAACGCAGGTGAAACATTAGGAGACAGGCTGCTAGGGGCTATGGTCTTAAAGGGACTGCATGAGAGTTTTAAGCTATTCACAATACATGTGGTGCATGCAGATGATAAAATTACGTTTGCGGAGTTCAAGACTAAACTATGTAGTCTTGAAGAAACAGAAAAGATAAAAGCAGCTGAGTCGAGTGACAGTGTGATGAAGACTCAAGGGAAAGCCGGACGGCGGTCTGCAAAGTCAAGCGCACGTGGCTGGATCAAGGACGACGCAGGGCTAGTGTGCTTCAAGTGTGGTACTAAAGACCATCGAGCTAGAGGATGTCGACAGAAAGTGTGGTGTAGTATCTGTAGAAGTGACACACACAAAGACGCAACGTGTAGACATAAAGACAAGAACATTAAAGACAAATAGGATGGTGCGGGAAAACATCAGAAGATGTCGAGGACTATGTGTTCAAGATGAGAGACGGAGGGACCGGTGTCCAGCACCAGCCGACATTCAGCCTCCGGGAGAAGGATCTAATGGTGGACACAGGAGCTACTTACATTTTCATTTCATTTGGTACTTCTCATATCATAACGGACATGTTCAAGAGTTTTGACAGGGCGTTCAGACCAGAAACGCACAGTGTTGAGCTGGCAGACGGCACTCGGTGCAAAGGGGTCGCTCAGCGGAGGGGAAATGCTGAGGTTTCCCTCATCGATAGCAAAGGACAGCAACTCAAGGCGGTGCTGAAAGACGCTGTTTGTACCGTTGTACCCCCAAAACTGTAGGACCAGAGAAACACCATGCGAGCAAAAGTTAGTTTATACTGAGGATGCAGTTAAGATGAAAGATGTCAGAATGTACAGAGAAGCTGTGGGAAGTCTAATATACCTGACTACTTGCACCAGATCCGATTTGAGTTTCGTAGTGAGCAGGTTATCACAGTATTTTGCTGACCCTACAGAGGAACAGTGGGTCACTGTGAAGCACGCACTTAGGTATCTGAAAGGTACAGCAGGGAAAGGGTTACGTTTTAGGAGAAACGACTGTTAGAAACTAGGTATACAAGCCTACAGTGATGCTGACTGGGCAGCTGATACCAGCGACAGATGCAGTACTACGGGGTACTGTGTGAGACTAAACCAAAACGCTCTCTAGTATCGTGGAAGACTAGAAAACAGTCAACTGTGGCGCTATCCACATGCGAAGCGGAATATATGGCACTCGCTTCAACCATACAAGAGTTACTGGGAGGTATAGATAACAACAAGTACACGCAAACTGTAGTACATGAGGATAATCAGGGAACAATTGCACTCGCCAAAAACCCTATAAACAGACGGAGTTGCAAACACATAGACATAAAGTATCACTTTATCATGTCTATTGTGAATGATGGAAGAATGACCTTGATGTATTGTCCTATCCAATCCAACTTTATTTGATTAAGCGCTTTACACAGCCAAAGCTGACCAAAGTGCTGTACAGACAATTAAGAAATTATATGAAAAAATCTAGAAGCTCGCACAATTATACACATATAATACAACAATAAAAATTTTATAAAACAGAGAAACATGAAAAAATTATCTTAGCGCAATTAGCAATCCAAAAAATTTTTTTTACTGGAGTATATAAAATCAACATCTTACTAGGTATTCGTTATCCTACTGATAACATGATTGCTGATGTAATAAACAAACTTGTAAATAAGATGAAACTGGATAGGTTTGCAGGTGCTCTCTTTGGGGATTGATATGTGTATGACAGGGGTCCACATTCATTATACTTTATATATATATTTATTTTTTTGTAGCAACCTGAGTACAAGTGGGGGTGTTAAAATATGTTCATTATGTCCTCAGTTGTATATTTATGTAATGCTGTACTGGTCTGTATTTTTGTATATGTGTATGCCATAAGGGGGCACTAAAGTTTAAGCCACAGAAGACGTGTTTGAGTTATTATGTTTGTTCAAGTTGTTTTACGGTACTCTTACTGATGGCTGTGTAGTGCATCTCGGGAAACTATGAAGTTAACCACAATAAGATATGTATAATTAATGGTGATTTGACAGACTTTTTCGCTTCAGTCCTGCATGTTCAAAAATTTGAAGAAAAGTCAAAGAGACAGTTTTTCCCAATAAGTTTAAGTAGAATTTATTATCAGATGTAAAAGCTTCTTTCCAGCTGGGGTTGCCTCTCAACATATATATGAGCGAACAACTGAAAAACACACTTCCGGGTTACAGATATTTATAATGTATGTGACGTCGATTCTCTCTTCAGGCTCCTCCCCTTCCTCGGGCGGGCGTTCAATCCTCTGGAACCAATCACCTCGGGACATGTAAATCTGACTCCATTCTCCCCCAACCATTGGTTCCCTGCAAAACATTTTGAAAATAGCCGCCCTGCCAAAAAATGTGATTTATGCACACACACACACACACGTTATTTGAAACTCAGCTCCTGCATCCGTCACGGCTCTTGTTTCACACTCCTGCAAACTAATTTTCAAGATAAGAAGCCAGCACAGCATGGACATACTCATATCATTATATTTGACAGTAAAACAACAGTAAACATAAACTTATATTACATAGAACATCGTAACCCCAATAATCCCCCTCTTGACCTCGAAAGAGGTCAAAATTCTTGGTCCTCCGTGTCGTTATTATAGCTAGATAACAATGGCATATTAAATGGTTTGGGGCTTTCCGGTCTCTCAATAGCTGAAATTATTATGCGATTACACAGTGATCTAAGGCAAGGAATGCAACAACAACCACACGTAATCAAAATTGCTACAAATATCCCTATGGACATCACAATAGACATTACTATTGCTTTCCATCTTCCCAATGTTTTGTCTAGCCAATCTCCAATAGGATTATTTACTCCTGAATGTTCCTTCATTTCGATAGACAAAGTTTTCAAACCTTCCAACGCCCTCGTCACTGATCCATCTGGGGCAGTATTATTGGGAATGTACGTACAACAAAGATCACCAAACATTACACATACTCCTCCCTTCTCTGCCAACAGCATGTCCAGAGCCATACGGTTCTGGATAGCCATCAGTGAAGTTGGTGCTAGTTGCTCCGCTAAACCATCTACTGCATCCCTTGTCATATTTGCTAATCTTATCACATTATAATGCACATAATTAATCCTATCTACATTCTTGTTTGGGGTGACTGGAAAAAGAGCAGCTATTATTGGTATATTCTCAAAACCTGCTGCCACTTGGTTCGCTAGCTTATATTCATCTGGCACACCTCTGGGAATTCCTATCGCATCGATATACGTGAGACTATTTAATGATAAATCTACACTTGAACCTATTGCTCTCTGTTTAATGATATGTCTCCTACGTCTTCTAGTCAATGTTGCTGAATTTATGGTTTCCGTTCTGACTGCTCTGTCACCTATCAGAGTTATTGGGGCTCCCAGTCTTACCAAAGCACACACTCCCTTTGCCTTCTCAGGTATCCTAGTAAATAATCTTCGATCTCCACAATAATAATACAAACCTGCCCTAGCCCACGTACCTATTTTAGTCCCATTATCTACTATTATCTGATCACACCACTCGTTGTTTATCTCCCCCAGGTTGCTGGTTGGTAATTGACGTTTAATATCAAAACAAGTATAATTTGCTTTCTTTGGTGTAAATGGACCTGCCCGTGAAAGGTTGGTTATTGGTGGGAATATTGCTGCCAATGTGGTACAATTTTTTGGACTGGCCATCCGTGTCAATGCCAGCATACACTCATAGCCCCACGTATCGTTTTGGTACAACGGGGCTGGTTCAATATATACATGGGGTCTTGCATTCGCACATCCTACACAATCGTCTAACCTCTGTTCTCTGGCTGTGGTAATTATCCATTCCAGCCACAAATTATTTTCCCCATATCCTGTGGCTCTCTCTATCATATCTTCTGGTTTTAACATGGTGTAATCTATTTCTACCACTCCATTCTTTTGTTCTACCGATAATGGCTCAGCTATTGTCTCATTTCTTTCCTCCTCAGGTGAACTGTCCACAACAAATTTTATTACTGCTTTTCTATCTGTTCCTTGCATGTGCACCCCCATTATAAGGAAAAATTCCCCTGTATAATTGGCTGATCCCGTTCTGGTGGATATTGAAAGGGTGAGTGGATTTTGACTTGCACTGTAATCTCTCTGCATTTTGAAATCAAATTTTGCCGAGGTACGGGTCCAAAGGCTAGGTTTTTCCGGGGTCCAACCACTGGTATATGCTACTACCTTATTCCATGACGGACACCATTCACCCCTATAGGTTTGCCTAGACTGGTACGCCTTACAAACACTGTCCATATTCCCGTCCATACATACATATATGTTGTACCCCCTCCATGAGCTATTTTTTCCCCCACAATTTATGACAGCGCATAGGTCGAAAGTGAATGATGTGGTCTTACCCCAAACATAGTTAATTACGAGTTGTTCACACGGTAACCTCGTATCGGCTATGGCTTTTTTGTGTCTCGATTTCGATATGGTGTTGTTGCTTCCCTGACCCTCAGCTAGGCTAAAAATTATTCCTACTATAACTCCTGAAATTATTAATAGGATCCCCGACAGCTTACAGTTTTCCCACAGCTTCATCTTGTTGCCCTCTCTTGGACTTTAAAGGAACAATAAACACACTCTTGGAAATTAAAATGGTTAAACACACAGTATACTTAATGGGAATATGCAATTAAGGAAAAATATATGGTTAAAATCCCACAAAATAGAAACGTAAGGAATAAATGGTTATACGTTAATAAATATGACAATATAAAAATCACAATAGCAATATAAAAGTATGAAAAATAGTAAATATAAAAATAGTAAATATATGAAAAATATGAAAATAAATAAATATGAAAATAATAAATATGGAAAAAATTGAATATTTAAAATATGAAAAATCAAAATTATAACAATATATATTGATTATAAAGAATAAATGGTAATACGTATTTCCACCTCCGTTATTATTCACTCAAAGTTTGTTGCACTTTTGGAAAATGATTCCACCGTCCTTCTCTTTGGTCACAGCACATTCACCTGGTTGTCTGTTCTGTGCAATCACCTTTTCAGTACCATATCTGTGTATGGACTTGTGAACACGACACCAGTCTTGTGAACGATTTGCAATTGTTATTGTACTGGTGGTGTTGTGATTTCACCTGTGGCTTCTTCAGCCTCTGGTTCTCCACCCGCACTTTCCCCCTCTTGGACCTGACGACTCAGGTCCACCCGTGTCTCTGCAAGATCCCTTGAGGGGGGGTCACAAGCTACACATGAGGTTAAAAGAAACCAAGTGTCACCCTTGCCCTGCAATTGAACACAGTGTGATGTCCTCGCTGTCACCCTATGGGGTTTCGACCACCTTGGCTCATTCCACTTTCTCCTGAACGTCCTCAGCCTCACCCACTGTACCGTCGTTGGAGGGGGGTCTGCTGCTGGAGATGGGTTGACCTGGCATGAAAAAGTCTTAATGAGAGCAGTCAGTTTATCAAAATAGACAGTGTGAGATAATGGTGTCACAATGGCATCCGACAGTGCATTCCGTGGCCCTGGAAACTGGCGACCTGTAAGCAATTCAAAAGGGGTGAGTCCTGTGTTTCGGTTAACAGATTATCTTTCTGACATTAAGGCCAATGGCAAAGCTGACAACCAATTTAGTTTTGTCTGTGCACAGATTTTAGCCAATTTGAGTTTTAGTATGAGATTCATTCGTTCAACCTTACCTTGGCTGGCAGGATGCCAGACAGCACCAAATGCATGTTTTAGGCCTAGGGCCTTTTCGACGATTCGCAAATGTTCATTTTTAAAGTGACTGCCATTATCTGATCGTAAACGGCGAGGAAAACCGTAACGAGGTTTATAATGATTTATTAAACATTTTATCACCGCCGTACTGTCTTCTCTGCCGACAGGATAAGCTTCAGGCCATCCAGTGAAATAGTCTACGATTACCAGAACATAACGCTTACCCTGTAACCTCGTGATCATGTCTGTGAAATCAATCACGATTTTGTCCCCTGGACCACCGGTCAAAGGAAACGAACCCCTTGTTGGTTTAATCGTGGGTTTAACGTTATATCCCTGACAAACTTCACACGTGCTCACATGTGCTGAGACCATCGCTTTTAAAAAAGGATGCCACCAATATTCAAGCGCTCTCATCATCTGTTTGTCCCCGACATGGCTCACTCCATGAACCTCTACCATGATGGAATAACACAGACTCGCTGGGAGCGCCGGACGTCCGTCCGGAGCTTGCCACAGTCCGTCAGAGGCACGAACGGCTCCATGTTGGGCCCACACAGAGACTTCTTCAGGGGTACAGCGCTGATGCTCTGTATGTCGCAAGGCTTTGATCACTGCTACCATTTCTGCCCTCTGTGCTGACTGCTTCCCATCTAACCTTGCTGCATCCCTCGTAATCATCTCATGTCCTACCTGCTCTACCACTGCATAAGCCGCTTTCAAACTTCCGTCCTCAGCCCTGAAACAGCACCCGTCAGTGAACAAAGTCATGACTGGCTCAGGGCCAGTCAATGGTTTTGCAAACAAACCTGGTCTGACCACTGATGCCCTCTCTGTGATCGGTGTACAGTCGTGTGGTTCTCCCTCCTCCACCAAATCTGCCATGTTAATGCCCTCATGTGTGTATATGATATGGTCGGCAAGCAAAATTGCTGCAATGCGTCGCTGTCGCAAAGGGGAAAATGTGAATGATTCAGAATTAACAAAATATGCGATTGAATGCGTGGTTAAAACAATTAGGTGGTGGCCAATAACGATGTGAGACGTTTTCTTCGCTATCTTTGCCAGGCCTGCGACGAATCTGCTGCATGGTGGCTGTCTTTGTTCTACACTGTCCAACAACATGCTAACATACATCAACACTTTTCTGCCCCCCTGGTCTTTTTGATAAAGTACCCCATGTGCACTTGACCCCGTCTCAGAGACGTATAAGTGAAATGGTGATCTGTAATCGGCACTGCTGAGATTAGCTGCATGTGCCATTTGTTGTTTCAGGTTAATGAACGTCCGTTCAGCTTCCTGTGTCCACTCAATGTCTGCTCTCAAATTCTTCATACCCTGTTGTTTTACAAGATCTCTCAAAGGGGCTGTTAATGAAACATACATTGGAATATAATGTCTACTATACCCTGTTAGGCCTAGGAATGACAACATCTCCTTAACCGTGGTTGGCTTTGGATGATTCAGAATTCCTCGTCTATGGGCTACAGTTAGCGTGGAGCCCTCTGGGGTGATCATGCGACCTAGAAATGTAACACAAGGTCTGCAAAATTGCAGCTTTTCCTTGCTTACCTTGAAGCCACTTTTGTGTAATTGTCTTAACACAGCTTCGCTCCCCTCCAGGCATCCTTGCTCTGTTTTGGCTGCCAAGAGGAGGTCATCAACATACATGATCAACACACAGTCTCCAGGCAAACTACAGTCCTGTAATTGTTGTTTTAGTGCATGGTTAAAAATTCCTGGTGATAAAACAAACCCCTGGGGTAATCGGTTGTAAGAATATTGACAAGCTTTGTACGTGAAAGCCACACACGCCTTGCATTCCTCTGCTAAAGGGATACAGAAAAATGCGTTAGCCAAATCAATACATGTAAACCAATTGTGCTCAGGTGTTATCACAGAGAGTGCAGTATACGGATTAGGCACTGTTAACGATGGTGTAGCCACAACAGCATTGATTGCTCTCAAATCATGTACCAACCTGTACTTATTCGTGCCTGGTTTCGGCACCGGAAAAATAGGCGTGTTCCACCTAGATTTATATGGTGTAATAACACCCCTCTCTAGGAGACCTTTTACTGTTGCGGCAACACCCTCGTCCGCATCAGGTTTGTTGCGGTATTGTGGAATCCAGATGGGGTCAGGTGTGCTTAACTGAAAGTAAACTGGAGACATGTTACAAAAACCTACATCTGTTGGGCCCTGAGACCAAAGATCCTCAGGTAAATTTTTTATGATATCTGGTGCTCCCACACTATCTGCACTATCTGCACCTACAGCTCCCTGCCATGGAATCTAGAAACCTGCACATGCTCTAGAGCTCCAGTGTCTCGTGTGGCACCTTCTATCCAATAGGCTTTGTGCTTAGGTGAATATTTAACCTCTGTCTTCTCCGTGGGCTCCCAATCCTGGGTGGCCAACAGTGTTTTTGTAATCTTACCTAGCTCCCTGGCTTCATGGCTTGGGTGTAAGGCTAACGATATGTGCAGTGCTGCTGTGTCTGCCATCTCATACCACTTCAACTGCTCTTCTGTCAGCTTCACTGGAGCCATCACTCCTTCTTTACTCACAAAAATTCCGGCTCCCTCCAACACCCATCTGTCCCCCTCCACTTCCTGAAACATTTCTTCATAAATGGTTATGTCATTCCTGTCATAAAACAATGTACAATGCAATGGGTCTATGGGGGGCAAATAGATATCTAAATTTGAAATCCATGAACGGTATTTATTATACAGTTCCATTGCTGTGCCCCACTGTGTGTCATCATCTAATTTTACCCAGTAAAGATCAGCTGCCTCCTCCTCCCCACACGAGGTCAGCATCCACTGGCTGTCTGTCGTATTACCTGATAGTGAACAGTTAATGGTTGTACCATCTGGAAATTTAACAATTACCCCTTCTGCTGAGCACAGAATGCTAGCCCCTA
Source organism: Barbatula barbatula (assembly GCF_947034865.1). NCBI lineage: Eukaryota > Metazoa > Chordata > Actinopteri > Cypriniformes > Nemacheilidae > Barbatula > Barbatula barbatula. The sequence goes on along the minus strand of NC_136765.1, from coordinate 11,361,783 downwards.
ATTTTATTAATAAATCTCTACCCAAAAGAGGAATGGGAGCATTGCTGGAGAAAAGGAACGAGTGTGATAAGCATTGATTTGCCACTTCAACTTTAAGTGGTTGTGTCATTTTCCAGCTTTCACTTCCCCCAGAGAACCCGATGACTGTCACAGTTTTGTCACTCAGATCAGATTGTTTTATGCCGCCTGTGACAGTCGAATAGGTGGCTCCGGTGTCCACCAGAGCTTTTAATGGTTTGTTGTTTACCATTAACGAAATGAGAGGTTCGGCCCCAGCCCTCATTTCGGTTCTCTGGGGGTCCCTTCAATAAACGCTCGCGCCACCCTCGGGGCCCGATGGCGGGAACATCGGCACCTGTAGGTTGGAGGGTGGTGGAGGGTATTGCCCCGGGTTGTATGGGGTTTGTGGTTCCCTGCCGCGACCACCGGCACCACCTCTTCGAGGACCCCATCCCTCCGCAGGTGGTCCGTTAAACTGACCTGAAAGCTGTGGACACTCTCTCATCCAGTGGCCTGCCTCACCACACACGTAACAATTTCCCCCGCCCTGCTGCCTCCCTCCATAAGACCCCCTCCCTCTATTACTACCCCTCCAATTTCTCCTTTGTCTATTTCCCCTCCCACCTGCTGCATGGGCTTCTGTATCATAGGGTGGGCCGTTATATTGGTAAGGGGGTGGCTGATAGGGTTGTTGTGGCATTTGCTTAATCTTTTTTGTCCCTCCCTCATTCTTTGCTTGTTCTAACTGTAGTTTTAGCAACTCTATTTTTATCTTTTCTAATTGTTCTTCCTCTTTTCCTGTTTTCTCAACAGCCCTATCTGTGTGGTGGACTAAATGCCTTTCCCATATTTCGTTACTAGCAATTGGAATGTCAGGGTTATTTTCCATGATTTGTTTAACACCACTAGGGGCACCTGCCATGACTGCTGCTCTGAATATGTCTCGTGTAATTGGGTTGGTTAAACTATTTTCTTCCACCATCTGTTCCCACTCAGCAGCGCACCTGAAATAATATGCTGCACCTGTCTCACCTGGTTTTATGCGAAACTTTATGTTTTGGTATACGGTGGGTGGCAATGGGTACAATCGACCGAGTGCCCTGCCCACCATTGTGATTACCTTTGAAAAATCAAGATCATTTGGATATTGTAATGTTTGGGCTTCGAGTTCAAAACTCCCCATCTGAGAGGCCGTCAAAATCTGACCCAACAGACACCTTGTGTCACCCAAAGCCAGAACGGTACCATGACTCAAGGCCGTTAATTTACATAACCACTTAGAGCCCCCTGATGTAATTGGAGGAAGTTTACTTGAAATAGCAGTCATGTCACTGTGTGACCAGGGCTGGTACTGCACCCCAGTGCTCTTTACTAACAATGGGGCTTGTACGCCTGGATATAGCTGATTAGTATGGTGACTCATTGCCTGCTCTCTCTGCTCTGGTTCGTTAGGGGGGCAATGATCAGTTGAAAAGTTAGACAACACCTGCTCTTTTTCCCTTCCCCTAGTACGCTTTGCTATTGGCTCCTCATCCATTACCATCGTTCCCTTGGTACCATCATAACCTGTTGTTTGCTGTGAGTCGTGTTTGGTGAGATGTAGGGTGGGGGCTGAGCAAGGGGCGGATACAATGGGCGGTACTGTTCAGGGGGCGGTGCTAATGACTCAGTCTCCCTGTTTCCATCCTTCACTTCCAGTCTAACATCATCCCCTGTAGCCTTCACTTCCTTTCTATCATGTCTACTGGGTGATAAAGCTGTTGCCACGAGGGCAATGCGAGTCCATTTTCTTAACTGTTTTTCTAAGTCACACCCTTTATTCTTATATCTACTTGCATTATACCATTTAATCGTTTTTTCATCACCTTTATGTCTGACTAACCTACAATGAGCCTTTTTCTCCATATTTCTTATTTTCGGGGTCAGCGGCACTTTAGGTTTCTCTGCCTCTTTTGTCCATGCATAATTATCACACAATTGTATCCAACATTCCTCAACTCTTTGTCTCCCTTTCCTGTCTTTTGGTTCAGCCTGCGCTATCATCATATCAGCGATACTCTGCCATTGCGCTAATACGGTCGGACATTCGTATTCATCACCCTCCTTTTTAAACTCTGCCATTCTATTATATTTATTTACTTATATATATATATATATATATATATTCAATATAATTTCCCTACTAGTTTCTTTACGATCGTCTCCTCACCCCAATTTAAGTTATACACATACACATAGCCTATTCACACCACACATTCACACCAGAATAATGAATTTATGGATTATTTTTTAATCCACGGGACTTTAACCCTTTATACATATTTTAAACAGACTCTAACTGTTTTAAATTTATGGCTTTTTCTCGCCAAAGGACTTCAACCTCTATTAAACAGAACTTTAATCTGTATTTAATTTATGGCTTTTTTCTCGCCAAGGGACTCTAACCCGTAAGAATCTTTTAAATCTGATTTTCCTTACTTTACTATTTCAATTTTACTCGTCTATTCATCGAGATGTTCATCAAATTCAACACAGAAATTTAGTATATCCAATAGCAGAATTCGGATTAACAAGTTCCTGCTTACCTCAGTTATTTATTTAGCCGGCTTTTGTGTTAAATCTGAATCCGTCTCGAGATCTTTTCCCTCCCCCGCAGGGTCCGCCGAAATGTGGCGCGAAAACGTTCCTTTGTCTTCAAATCACGTCGGCGGTCACCATGTGACGGACTTTTTCGCTTGAGTCCTGCGTGTTCAAAAATTTGAAGAAAGTCAAAGAGATCGTTTTTCCCAATAAGTTTAAGTTTAAGTAGAATTTATTATCAGATGTAAAAGCTTCTTCCAGCTGGGGTTGTCTCTCAACATGAGCGAACAACTGAAAACACACTTCCGGGTTACAAGTATTTATAAAATATGCGACGTCGATTCTCTCTTCGGGCTTCCTCCCCTTCATTGGGCGGGCGTTCAATCCTCCGGAACCAATCACCTCGTGACATGTTAATCTGACTCCATTCTCCCCCAACCATTGGTCCCTGCAAAACATTTTGAAAATAGCCTGCAGAAAGATGCAATTTGACGCACACACACACACACACACTCACTCACACACTTGTTATCTGAGACCCCGCTTCTGCATTCCTCAGAGATCGTGTTACACACTTCTGCCAACTAGTTTTCAAGACAAAAAACCCAGCACAAAATGGACATATATTTGACAGTAAACATGAATGTATAATACATAAAACATCATAATCCCAATAATTGTCAGTTTCCATCGCTCCAACATCATCATCAACCACGTTGAGGAATTTTTCTCAGCATGAAGATTAAAAGTATATGATCGCCAGCCGCATACACAGATGACCCCTCTGGATGCCATGGATGTAACGTGTGATGACATCACAGCTGATGCCTGCAGAGGTTGGATTAGACACACTGAAAGATGATTTTCACGCTGTATCGCAAGAGAAGATATTTGTTGTGATGTGGATGAGAATCCGTTGCCCAAAAGACAGGAACGTCAGGAGGTGTAGGAAGACTGCACTGTAATTCCACTGCACTGCATGTACAGTTTTCCCTAAGGAGATTGTCTTATGTTCAGATTTCTACATTTGTTTGTGCTATGCAGTGCTGTCTTTTCCTGTCTGCATCACAATGACACTGTCTGTCAATAAATTACTGTACAAACAGTAAAAGCGTTAACGTGAATCATGTGCAGTCTCTTGCAATCAAACAATCAAAATCAGAAATGCACTTACTGTTTTGCAAATATTTAGATTAGATTACATTCAACTTTATTGTCATTACACATATACAAGTACAGTGTAACGAAATGCAGTTTAAGTCTAACCAGAAGTGCAATTAGCAAGTGCAGGATATACAGTATAAATACAGAATACAATATTGATAAAACATTATACAGTTATGAAAATATTTTACAGTAGGTATTTACTATGAACAATATATAGAGATGACTATATACTATGAACATTAACACTATGAACATTAATGTACAGGTGGATATGAGCAGATAATAATTTAGACTAAACAATAGTGCAAATGATTAAGTGTGCATAGATTATTGACATTAGCTGTTACAGTTGCAATGCAATAGGTGAGTTAATGCATTTGTTGAAGTAACAGTGCAGTGGATGAGTTATGCGGCTATTAAAGTTACGGTGCAGTATAAGAGTTAATAATAGGTTGCAGTCCAGAAGATGAGTTGATGCAGTTAATTAGGTCACAGTGCAGTAGATTAGTTAATGCAGTTATTTAGGTTACAGTGCAATAGATGAGTAGATGCAGTTAATAGAGTTACAGACACTAGATAAAATAGAGCAGTTATGAAAGTGGTCCATTAGTGCAAATGAGCGTATTTCAGATGTGCAAGTGAGCAGTATAGAGTGCAAATGATGCTGTGCGTGTGTAAACAGTCCAGTAGAGCAGATAACATGAAGTACTGGTGTGTGCAGTTCAGTCATGCATGCAGCCCTGTAGTGCAGTGTAAACAATGTTATAGCAGCTTGGAGTTCAAAGTAAGAGAGGTAGTGGAATCGGTGGGGGGCAGAGTTCAATAATGAAACAGCTCTGGGAAAAAAGCTGTTTCTTAGTCTGCTGGTTCTTGTCCGGAGGCACCGGAAGCGCCTACCGGAAGGCAGGAGAGTAAACAGTCTATGAGCGGGGTGAGAGGAGTCCTTGAGAATGCTGCGAGCTCGATGCAGACAGCGTTTCTTCAGGATGTCCTCAATGGGAGAAAGTGTAGTCCCTGTGATGCGCTGGGCTGTTTTCACCACCCGCTGCAGTGCCTTGCGCTCAGCAACAGAACAGATCCCGTACCAGACTGTGACACAGTTGGTCAGGATGCTCTCTATCGTGCAGCGATAGAAGTTCACCAGGATAGTTGAAGACAGTTGGTTCTTCTTCAGTGTCATGAGAAAGAAGAGACGCTGGTGAGCCTTCTTGACCAGGCATGAGGTGTTGGTGGTCCAGGACAGGTCCTCCGAAATGTGAGTCCCCAGGAACTTAAACCTGGAAACACGTTCAACAGCCATCCCATTAATGTTGATGGGGTCGTGTGTGCCTCCTTTCGCCTTCCTGAAGTCCACGATGATCTCCTTTGTCTTGGAGGTGTTAAGGAGCAGGTTGTTGTCTGAGCACCATGTGGCTAGGAGCCGGACCTCCTCCCTGTATGCAGTCTCATCGTTGTTGCTGATAAGGCCAATCACCGTTGTATCGTCTGCAAACTTGATGAAGGAGTTAGATCCGTTCACAGGCCTGCAGTCGAGGGTGAAAAGGGAGTAGAGAAAGGGGCTCAGTGCGCAGCCCTGTGGTACACCAGTGTTGAGGGTGGTGGTGGAGCAGATGTGGCCTAACCTAACAAGCTGAGGCCTGTTCGTCAGGAAGTCCATAATCCAGTTGCAGGTAGGGTTGTTGATGCCTAGGTTTCCAAGTTTGACGATTAGTTTGGAAGGGATGACGGTATTGAAAGCAGAGCTGAAGTCTATGTAACCCAATAGAACTATGGTCCTATTAGTAATTGGGTAAAAACCTTTATTTTTTTAGTTTTACTGTGTTTATTTTCTGTATGTTTCTGTATGTTCTGTATGTTTCTGGTGTAGTCTCTAATTCAGAGATACTGTTTACACGATTACGTTTGCTACGCACAATGTTCATTACGTTTTCTACGTAAGGGTTGGTAGATTTACACATGTAACCAACGTGTGTGGACAATCAAGTGTGCTGTGTCTCATGTTATTGGGTGTCTAGTAGCTTAAACCCGCCTCCAAGGTGCGTGAAGGTATTGCTATTGGGTAATGGAAAAAAGGACAAGAGAGAAAAAATGGAGTAGAGACGCGAGAAGTTTGTCGTAGGTAAAACACTTACGATTTGTAAGCTAACGTTGTTTCGTATCTTCATAAAGAGATAAGATATTGTTTATATGATTTAAAAGCGGAAGTTAACTCAGGATATGAGTTTGTAAGGCATTTGAGACATTGCTGCTTTTAAACGAGACGGCTCACGCTTTCTTTTCACGAATCAGTGCGTGTTAAATTGTAATCGCATTTTTGTTGCCGTTTGGTTTGCCGTGGTTCGACTTTGTGGGAGATTTTACGACGTTTTGAAACCCGAAGTGCGATAAAATTGATATCTACGAGGGAGAGCAACGGACATAACCGGATAGTGCACCCAGCCACCGGAAGCGTTGGGTGTTCCTCCGGCTACGAGGGACGATCTGTGTTTTCCGGGAGGAGCATGGTGGTCGATTGTACATGTGCTTTGGAGTAAAAGAGCACAGGTACGGTTTCTATTGTTTTGTTTGCTCACGCGAGCGAAGCGGCCATTTTAAGTTTTAACGGCCTCTACGCACTCCAGCAACGGCACAGGCCTGCATCACGGGGGGTTATGTGAGTACTGTTGCGTGTGTGAGTGGGCCCACTTGCTGAATGATTGCATTTAATTTCCTATGTTCTCATGTTTATGTAAAGTTTGGTTACTGTGAGATGCTTTGGGTTACCATGTGAAGACCCATGTTATAGTTTTCTTATATCCTATTTGGACGAAAAATAATACCTTAAGGGGTTGATATTTTATACTTGAAGTGTAATACGGTGCTCTTGGTGTTCGGAAACTGCCAGTAAATATTTTGTGTATGTAAAAGTGAACACATCTTCCGTAATTTCACTCAGTGTGGTTGTGCCTTGGTAAGGGTTGTAGCTATCTTTTATTTCCACTGGTTATAATTGTATACACTGAATGTATATTCATTTGTGCTGAACCTATCACTCAACTTTAAACTTATTTTATTTGATCCTTTAATCTCTTGTTTCTTTTATATTTTCCATATCTTTAATTAAATACCCTTAAAGTATTACTTGCCATTGTTCATTTACTTGCACTTCCTAAGAGCAGGATAGTTGTGTCAGAGTAGGGTAGTTATATATTTTAAACAGTCGAGAGACAAAGAAGAAGAATCCGGTGGCCGCCCTAAGGAAAAATTGGGTAACTACACACCAAATAGGGTAGGGGGCGCTACATAAAGTGGGGGCTCGTCCGGGATCTACTACTCTGATGCACAAAACTCTGAAAGACAAGAAAAAGTGTTCAAGTACATTTCTACAGTTTATTTGAAGGGGCAGTGGAAATATAAAAACTCACCATGGCTCTACAAGTGGAGTTGTCCAATTGGTGTAAAGAAGTGGGCATTTCTGAGACGCATGCTGTGATGTTGTTCAATGTACCTACAGATACTGAAGTAGCAGTTATTGAAGATGTAATGCAGACTGTGAAAGCACTAGGAAAAGTTCGTGTAAGAGACACAAGAGAAGGACCTACCTCACATGCCATGCTGGTGTTATGCGAATGCAAACAAGCTGTTGATTCTACACGTGTACCCCAAGAAGTGACTCCTAATGAGACTGGTGAGTCATGGACCGTGGTAGTAGTATCTGAAAAAGAAGCTCCACCTGAAACTACCTCTGAGGGTTTTACAGAAAAGCTTACAAAGTTCCTGATGGCAGAGGGAAAGTCCTTAACAGATGTACAAGCTCTGTTTACTACACGCAGCTCGGCTGATGGTTCCCCTGAATCCATTATACGGGCAGTGGGCGAGATTCTGGAAAAGACTGCAAAGCACCCTGGAGATAGCAGCGCTTACCGACGACTGCGTACCTTTTCTGCCACAGTACCAACACCCATGGGGGAAGAAAGTATGGAAAACTGGATGGAACAAGCCCGTCTTATGATAACTGAGTGTGAATGCTCTGAAAAGGAAAAACGGCGCAGGATTATCGAGAGTGTCAAGGGACCTGCTTTGGAAATCATACGAGCTGTCCGCTTCTCAAATCCTGAGGCAAGTGCATTTCAGTATTTGGAGGCCTTAGAGAGTACTTTTGGATCATCAGAGTCTGGCGAGGACTTGTACTTCAAGTTTCGGTTGATGCGGCAAAATGCAGGCGAAGCTCTGTCTGAATTCCTGAGAAGAATTGATAAGGCTCTCAACAAAGTTGTAGAACGTGATGGATTGTCCTCCAGCTTGGTAGGTAAAGTGCGAGTGGAACAGCTGATAAGAGGCGCTGTACATTCGGATATGCTGCTGTTACAGTTAGGACTGAGAGAGCGAAAGAATCGTCCGCCATCTTTCCTGAGTCTGTTAAAGGAGATACGTGAAGCCGAGGAAAATGAAGCGGCCCGACACAGGATGACTGCAAAAGCCAAAGCCATACAGTATCACGAAGATGAGAGAGTAAGCCATTCTGTCATTCAGGAGCTTAAGTCTGAAATTCAGGAATTAAGGACACATCTAATCGGTGGTGATTTCAAACCCGTGGCTACTTCATCCATGGTGCTAAAAGCTAAAGAGAAGTCCTCTAAGCCGAGCGAGAAAGCTGATGATTCAGAAGAGCTAGAGCTGAGAAAACAGATTCGACAGCTGCAGCAACAGTTGGCTGTCAACCACAGCAGTCACTCCAAATCCCAGAGCAAAGGCCTAGACCCCACCAGTCCCAAGCTGTCTCTGCCTCCTCTAGAGTTAAGCCGCCCAGAACTAAAGATGACTACTTCTGCTACCACTGCGGCGAAGATGGCCATATATCCTCGAGGTGTCAAGTTGCACCTAATGCCAACCAAGTGATTCAGAAGCTGATTCGTTCTCTACGAAAAGCAAAGATGGGAACGTGTGAAGAATCGGGTGACCATAAAAAGGATTCAGATCAAGTATGTTTTTCAAAAAAGAGCCATACTGAGGTCTATGAGTCGAGTGGTTTTCCCAAAGGACTTGTTGGTCCTGCCTCCACTGTGAAAGTGAAGCTAAATGGTAGTGGATGTCAAGCTCTGTTAGACAGCGGGTCGCAAGTGACCATTGTGTTTGAAGACTGGTATTCCAAGAACCTGCCTGATGTGCCCATTCACCCTTTGACTGGCCTATCCATATGGGGTCTCAGTTCTTCAAGTTACCCATATAAGGGATACATTGTTGTTGATGTCACATTTCCTGCTTCAGTCATTGGGGTGGAAGAGTCCTTGTCCATCTTGGCACTGGTGTGTCCAGCACCTCAGGGTCCTACGCAGTCGCCCGTCATAATTGGTACTAATGCTAGCTTCTTTACACGTCTTGCTGCACTCAGCCGAGAGTTTGATGGGTCCAGTGTTGCACATGCTTTGAGAATACAGACTTGTCACTCAGAAATCTGCATTCCAGAAATACCTGAGGATAAAACTATTTCTGACACATCTGAAGGAAACATAACGTGGATGGGCCCGGGGATTGTGTTATACCATCACGCGGAGAAGTATGCACCTTTTGCCAACTACAGACTGACAAGCCGCTGAAGAGAGAGTTATTTGTGGTGGACCGACCTGTTGGGGATAGTTTACCTGCTGGACTTCTAATAATTCCAGTGTTACTGCCCTTTGCTGCTATTGACCAAAAGACAATCAAAATGTTGATGCAGAATGAGACCTCAAAAGATATTCCTATCCCAGCTGGCACAGTTATCGCCAACGTGTATCCTGCTGACACGGTCCTTGCTACATTTGGATGTCAAAACTCAACCGTGATCGACCCTAAACTGTTTGATTTTGGTGAAGCAGAAATTCCCGAGTCATGGGAAAAGAGGCTGAGACAGAAGCTGTCCGTTCGAGGAGATGTGTTCTCTATACACGAATGGGATGTGGGATTAGCGCAAGGAGTGGAACATCATATTCGGCTTCACGACAGCAAACCATTCAGAGAACGCTCCAGACGCCTTGCCCTGGCAGACATTGAGGATGTACGACGACACATCAGGGATTTACTGGCAGCAGGAATCATAAAGGAATCAAGGAGCCCATATGCGTCCCCAATAGTAATTGCACGGAAGAAAAGTGGGGCAATCAGAATGTGCATCGACTACCGAACTCTTAATGCGCGTACTATACCAGATCAGTACACCACACCTAGAATCGAGGATGCGCTGGACTGTTTAGCAGGCAGTAAGTGGTTTTCTGTGTTAGATCTTCGAAGTGGATATTATCAGATACCCATGGCGGAAGAAGATAAAGAGAAGACGGCTTTCATCTGTCCTGTTGGTTTCTTCCAGTTTGAACGTATGCCTCAAGGCATTACAGGAGCTCCAGCCACGTTCCAGCAGCTAATGGAGAAGGCCGTTGGTGATATGCACCTCCTTCAAGTAATTGTTTACCTTGATGACATCATTGTGTTTGGGAGTACACTGGAAGAACATGAGGAAAGGCTGTTGAAGGTTCTGGACCGTCTGAGAGAGTGTGGACTCAAAGTGTCAATTGACAAATGCCAATTTTGTCAACCACAAGTACGTTACGTGGGTCATATTGTGTCAGCCGCTGGGGTGGCACCCGATCCAGCCAAAATTGAAGCTGTAACTAAATGGAAGATGCCTACTGATTTAAAGTCCCTCAGGTCTTTCCTTGGATTTTGTGGATTTTATCGGCGGTTTGTAAAGGATTATTCCACCATAGTACGGCCCCTAACGGAACTTACCAAAGGTTATCCACCGACATCTGGGCGTACCAAGAAATCTGCAGAAAGTCCTTTGTACTTCAAGGAGTCTGATCCATTTGGAACCCGCTGGGATGATGCCTGCATCACAGCTTTTCATAAAATCATTCACTGCCTCACCCATGCACCTGTGCTCACTTTTGCAGATCCTACCAAGCCGTATGTCTTACACGTGGATGCCAGCCTGACTGGACTTGGGGCTGTCTTGAATCAAGAATACCCTGATGGATTAAGGCCAGTGGCCTATGCAAGTAGGAAGCTGAGTTTATCAGAACGACGATATCCTGTACATCAACTTGAGTTCCTGGCGTTGAAGTGGGCGGTAGTGGACAAGTTCCATGACTATCTCTACGGAGCCCAGTTTGTGGTAATGACGGACAATAATCCACTCACCTATGTTTTGTCCAGTGCCAAATTAAACGCTACAGGCCATCGGTGGTTAGCTGCCTTAGCTACGTATAACTTTAGCTTGAGGTATAAACCTGGTAGACACAACGTTGATGCAGACCTGTTATCCCGTCATCCATGTGAACCTCCCCAGTGCTCTGAGTGGAAGGAGATCCCCAAGTCTGCAGTTCGAGCCATTTGCCAATTAGCCCTTGTTCCAGGAGAGGAGGAATCCTCTAGATTGGTGGATCATCTAGGACTATCACCGCAGAGTATTCCAGAAGCTTATGCCTGCCCTACGGTGCTGAGTTTCAGTCCCATGGAAACATTAACGAATGCAGAGTTGAGGAAAGTGCAAGACGAAGATCCCGTAATTGGTGAGGTAAAGCGAGAAGTAGAGTCAGGGAGAGTTCCTACCTCGAAGAAAAGTTCCAATGCTTCCATTGCTCTTCTGCAAAGACAATGTTCCAAGTTGAGAATTCAGAACAATCTCTTGTACCGTGCTACTTCTAGCATATCTGGGAGAGAAAAATTGCAGCTAGTCCTTCCTGAAAAGTACTGCTCCCAAGTGTTATGCTCCCTGCATGATGACTCCGGACATTTGGGAGTTGAGAAAACCACCGAACTTGTGAAAGATCGCTTCTACTGGCCAAAAATGTCCCAGCATATAGAGCAGTATATAAAGAGTTGTGGACGTTTAACAAATTAAAGTTGCTCCGTTGAACCACATAACAAGCAGTGGGCCATTTGACCTTGTGTGCATTGATTTTTTGTCAATCGAGCCAGACTCCAGAAGTATTGGAAATGTTCTGGTTGTCACCGACCACTTCACACGCTATGCACAAGCATTTACCTGTAAGGACCAGAAAGCTCTGACTGTGGCCAAGATCCTTTGTGACAAATTTTTCATCCATTATGGTCTGCCGACTCCATTCAGATCAAGGCCGAGATTTTGAGAGTGGTCTCATAAAAGAGCTACTGACAATGCTTGGTATCCGAAAATCCAGAACCACACCGTACCATCTGCAAGGGGACCCACAGCCTGAGAGGTTAAACCGAACGCTCCTGTCCATGCTAGGTACGCTCAATCCAGCTGAGAAAAGCAGATGGAGTCAACACATTAATCGTTTGGTTCATGCATACAACTGTTCGAAGAACGAATCAACGGGGTACTCACCGTATTATCTTTTATTTGGACGGGAGGCTCGTTTGCCAGTGGATGTGTGCTTCGGAACATCACAGGGTGGAAAAGGAGCCAAGAGCCATCGACAGTTTGTGGAAAGGATGAAAATTGATTTGCAGAAAGCATACCAGCTAGCAACCGAAACTGCCCAGAAAAGTCAGCAGCGGAACAAGCGGTTGTATGACAGTCGTGTAAAACAACAGACTTTGGCTGTAGGAGACCGTGTGTTAATAAGAAATCTTGCTGTGACTGGAAAAAACAAACTTGGAGATAAGTGGAATTCGGTTCCCTACCTGGTTGTGGAGAAGTTGAATAACTTACCTGTGTACCGCCTAAAACCTGAACGAGGTATGGGAAGTGTGAGAACGCTGCATCGAGACCATATCTTACCAATCCAACTTGATGTAAGACTGACTGTTCCTGAGGATCCAAAAGCCGCTCTGGTGCCACCGGAGACAAGAGCCCGATCTGCGAGTCGAAAGCAGAGAAGAGGATTCGGAGGGAAAAATGTGACATCTGTAGAGGGAAATCTTGACAGTGAATCCGAAAGTGAAGAGGAGTTGTGCTACTTTTACCCAGACCGGGTTGAGAAACAACAACAACCAGAGTACCGTGACCAGTCTATGCCTGCTGTGGAGGAAGACGCTGGGTACAATGTGATGAACTCACCAAGTGCTCTTGTGAATGAGCCAGTATCACTGATTGCTGAAGAAGTCCGGGAAGAACCACCTACAACGGAAGTTGCAGATATGGTGCCAGAAGGGGGAGAGATCCGTACAAAGAAACCTCCAAGAGATGTGGTAGAACCGGTACCTGTACGCCCCAGAAGAGAAATAAAGCCTGTGACAAAGCTCAGCTACGATAGATTAGGTCAGTCTTCTAGCCGCCCATTAACTTTAGTGCATAGAGGGATGGTAATTAATGTTGAGGACCGAGTAAAGCTGAGGAAAGATGTATGCAACACAGTTTGGTGTCACCCTTTAGCTCTATGTTCCCTGTGTTCTCAGGTCAACGTTTCTTTGGAGCCTAGGTTAATTGTCCCTGTTTAAAGTAATCTCATGGGGGCATGAGAAAGTCTAGAAGGGGGAGAGTGTAACCCAATAGAACTATGGTCCTATTAGTAATTGGGTAAACACCTTTATTTTTTAGTTTTACTGTGTTTATTTTCTGTATGTTGCCTTTCTGGTGTAGTCTCTAATTCAGAGATACTGTTTACACGATTACGTTTGCTACGCACAATGTTCATTAAGTTTTCTACGTAAGGGTTGGTAGATTTACACATGTAACCAATGTGTGTGGACAATCAAGTGTGCTGTGTCTCATCTTATTGGGTGTCTAGTAGCTTAAACCCGCCTCCAAGGTGCGTGAAGGAATTGCTATTGGGTAATGGAAAAAAGGAAAATAGAGAAAAAATGGAGTAGAGACGCGAGAAGTTTGTCGTGGGTAAAACACTTACGATTTGTAAGCTAACGTTGTTTCGTATCTTCATAAAGAGATAAGATATTGTTTATATGATTTAAAAGCGGAAGTTAACTCAGGATATGAGTTTGTAAGGCATTTGAGACATTGCTGCTTTTAAACGAGACGGCTCACGCTTTCTTTTCACGAATCAGTGCGTGTTAAATTGTAATCGCATTTTTGTTGCCGTTTGGTTTGCCGTGGTTCGACTTTGTGGGAGATTTTACGACGTTTTGAAACCCGAAGTGCGATAAAATTGATATCTACGAGGGAGAGCAACGGACATAACCGGATAGCGCACCCAGCCACCGGAAGCGTTGGGTGTTCCTCCGGCTACGAGGGACGATCTGTGTTTTCCGGGAGGAGCATGGTGGTCGATTGTACATGTGCTTTGGAGTAAAAGAGCACAGGTACGGTTTCTATTGTTTTGTTTGCTCACGCGAGCGAAGCGGCCATTTTAAGTTTTAACGGCCTCTACGCACTCCAGCAACGGCACAGGCCTGCATCACGGGGGGTTATGTGAGTACTGTTGCGTGTGTGAGTGGGCCCACTTGCTGAATGATTGCATTTAATTTCCTATGTTCTCATGTTTATGTAAAGTTTGGTTACTGTGAGATGCTTTGGGTTACCATGTGAAGACCCATGTTATAGTTTTCTTATATCCTATTTGGACGAAAAATAATACCTTAAGGGGTTGATATTTTATACTTGAAGTGTAATACGGTGCTCTTGGTGTTCGGAAACTGCCAGTAAATATTTTGTGTATGTAAAAGTGAACACATCTTCCGTAATTTCACTCAGTGTGGTTGTGCCTTGGTAAGGGTTGTAGCTATCTTTTATTTCCACTGGTTATAATTGTATACACTGAATGTATATTCATTTGTGCTGAACCTATCACTCAACTTTAAACTTATTTTATTTGATCCTTTAATCTCTTGTTTCTTTTATATTTTCCATATCTTTAATTAAATACCCTTAAAGTATTACTTGCCATTGTTCATTTACTTGCACTTCCTAAGAGCAGGATAGTTGTGTCAGAGTAGGGTAGTTATATATTTTAAACAGTCGAGAGACAAAGAAGAAGAATCCGGTGCCCGCCCTAAGGAAAAATTGGGTAACTACACACCAAATAGGGTAGGGGGCGCTACATCTACAAACAACATGCATGCGTAAGTGTCCTTATTGTCCAGATGTGTGAGCACAGAGTGCAGCGCCATGGACACTGCATCATCCGTGCTCCTATTGTTGCGATAGGCAAATTGGTATGGGTCCAGTGTGGGTGGTAGGGAGACCTTTAGGTGTGCCAGGACGAGCCGCTCAAAGCACTTCATAACAATGGGTGTATACCGCTGTGTAGCCATGTTTCCGTGAAGATTACGACATTGCAGTTCAAAAGTCTTTTATGCTCCACTCATCACTCTCAGGTCACTCCGCTGCACACGTCTGATCACTTCTTTGTCACCCCCGACCTCACCGCTCCAGACAACGCAGATGTCTTACCGCTGGTCACTTTCCGGCGCTACCTACGGTCCCTCCCTCCTGCTTTTCCTCTGCTGTCTTGTCTGCACTCCCCCCCTCTGAGGAGCTCTCTCTTTTGAATACCAACAGTGCCACAGACACTCTCTGTTCCATGCTTACATTCTGCTTGGACAACATATGCCCTCTTACATCTGGACCAGCCCGTGCATCCCTGTCTGCCCCCTGGTTATCGGATGTACCACGTGAGCATCGTACCAGCCTCCGGTCAGCTGAGAGAAAATGGCACAGGTCAAAAGACCATACTGACCTCTCTCTCTCTACCAGTCTCTTCTCTCTACTTTCTCCGTTGACGTCACCTCTGCAAAAACTGATTATAACCACTCGAAGATCAGCAACTCTCCTGACTCTCCCACACTCTTAAAAACCTTCTCTGCTCTCCTCTGTCCGCCTGCTCCCACACCTTCATCGGAGTTAACGGCTGATGATTTTGCATCGTTCTTCGTAAAGAAAACTACCGCCATCAACAGCCAATTTTCTACGCCACCATCACCCGCCTTTTCTCCTATGTCTGAAGATGATGTTTCCAAGGTCATTGGTTCCAACCACCCTACCACCTGCCCACTGGATCCCATCCCCACCCATCTCCTCCATGCCATCTCTCCAGCAGTTGTGCCTGGTCTGACCCGCATCATCAACTCTTTGCTCACCACTGGGACATTTCCCACTGCTTTCAAAGAGGCCTGCATCACACCGCTACTGAAGAAACTCACTCTCAACCTTACACTGCTAGAACACTACAGGCCGGTGTAGTGTGTGAAAATGCATATCTTCCGTCAAAATGTAGATGACTGATTTTAACCTCTTATTATTTTCTGTCTTCTTAAAAAATTATTTTTTTACTTACCTCACTATTCTTAGCTTTGTATACTGTGCTAGGCTTTAATGGACTGGATTTAATTAACTTATGCATTTTGTTGCCTATATTGTTATAATTGCTTCCAATGTTTCCTCGTCTGTAAGTCGCTTTGGATAAAAACGTCTGCTAAATGACTAAATGTAAATTTTATGAAATGTGTAATGTCATGTGTAATGTGTAATGTGTAGTGTGTGGCCTTGAAATTTTAGCATGTCTACGTAATCATGAATAAATGCTTCTTGAGACACACAGTGTTGCTTCTTTGCATGCATCAAATGAATTGTTTCTGGCTATATGCATCCATGCATTAGTTTCAGAGGGGTGGAAATGGGACACTTGGGTGAAACAAAACTGCCCCAAAAGTACCCCCCCACTTTAAATACAGTTTTTTCTAAGTCAATTTGGTACATTTCTCTGATCCGATTTGAAATTCTCAAAACTTCTTGTTCAATCCTTACATCCTTGTGTCACGTGTGCACATCAAACAAGCATTTTCTCATTTCTTTGAACAAGTTGCAAATGCTTTGGTACATCCATGCAAATGATTATGACAAAATTCTGTGCAGATTCCTACATTATCAATTGCTTATGTCATGTTGATCAAAATGCATTATAATGGGTCTCTGTAGAATAGTATAATCCCCACGACATTTAAGCACTAGTTTTACAATATACAGTAAGTATACTTTAAGTAAACGGTGGCATTTTATTTTACTCAATTTAGTGTTTTGCATTGCTATATTCTTTCCACATAGGACTGCAAGACAACTTCACTGTGTTGCAGACGGCCCCTTTTCACACCTAAACAGTCTTTTGACACTCTCTACAGGGATCTCATCCCTGAACAAGAGAGGGGGCAGATTGGAGATGACCTGCCAAAGTACGTGTTAGTTTGGGACAATGTCAGTTTCCATCGCTCCAACATCATCAGGCAATGGTTTGCGGCCCACAACAGGATGCTGGTGGAGTTCCTCTCACCCTACTCAACCCCGTTGAGGAATTTTTCTCAGCATGAAGATTAAAAGTATATGATGGCCAGCCGCATACACAGATGACCCTTCTGGCTGCCATGGATGTAACGTGTGATGACATCACAGCTGATGCCTGCAGAGGCTGGATTAGACACTCTGAAAGATGATTTTCACACTGTATCGCAAGAGAAGATATTTATTGTGATGTGGATGAGAATCCGTTGCCCAAAAGACAGGAACGTCAGGAGGTGTAGGAAGACTGCACTGTAATTCCACTGCACTGTATGTACAGTTTTCCCTAAGGAGATGGTCTTATGTTCAGATTTCTACATTTGTTTGTGCTATGCAGTGCTGTCTTTTCCTGTCTGCATCACAATGACACTGTCTGTCAATAAATTATTGTACAAACAGTAAAAGCGTTAACGTGAATCATGTGCCGTCTCTTGCAATCAAACAATCAAAACCAGAAATGCACTTACTGTTTTGCAAATGACAAGGATGATTCGAGAAATGCTCCACTCATCACTCTCAGGTCACTCCGCTGCACACGTCTGATCACTTCTTTGTCACCCCCGACCTCACCGTTCCAGACAACGCAGATGTCTTACCGCTGGTCACTTTCCGGCGCTACCTACGGTCCCTCCCTCCTGCTTTTCCTCTGCTGTCTTGTCTGCACTCCCCCCCTCTGAGGAGCTCTCACTTTTGAATACCAACAGTGCCACAGACACTCTGTGTTCCACGCTTACACCCTGCTTGGACAACATATGCCCTCTTGCATCTGGACCAGCCCATGCATCCCTGTCTGCCCCCTGGTTATCGGATGTACCACGTGAGCATCGCACCAGCCTCCGGTCAGCTGAGAGAAAATGGCACAAGTCAAAAGACCATACTGACCTCTCTCTCTCTACTTTCTCCGTTGACGTCACCTCTGCAAAAACTGATTATAACCACTCGAAGATCAGCAACTCTCCTGACTCTCGCACACTCTTAAAAACCTTCTCTGCTCTCCTCTGTCCGCCTGCTCCCACACCTTCATCGGAGTTAACGGCTGATGATTTTGCATCGTTCTTCGTAAAGAAAACTACCGCCATCAGCAGCCAATTTTCTACGCCACCATCACCCGCCTTTTCTCCTATGTCTGAAGATGATGTTTCCAAGGTCATTGGTTCCTACCACCCTACCACCTGCCCACTGGATCCCATCCCCACCCATCTCCTCCATGCCATCTCTCCAGCAGTTGTGCCTGGTCTGACCCGCATCATCAACTCTTTGCTCACCACTGGGACATTTCCCACTGCTTTCAAAGAGGCCTGCATCACAACGCTACTGAAGAAACTCACTCTCAACCTTACACTGCTAGAACACTACAGGCCGGTGTAGTGTGTGAAAATGCATATCTTCCGTCAAAATGTAGATGACTGATTTTAACCTCTTATTATTTTCTGTCTTCTTAAAAAATTTTTTTTTTACTTACCTCACTATTCTTAACTTTGTATACTGTGCTAGGCTTTAATGGACTGGATTTAATTAACTTATGCATTTTGTTGCCTATATTGTTATAATTGCTTCCAATGTTTCCTCGTCTGTAAGTCGCTTTGGATAAAAACGTCTGCTAAATGACTAAATGTAAATGTTATGAAATGTGTAATGTCATGTGTAATGTGTAATGTGTAGTGTGTGGCCTTGAAATTTTAGCATGTCTACGTAATCATGAATAAATGCTTCTTGAGCACACAGTGTTGCTTCTTTGCATGCATCAAATGAATTGTTTCTGGCTATATGCATCCATGCATTAGTTTGAGAGGGGTGGAAATGGGACACTTGGGTGAAACAAAACTGCCCCAAAAATACCCCCCCCACTTTAAATACAGTTTTTTCTAAGTCAATTTGGTACATTTCTCTGATCCGATTTGAAACTCTCAAAACTTCTTGTTCAATCCTTACATCCTTGTGTCACGTGTGCACATCAAACAAGCATTTTCTCATTTCTTTGAACAAGTTGCAAATGCTTTGGTACATCCATGCAAATGATTATGACAAAATTCTGTGCAGATTCCTACATTATCAATTGCTTATGTCATGTTGATCAAAATGCATTATAATGGGTCTCTGTAGAATAGTATAATCCCCACGACATTTAAGCACTAGTTTTACAATATACAGTAAGTATACTTTAAGTAAACGGTGGCATTTTATTTTACTCATTTTAGTGTTTTGCATTGCTATATTCTTTCCACATAGGACTGCAAGACAACTTCACTGTGTTGCAGACGGCCCCTTTTCACACCTAAACAGTCTTTTGACACTCTCTACAGGGATCTCATCCCTGAACAAGAGAGGGGGCAGATTGGAGATGACCTGCCAAAGTACGTGTTAGTTTGGGATAATGTCAGTTTCCATCGCTCCAACATCATCAGGCAATGGTTTGCGGCCCACAACAGGATGCTGGTGGAGTTCCTCTCACCCTACTCAACCCCGTTGAGGAATTTTTCTCAGCATGAAGATTAAAAGTATATGATGGCCAGCCGCATACACAGATGACCCTTCTGGCTGCCATGGATGTAACGTGTGATGACATCACAGCTGATGCCTGCAGAGGCTGGATTAGACACTCTGAAAGATGATTTTCACGCTGTATCGCAAGAGAAGATATTTGTTGTGATGTGGATGAGAATCCGTTGCCCAAAAGACAGGAACGTCAGGAGGTGTAGGAAGACTGCACTGTAATTCCACTGCACTGCATGTACTGTTTTCCCTAAGGAGATTGTCTTATGTTCAGATTTCTACATTTGTTTGTGCTATGCAGTGCTGTCTTTTCCTGTCTGCATCACAATGACACTGTCTGTCAATAAAGTATTGTAAAAACAATAAAAGCGTAAATGTGACTCATGTGCCGTCTCTTGCAATCAAACAATCAAAACCAGAAATGCACTTACTGTTTTGCAAATGACAAGGATGATTCGAGAAATGCTCCACTCATCACTCTCAGTTCACTCCGCTGCACACGTCTGATCACTTCTTTGTCACCCCCGACCTCACCGCTCAAGACAACGCAGATGTCTTACCGCTGGTCACTTTCCGGCGCTACCTACGGTCCCTCCCTCCTGCTTTTCCTCTGCTGTCTTGTCTTCACTCCCCCCCTCTGAGGAGCTCTCTCTTTTGAATACCAACAGTGCCACAGACACTCTGTGTTCCACGCTTACATCCTGCTTGGACAACATATGCCCTCCTACATCTGGACCAGCCCGTGCATACTATTGGACTTTTGAAACTCGAGTCCTGCGTGTTCAAAATTTGAAGAAAAGTCAAAGAGATCGTTTTCCCAATAAGTTTAAGTAGAATTTATTATCAGATGTAAAAGCTTCTTCAAGCTGGGGTTGTCACTCAAACATATATAATGAGCCGAACAACTGAATACACACTTCTGGGTTACAAGTATTTATAAAATATGTGACGTCGATTCTCTCTTCGGGCTCCTCCCCTTCATCGGGCGGGCGTTCAATCCTCCGGAACCAATCACCTCGGGACATGTTAACCTGACTCCATTCTCCCCCAACTATTGGCCCCTGCAAAACATTTTGAAAATAGCCGGTCCTGCCGAGAGATGCGATTGACGCACACACACATACACTCACACACTTGTCATCGGAGACCCTGCTTCTGCATACCTCAGAGCTCGTGTTACACACTTCTGCCAACTAGTTTTCAAGACAAAAAACCCAGCACAGCATGGACATACTCATATCATTATATTTAACAGTAAAACAACAGTAAACATGAATTTATAATACATAAAACATCATAATCCCAATAATCCCTCTCTTGACCTCGACAGAGGTCAAAATTCTTGGTCCTCCGTGTCGTCAGTATAGCTGGATAACAATGGCATATTAAATGGTTTTGGGCTTTCCGGTCTCTCAATAGCTGAAACTATTAAACGATTACACAGTGATCTAAGGCAAGGAATGCAACAACAACCACACGTAATAAAAATTGCTATGAATACCCCTATAGACATCACAATAGACATTACTATTGCTTTCCATCTTCCCAATGTTTTGTCTAGCCAATCTCCAATAGGATTATTTACTCCTGAATGTTCCTTCATTTCGATAGACAAAGTTTTAAAACCTTCCAATGCCCTCGTCACTGATCCATCTGGGGCAGTATTATTGGGAATGTACGTACAACAAAGATCACCAAACATTACACATACTCCTCCCTTCTCTGCCAACAGCATGTCCAGAGCCATACGGTTCTGTATAGCCATCAGTGAAGTTGGTGCTAGCTGCTCCGCTAAACCATCTACGGCATCCCTTGTCATATTTGCTAGTCTCATCACATTATAATGAACATAATTAATCCTATCTACATTCTTGTTTGGGGTGACTGGAAAAAGAGCAGCTATTATGGGTATATTCTCAAAACCTGCTGCCACATGGTTCGCTAGCTTATATTCATCTGGCACACCTCGTGGAATGCCTATCGCGTCAATGTATGTAGGACTATTTAATGATAAATCTACACTTGAACCTATTGCTCTCTGTTTAATGATATGTCTCCTACGTCTTCTTGTCAATGTTGCTGAATTTATGGTTTCCGTTCTGACTGCTCTGTCACCTATCAGAGTTATTGGGGCTCCCAGTCTTACCAAAGCACACACTCCCTTTGCCTTCTCAGGTATCCTAGTGAACAATCTTCGATCTCCACAATAATAATACAAACCTGCTCTAGCCCACGTACCTATTTCAGTCCCATTATCTACTATGATCTGATCACACCACTCCTTATTTATCTCCCCCAGGTTGCTGGTTGGTGATAGACGTTTAATATCAAAACAGGTATAATTTGCTTTCTTTGGTGTAAATGGACCTGCCCGTGAAAGGTTAGTTATTGGTGGGAATATTGCTGCCAATGTGGTACAATTTTTTGGACTGGCCATCCGTGTCAATGCCAACATACACTCATAGCCCCACGTATCATTTTGGTACAACGGGCTGGTTCAATATATAAATGGGGTCTTGCATTAGCACATCCTACACAATCGTCTAACCTCTGTTCTCTGGCTGTGGTAATTATCCATTCCAGCCACAAATTATTTTCCCCATATCCTGTGGCTCTCTCTATCATATCTTCTGGTTTTAACATGGTGTAATCTATTTCTACCACTCCATTCTTTTGTCCTACCGATAATGGCCCAGCTATTGTCTCATTTCTTTCCTCCTCAGGTGAACTGTCTACAACAAATTTTATTACTGCTTTTTTATCTGTTCCTTGGCTGTGCACCCCCATTATAAGGAAAAACTCCCCTGTATAATTGGCTGATCCCATTCTGGTGGATATTGAAAGGGTGAGTGGATTTTGGCTTGCACTATAATCTCTTTGTATTTTGAAATCAAATTTTGCCGAGGTACGGGTCCAAAGGCTTGGTTCTTTCGGGGTCCAACCACCGGTATACGCTATTACTTTATTCCACGATGGACACCATTCACCCCTATAGGTTTGCCTAGACTGGTACGCCTTACAAACACTATCCATATTCCCGTCCGTACATACATATACCTCGTACCCCCTCCATGAGCTATTTTTTCCCCCACAATTTATGACAGCGCATAGGTCGAAAGTAAATGATGTAGTCTTACCCCAAACATAGTTAATTACGAGTTGTTCACACGGTAACCTCGTATCGGCTATGGCTTTTTTATGTCTCGATTTTGATATGGTGTTGTTGCTTTCCTGACCCTTAGTTAGGCTAAAAATTATTCCTACTATAACTCCTGAAATTATTAATAGGATCCCCGACAGTTTACAGTTTTCCCACAGCTTCATCTTGTTGCCCTCTCTTGGACTTTAAAGGAATAATAAACACACTCTTGGAAATGTTAAACACACAGTACACTTAATGGGAAATATGCAATTAAGGAAAAATATATATGGTTAAAATCACACAAAATAAAATGGTAAAGAAGGTAAAGAATGACAATATAAAAATCACAATAGCAATATAAAGGTATAAAAAATAGTAAATATTAAAAAATATGAAAAACAATAGATATGAAAATAATAGATATGAAAATAATAAATATGAAAATCACAATAAGAACAATATATAATATGGTTATAAAGAATATATGGTAATACGTATTTCCACCTCCGTGAGTATTCACTCAAAATTTATTGCACTGGAAAATGATTCTACCGTCCTTCTCTTTGGTCACAGCACATTCACCTGGAACACCTGTCTTGTGAACGATTTGCAATTGTTATTGTACTGGTGGTGTTGTGATTTCACCTGTGGCTTCTTCAGCCTCTGGTTCTCCTTCCCTCTCTTGGACCTGTCTACGCAGGTCCACCCGTGTCTCTGCAAGATCCCTTGAGGGGGGGTCACAAGCTACACATGAGGTTAAATGAAACCAAGTGTCACCCTTGCCCTGCAATCGAACACAGTGTGATGTCCTCGCTGTCACCCTATGGGGTTTCGACCACCTCGGCTCATTCCACTTTCTCCTGAACGTCCTCAGCCTCACCCACTGTACCGTCGTTGGAGGGGGGTCTGCTGCTGGAGATGGATTGACCTGGCATGAAAAAGTCTTAATGACAGCAGTCAGTTTATCAAAATAGACAGCGTGAGATAATGGTGTCACAATGGCATCCGACAGTGCATTCCGTGGCCCTGGAAACTGGCGACCTGTAAACAATTCAAAAGGGGTGAATCCTGTGATTCGGTTAACAGATGATCTTACTGACATTAAGGCCAATGGCAAAGCTGACAACCAATTTAGTTTTGTCTGTGCACAGATTTTAGCCAATTTGAGTTTTAGTGTGAGATTCATTCGTTCAACCTTACCTTGGCTGGCAGGATGCCAGACTGCACCAAATGCATGTTTTAGGCCTAGGACCTTTTCGACGACTCGCAAATGTTCATTCTTAAAATGGCTGCCATTATCTGATCGTAAACGCCGGGCGAAACCATAGCGCGGAATATAATGGTTAATTAAACATTTTATCACCGCAGTACTGTCTTCTCTGCCTACAGGATAAGCTTCGGGCCATCCAGTGAAATAGTCTATGATTACCAGAAGATAACGCTTACCCTGTATCCTCGTGATCATGTCTGTGAAATCAATCACGATTTCGTCCCCCGGACCACCGGTCAAAGGAAACAAACCCCTTGTTGGTTTAATCGTGGGTTTAACGTTATATCCCTGACAAACTTCACACGTGCTCACATGTGCTGAGACCATAGCTTTTAAAAAAGGATGCCACCAATATTCAAGCGCTCTCATCATCTGTTTGTCCCCGACATGGCTCACTCCATGAACCTCTACCATGATGGAATGACACAGACTCGCTGGGAGCGCCGGACGTCCATCCGGAGCTTGCCACAGTCCGTCAGAGGCACGAACAGCTCCATGTTGTGCCCACACAGAGACTTCTTCAGGGGTACAGCGCTGATGCTCTTTACAAAGGTATTGCCTTGTGAATCTCTGCAATAAATCATTAGATGTTCTTTCTGATGTGCACATCATCTGCGAGGACACATAACCAGCAGCAGCTTTTGCCGCCAAGTCTGCTGCGTCATTGCCTCTGCTCAAAGAGCTATCCACCTTAGAGTGACCAGCGCATTTAATCACTGCCACCTCCGAGGGGATCATCAGAGCCTCTAAAAGGTCTCTGGCTTCACATGCATGTGTTATTGGTCGACCTGACGAAGTGATAAAGCCACAACGTTTCCACAACGGCATTTCTACGTGTACAGCTGTAACAACATAAGCAGAGTCAGTATAGATGTTTACACGATGTCCACCAGTATGTCGCAAGGCTTTGATCACTGCAATCATTTCTGCCCTCTGTGCTGACTGCTTCCCCTCTAACCTTGCTGCATCCCTCGTAATCATCTCATGTCCTACCTGCTCTACCACTGCATAAGCCGCTTTCAAACTTCCGTCCTCCGCCCTGAAACAGCACCCGTCAGTGAACAAAGTCATGACTGGCTCTGGGCCAGTCAATGGTTTTGCAAACAAACCTGGTCTGACCACCGATGCCCTCTCTGTGATCGGTGCACAGTCGTGTGGTTCTCCCTCCTCCACCAAATCTGCCATGTTAATGCCCTCATGTGTATATATGATATGGTCGGCGAGCAAAATTGCTGCAATGCGTCGCTGTCGTAAAGGGGAAAATGTGAATGATTCAGAATTAACAAAAGATGCGATTGAATGCGTGGTTAAAACAATTAGGTGGTGGCCCATAACGATGTGAGACGTTTTCTTCACTATCTTTGCCAATCCTGCGACAAACCTGCTGCATGGTGGCTGTCTTTGTTCTACACTGTCCAACAACATGCTAACATACATCAACACTTTTCTGCCCCCCTGGTCTTTTTGATAAAGTACCCCATGTGCACTTGACCCTGTCTCAGAGACGTCTAAGTGAAATGGTGATCTGTAATCGGCACTGCTGAGATTAGCTGCATGTGCCATCTGTTGTTTCAGGTTAATGAACGTCCGTTCAGCTTCCTGTGTCCACTCAATGTCTGCTCTCAAATTCTTCATACCCTGTTGTTTTACAAGATCTCTCAAAGGGGCTGTTAATGAAACATACATTGGAATATAATGTCTACTATACCCTGTTAGGCCTAGAAATGACAACATCTCTTTAACCGTGGTTGGTTTTGGATGACTCAGAATTCCTCGTCTATGGGCTACAGTTAGCGTGGAGCCCTCTGGGGTGATCATGCGACCTAGAAATGTAACACAAGGTCTGCAAAATTGCAGCTTTTCCTTGCTTACCTTGAAGCCACTTTTGTGTAATTGTCTTAACACAGCTTCGCTCCCCTCCAGGCATCCTTGCTCTGTTTTGGCTGCCAAAAGGAGGTCATCAACATACATGATCAACACACAGTCTCCAGGCAAACTACAGTCCTGTAATTGTTGTTTTAATGCATGGTTAAAAATTCCTGGTGATAAAACAAACCCCTGGGGTAATCTGTTGTAAGAATATTGACAACCTTTGTATGTAAAAGCCACACACGCCTTGCATTCCTCTGCTAAAGGGATACAGAAAAATGCGTTAGCCAAATCAATACATGTAAACCAATTGTGCTCAGGTGTTATCACAGAGAGTGCAGTATACGGATTAGGCACTGTTAACGATGGTGTAGCCACAACAGCATTGATTGCTCTCAAATCATGTACCAACCTGTACTTATTCGTGCCTGGTTTCGGCACCGGAAAAATAGGTGTGTTCCACCTAGATTTGTATGGTGTAATAACACCCCTCTCTAGGAGACCTTTTACTGTTGCGGCCACACCCTCGTCCGCCTCAGGTTTGTTGCGGTATTGTGGAATCCAGATGGGGTCAGGTGTGCTTAACTGAAAGTAAACTGGAGACATGTTACAAAAACCTACATCTGTTGGGCCCTGAGACCAAAGATCCTCAGGTAAATTTTTTATGATGTCTGGTGCTCCCACACTATCTGACAGCTCCCTGCCATGGAATCTAGAAACCTGCACATGCTCTAAAGCTCCAGTGTCTCGTGTGGCACCTTCTATCCAATAGGCTTTGTGTTTAGGTGAATATTTAACATCCGTCTTCTCCGTGGGCTCCCAATCCTGGGCGGCCAACAGTGTTTTTGTAATCTTACCTAGCTCCCTGGCTTCGTGGCTTGGGTGTAAGGCTAACGATATGTGAGGTGCTGCTGTGTCTGCCATCTCATACCACTTCAACTGCTCTTCAGTCAGCTTCACTGGAGCCATCACTCCTTCTTTACTCACAAAAATTCCAGCTCCCTCCAACACCCATCTGTCTCCCTCCACTTCCTGAAACATGTCTTCATAAATGGTTATGTCATTTCTGTCATAAAACAATGTACAATGCAATGGGTCTATGGGGGGTAAATAGATATATAAATTTGAAATCCATGAACGGTATTTATTATACAGTTCCATTGCTGTGCCCCACTGTGTATCATCATCTAATTTTACCCAGTAAAGATCAGCTGCCTCCTCCTCCCCACACGAGGTCAGCATCCACTGGCTGTCTGTCGTATTACCTGATAGGGAACAGTTAATGGTTGTACCATCTGGAAATTTAACAATTACCCCTTCTTCTGAGCACAGAATGCTAGCCCCTAATTTTTTTAATAAATCTCTACCCAAAAGAGGAATGGGAGCATTGCTTGAGAAAGGGAACGAGTGTGATAAGCATTGATTTGCCACTTCAACTTTAAAGGGTTGTGTCATTTGGTAGCTTTCTCTTCCCCCAGAGAATCCGACGACCGTCACAGCCTTGTCACTCAAATCAGATTGTTTTATGCCGCCTGTGACAGTCGAATAGGTGGCTCCGGTGTCTACCAGAGCTTTTAATGGTTTGTTGTTTACCATTAACGAAATGAGAGGTTCGGCCCCAGCCCTCATTTCGGTTCTCTGGGGGCCCCTTCAATAAACGCTCGCGCCACCCTCGGGGCCCGATGGCGGGAACATCGGCACCTTTAGGTTGGAGGGTGGTGGAGGGTATTGCCCCGGGTTGTATGGGGTTTGTGGTTCCCTGCCGCGACCACCGGCACCACCTCTTCGAGGACCCCATCCCTCCGCAGGTGGTCCGTTAAACTGACCTGAAAGCTGTGGACACTCTCTCATCCAGTGGCCTGCCTCACCACACACGTAACAATTTCCCTCGCCCTGCTGCCTCCCTCCATAAGACCCCCTCCCTCTATTACTACCCCTCCAATTGCTCCTTTGTCTATTTCCCCTCCCACCTGCTGCATGGGCGTCTGTACCATAGGGTGGGCCGTTATATTGGTAAGGGGGTGGCTGATAGGGTTGTTGTGGCATTTGCTTACTCTTTTTTGTCCCTCCCTCATTTTTTGCTTGTTCCAACTGTAGTTTTAGCAACTCTATTTTTATCTTTTCTAATTGTTCTTCCTCTTTTCCTGTTTTCTCAACAGCCCTATCTGTGTGGTGGACTAAATGCCTTTCCCATATTTCGTTACTAGCAATTGGAATGTCAGGGTTATTTTCCATTATTTGTTTAACACCACTAGGGGCACCTGCCATGACTGCTGCTCTAAATATGTCTCGTGTAATTGGGTTGGTTAAACTATTTTCTTCCACCATCTGTTCCCACTCAGCAGCGCACCTGAAATAATATGCTGCACCTGTCTCACCTGGTTTTATGCAAAACTTTATGTTTTGGTATACGGTGGGTGGCAATGGGTACAATCGACCGAGTGCCCTGCCCACCATTGTGATTACTTTTGAAAAATCAAGATCATTTGGATATTGTAATGTTTGGGCTTCGAGTTCAAAACTCCCCATCTAAGAGGCTGTCAAAATCTGACCCAACAGACACCTTATGTCACCCAAAGCCAAAACGGTACCATGACTCAAGGCCGTTAATTTACTCAACCACTTAGAGCCCCCTGATGTAATTGGAGGAAGTTTACTGGAAATAGCAGTCATGTCACTGTGTGACCAGGGCTTGTACTGCACCCCAGTGCTCTTTACTAACAATGGGGCTTGTACGCCTGGATATAGCTGATTAGTATGGTGACTCATTGCCTGCTCTCTCTGCTCTGGCTCGTTAGGGGGGCAATGATCAATTGAAAGATTAGACAACTGCTGCTCTTTTTCCCTTCCCCTAGTACGTTTTGCTATTGGCTCCTCATCCATTACCATCGTTCCCTTAATACGTACTGTATGCATCGTGCCCTGGGCCTGACCTGTTGTTTCTATAGGGCCAGATGCTCTACAACTTCCCCTTTCATCTTCACTTCCTACTCCGTTCTCACTACCATCACTTCCCTCTGGAAGTTCCATATTTTCTGCCATGTGGCGCATTGTCTCATTCACCTGAGCTCGTGCCGCATGTACCTGTTCTGTCACTACCTTGCCCAGATGTTGTACCTCCTGTCGAAGCACTTCTAATTCTTTTAAATTACAGTCTAAAACTCCCTCTCGTACCTCAAGCATGACCTGTTGTTTGCTGTGAGTCGTGGTTGGTGAGATGTAGGGTGGGGGCTCAGCAAGGGGCGGATACAATGGGCGGTACTGTTCAGGGGGCGGTGCTAGTGACTCAGTCTCCCTATTTTCATCCTTCACTTTCAGTCTAACATCATCCTCTGAGGCTTTTCCTTCCTTCCTATGTCTAATGGGTGATAAAGCTGTTGCCACGAGTGCAATACGAGTCCATTTTCTTAACTGTTTTTCTAATTCACACCCTTTATTTTTATATCGATTTGCATTATACCATTTAATCGTTTTTCCATCACCTTTATGTCTGACTAACCTACAATGAGCCTTTTTCTCCATATTTCTTATTTTCGAGGTCAGGGGCACTTTAAGTTTCTCTGCCTCTTTCGTCCATGCATAATTATCACACAATTCTACCCAACATTCCTGAGCTTCTCTTTGTCTCCCTTTTTTCTCTCTTGGTTCAGCCTGTGCTATCATCATCTCAGCGATACTCTGCCATTGCGCTAATACGGTCGGACATTCGTGTTCATCACACTCCTTTTGAAACTCTGCCATTCTATTTATTTACTTGTATATATATATATATATATATGTATGTATTCAATATAACTTTCCTACTAGTTCCTTTACGATCGTCTCCTTACCCCAATTTAAATTATACACATACACAAAGTCTATTCACTCCACACATTCACACCAGAATAACGAATTTATGGATTATCTTTAATCCACGGGACTTCAACCCAGCAGAATTTGTGATACGCCGATCACGGGATTTCTTTCCCAACAGACTTTAACTGTTTTAATTTCAGGGACTCTAACCCTTATTAAACAAGATTCCAACTTGTTTTAATTCCAGGGACTCTAACCCTTATTAAGAAGCTTTTAAATCTGATTTTCCTTATTTCAATTTTACTCGTCTATTCATCGAGATGTTCATCAAATTTAACACAGAAATTTAGTATATCCAATAGCAGAATTCGTATCAACAGGTTCCTGCCCTTACCTTATTTATTTTAGCCGGCTTTTGTGTTAAATCTGAGTCCGTCTCGATCTTTTTTCCCTCCCCCACGGGGTCCGCCGAAATGTGGCGCGAAAACTTTCCTTTGTCTCCAAATCACGTCGACGGGTCACCAACTATTGGACTTTTGAAACTCGAGTCCTGCGTGTTCAAAATTTGAAGAAAAGTCAAAGAGATCGTTTTCCCAATACGTTTAAGTAGAATTTATTATCAGATGTAAAAGCTTCTTCCAGCTGGGGTTGTCACTGAAACATATATAATGAGCCGAACAACTGAATACACACTTCTGGGTTACAAGTATTTATAAAATATGTGACGTCGATTCTCTCTTCGGGCTCCTCCCCTTCATCGGGCGGGCGTTCAATCCTCCGGAACCAATCACCTCGGGACATGTTAACCTGACTCCATTCTCCCCCAACTATTGGCCCCTGCAAAACATTTTGAAAATAGCCGGTCCTGCCGAGAGATGCGATTGACGCACACACACATACACTCACACACTTGTCATCAGAGACCCTGCTTCTGCATACCTCAGAGCTCGTGTTACACACTTCTGCCAACTAGTTTTCAAGACAAAAAACCCAGCACAGCATGGACATACTCATATCATTATATTTAACAGTAAAACAACAGTAAACATGAATTTATAATACATAAAACATCATAATCCCAATAATCCCTGTCTGCCCCTTGGTTATCGGATGTACCACGTGAGCATCGCACCAGCCTCCGGTCAGCTGAGAGAAAATGGCACAATTCAAAAGACCATACTGACCTCTCTCTCTCTACCAGTCTCTTCTCTCTATTTTCTCCGTTGACGTCACCTCTGCAAAAACTTATTATAACCACTCGAAGATCAGCAACTCTCCTGACTCTCGCACACTCTTAAAAACCTTCTCTGCTCTCCTCTGTCCGCCTGCTCCCACACCTTCATCGCAGTTAACGGCTGATGATTTTGCATTGTTCTTCGTAAAGAAAACTACCGCCATCAACAGCCAATTTTCTACACCACCATCACCCGCCTTTTCTCCTATGTCTGAAGATGATGTTTCCAAGGTCATTGGTTCCAACCACCCTACCACCTGCCCACTGGATCCCATCCCCACCCATCTCCTCCATGCCATCTCTCCAGCAGTTGTGCCTGGTCTGACCCGCATCATCAACTCTTTGCTCACCACTGAGACATTTCCCACTGCTTTCAAAGAGGCCTGCATCACACCGCTACTGAAGAAACTCACTCTCAACCTTATACTGCTAGAACACTACAGGCCGGTGTAGTGTGTGAAAATGCACATCTTCCGTCAAAATGTAGATGACTGATTTTAACCTCTTATTATTTTCTGTCTTCTTAAAAAATTATTTTTTTACTTACCTCACTATTCTTAGCTTTGTATACTGTGCTAGGCTTTAATGGACTGGATTTAATTAACTTATGCATTTTGTTGCCTATATTGTTATAATTGCTTCCAATGTTTCCTCGTCTGTAAGTCGCTTTGGATAAAAACGTCTGCTAAATGACTAAATGTAAATTTTATGAAATGTGTAATGTCATGTGTAATGTGTAATGTGTAGTATGTGGCCTTGAAATTTTAGCATATCTACGTAATCATGAATAAATGCTTCTTGAGACACACAGTGTTGCTTCTTTGCATGCATCAAATGAATTGTTTCTGGCTATATGCATCCATGCATTAGTTTGAGAGGGGTGGAAATGGGACACTTGGGTGAAACAAAACTGCCCCAAAAGTACCCCCCCCCACTTTAAATACAGTTTTTTCTAAGTCAATTTGGTACATTTCTCAGATCCGATTTGAAATTCTCAAAACTTCTTGTTCAATCCTTACATCCTTGTGTCACGTGTGCACATCAAACAAGCATTTTCTCATTTCTTTGAACAAGTTGCAAATGCTTTGGTACATCCATGCAAATGATTATGACAAAATTCTGTGCAGATTCCTACATTATCAATTGCTTATGTCATGTTGATCAAAATGCATTATAAAGGGTCTCTGTAGAATAGTATAATCCCCACGACATTTAAGCACTAGTTTTACAATATACAGTAAGTATACTTTAAGTAAACGGTGGCATTTTATTTTACTCAATTTAGTGTTTTGCATTGCTATATTCTTTCCACATAGGACTGCAAGACAACTTCACTGTGTTGCAGACGGCCCCTTTTCACACCTAAACAGTCTTTTGACACTCTCTACAGGGATCTCATCCCTGAACAAGAGAGGGGGCAGATTGGAGATGACCTGCCAAAGTACGTGTTAGTTTGGGACAATGTCAGTTTCCATCGCTCCAACATCATCAGGCAATGGTTTGCGGCCCACAACAGGATGCTGGTGGAGTTCCTCTCACCCTACTCAACCCCGTTGAGGAATTTTTCTCAGCATGAAGATTAAAAGTATATGATGGCCAGCCGCATACACAGATGACCCTTCTGGCTGCCTTGGATGTAACGTGTGATGACATCACAGCTGATGCCTGCAGAGGCTGGATTAGACACTCTGAAAGATGATTTTCACGCTGTATCGCAAGAGAAGATATTTGTTGTGATGTGGATGAGAATCCGTTGCCCAAAAGACTGGAACGTCAGGAGGTGTAGGAAGACTGCACTGTAATTCCACTGCACTGCATGTACAGTTTTCCCTAAGGAGATTGTCTTATGTTCAGATTTCTACATTTGTTTGTGCTATGCAGTGCTGTCTTTTCCTGTCTGCATCACAATGACACTGTCTGTCAATAAATTATTGTACAAACAGTAAAAGCGTTAACGTGAATCATGTGCCGTCTCTTGCAATCAAACAATCAAAACCAGAAATGCACTTACTGTTTTGCAAATGACAAGGATGATTCGAGAAATGCTCCACTCATCACTCTCAGGTCACTCCGCTGCACACGTCTGATCACTTCTTTTACACCCCCGACCTCACCGCTCCAGACAACGCAGATGTCTTACCGCTGGTCACTTTCCGGCGCTACCTACGGTCCCTCCCTCCTGCTTTTCCTCTGCTGTCTTGTCTGCACTCCCCCCCTCTGAGGAGCTCTCTCTTTTGAATACCAACAGTGCCACAGACACTCTGTGTTCCATGCTTACATCCTGCTTGGACAACATATGCCCTCTTGCATCTGGACCAGCCCGTGCATCCCTGTCTGCCCCCTGGTTATCGGATGTACCACGTGAGCATCGCACCAGCCTCCGGTCAGCTGAGAGAAAATGGCACAAGTCAAAAGACCATACTGACCTCTCTCTCTCTACTTTCTCCGTTGACGTCACCTCTGCAAAAACTGATTATAACCACTCGAAGATCAGCAACTCTCCTGACTCTCGCACACTCTTAAAAACCTTCTCTGCTCTCCTCTGTCCGCCTGCTCCCACACCTTCATCGCAGTTAACGGCTGATGATTTTGCATTGTTCTTCGTAAAGAAAACTACCGCCATCAACAGCCAATTTTCTACACCACCATCACCCGCCTTTTCTCCTATGTCTGAAGATGATGTTTCCAAGGTCATTGGTTCCAACCACCCTACCACCTGCCCACTGGATCCCATCCCCACCCATCTCCTCCATGCCATCTCTCCAGCAGTTGTGCCTGGTCTGACCCGCATCATCAACTCTTTGCTCACCACTGAGACATTTCCCACTGCTTTCAAAGAGGCCTGCATCACACCGCTACTGAAGAAACTCACTCTCAACCTTATACTGCTAGAACACTACAGGCCGGTGTAGTGTGTGAAAATGCACATCTTCCGTCAAAATGTAGATGACTGATTTTAACCTCTTTTTATTTTCTGTCTTCTTAAAAAATTATTTTTTTACTTACCTCACTATTCTTAGCTTTGTATACTGTGCTAGGCTTTAATGGACTGGATTTAATTAACTTATGCATTTTGTTGCCTATATTGTTATAATTGCTTCCAATTTTTCCTCGTCTGTAAGTCGCTTTGGATAAAAACGTCTGCTAAATGACTAAATGTAAATTTTATGAAATGTGTAATGTCATGTGTAATGTGTAATGTGTAGTGTGTGGCCTTGAAATTTTAGCATATCTACGTAATCATGAATAAATGCTTCTTGAGACACACAGTGTTGCTTCTTTGCATGCATCAAATGAATTGTTTCTGGCTATATGCATCCATGCATTAGTTTGAGAGGGGTGGAAATGGGAAACTTGGGTGAAACAAAACTGCCCCAAAAGTACCCCCCCCCACTTTAAATACAGTTTTTTCTAAGTCAATTTGGTACATTTCTCAGATCCGATTTGAAATTCTCAAAACTTCTTGTTCAATCCTTACATCCTTGTGTCACGTGTGCACATCAAACAAGCATTTTCTCATTTCTTTGAACAAGTTGCAAATGCTTTGGTACATCCATGCAAATGATTATGACAAAATTCTGTGCAGATTCCTACATTATCAATTGCTTATGTCATGTTGATCAAAATGCATTATAATGGGTCTCTGTAGAATAGTATAATCCCCACGACATTTAAGCACTAGTTTTACAATATACAGTAAGTATACTTTAAGTAAACGGTGGCATTTTATTTTACTCAATTTAGTGTTTTGCATTGCTATATTCTTTCCACATAGGACTGCAAGACAACTTCACTGTGTTGCAGACGGCCCCTTTTCACACCTAAACAGTCTTTTGACACTCTCTACAGGGATCTCATCCCTGAACAAGAGAGGGGGCAGATTGGAGATGACCTGCCAAAGTACGTGTTAGTTTGGGACAATGTCAGTTTCCATCGCTCCAACATCATCAGGCAATGGTTTGCGGCCCACAACAGGATGCTGGTGGAGTTCCTCTCACCCTACTCAACCACGTTGAGGAATTTTTCTCAGCATGAAGATTAAAAGTATATGATCGACAGCTGCATACACAGATGACCCTTCTGGCTGCCATGGATGTAACGTGTGATGACATCACAGCTGATGCCTGCAGAGGCTGGATTAGACACTCTGAAAGATGATTTTCACGCTGTATCGCAAGAGAAGATATTTGTTGTGATGTGGATGAGAATCCGTTGCCCAAAAGACAGGAACGTCAGGAGGTGTAGGAAGACTGCACTGTAATTCCACTGCACTGCATGTACAGTTTTCCCTAAGGAGATTGTCTTATGTTCAGATTTCTACATTTGTTTGTGCTATGCAGTGCTGTCTTTTCCTGTCTGCATCACAATGACACTGTCTGTCAATAAATTATTGTAAAAACAGTAAAAGCGTTAACGTGACTCATGTGCCGTCTCTTGCAATCAAACAATCAAAACAAGAAATGCACTTACTGTTTTGCAAATGACAAGGATGATTCGAGAAATGCTCCACTCATCACTCTCAGTTCACTCCGCTGCACACGTCTGATCACTTCTTTGTCACCCCCGAACTCACCGCTCCAGACAACGCAGATGTCTTACCGCTGGTCACTTTCCGGCGCTACCTACGGTCCCTCCCTCCTGCTTTTCCTCTGCTGTCTTGTCTGCACTCCCCCCCTCTGAGGAGCTCTCTCTTTTGAATACCAACAGTGCCACAGACACTCTGTGTTCCACGCTTACATCCTGCTTGGACAACATATGCCCTCTTACATCTGGACCAGCCCGTTTATCCCTGTCTGCCCCCTGGTTATCGGATGTACCACGTGAGCATCGCACCAGCCTCCGGTCAGCTGAGAGAAAATGGCACAAGTCAAAAGACCATACTGACCTCTCTCTCTCTACTTTCTCCGTTGACGTCACCTCTGCAAAAACTGATTATAACCACTCGAAGATCAGCAACTCTCCTGACTCTCGCACACTCTTAAAAACCTTCTCTGCTCTCCTCTGTCCGCCTGCTCCCACACCTTCATCGGAGTTAACGGCTGATGATTTTGCATCGTTCTTCGTAAAGAAAACTACCGCCATCAACAGCCAATTTTCTACGCCACCATCACCCGCCTTTTCTCCTATGTCTGAAGATGATGTTTCCAAGGTCATTGGTTCCAACCACCCTACCACCTGCCCACTGGATCCCATCCCCACCCATCTCCTCCATGCCATCTCTCCAGCAGTTGTGCCTGGTCTGACCCGCATCATCAACTCTTTGCTCACCACTGGGACATTTCCCACTGCTTTCAAAGAGCCCTGCATCACACCGCTACTGAAGAAACTCACTCTCAACCTTACACTGCTAGAACACTACAGGCCGGTGTAGTGTGTGAAAATGCATATCTTCCGTCAAAATGTAGATGACTGATTTTAACCTCTTATTATTTTCTGTCTTCTTAAAAAATTATTTTTTTACTTACCTCACTATTCTTAGCTTTGTATACTGTGCTAGGCTTTAATGGACTGGATTTAATTAACTTATGCATTTTGTTGCCTATATTGTTATAATTGCTTCCAATGTTTGATCGTCTGTAAGTCGCTTTGGATAAAAACGTCTGCTAAATGACTAAATGTAAATTTTATGAAATGTGTAATGTCATGTGTAATGTGTAATGTGTAGTGTGTGGCCTTGAAATTTTAGCATGTCTACGTAATCATGAATAAATGCTTCTTGAGACACACAGTGTTGCTTCTTTGCATGCATCAAATGAATTGTTTCTGGCTATATGCATCCATGCATTAGTTTGAGAGGGGTGGAAATGGGACACTTGGGTGAAACAAAACTGCCCAAAAGTTTGTTGCCTATATTGTTATAATTGCTTCCAATGTTTCCTCGTCTGTAAGTCGCTTTGGATAAAAACGTCTGCTAAATGATGTTGTGTAATTTTCTTATTCCTTATTCAAGGTGAGTCAATTTTGACAAAAGCAATATACAGAGACATCAAGTACTTTGCAAAGTATTTTATTGTCGTTTAATCTGCATCATGAGCAATGAGCATGGTGCAGAGCAAAGGCGCTCTTTCCTCCTGCACCCAGAGTATATGACTGCCAAGTCATTTCCTAAAGGACGTCATTTCCTGTTTGCTGTTTGCTGAGAGTTTGCTGAGAGTTTACTGAGAGCGCGTGATTTGAGCGGGAGCTCTTTCAAATCTAATTATTCTTGTTACATCTTGAAGAATTGTTTCTTAAATCGTTATTAAGCGAGAGTGAAACCTATCCTTAACTATAGCATAAACAAAAATCGTTGCTAAACGTACTGATACATTGTTTGTATCGGATCATTCTGTGTTAGCCCTTAGGCTATTAGCATTATCCGCCTGCATACTGCTTAACTCGCTGTTCTCATTACTACATCACTAATGGCTAATGCTAATGCTTCAGACGTGTTTGTACCTTTGAGTGCAGATGAGGAAACGTTTGCGCTTCAGTCGGAATTGGAGGCTGTGGAGAAGCAGATCCAGGATTTACTTGAGAAGCAAACACGGCTGCGAGAACGTATAACGGCGCTGGAAACATCCCGTGCTGAAGCTCGCAAATCCGCGGTAAGTTTTCATCGCGATTATAATACTTCTTCCACTTCTACTCCGCGTGTTTCTCTGCACAGAGCCCAGGCTAAGAGAACACGACCAGCCCAAATGAACTTCACTCCTGCACCGGCACACCAACGGCGAAAGGCGCTAGCCAGGACCGGTGAGATGACTCAGCTGCCGCCACCAGTTTTCGAGATCCAGACCAGGAACCGCTTTGCCGCCCTCTGCGAGACCGAATGCAACGCTGTGATCATCGGAGACTCGATCGTCCGGAACATACGCGCTACATCTACTAAAGGTAAGGTGCGCACTCACTGTTTTCCCGGTGCTCGTGTTCTTGATGTGTCTGCGCAGGTACCTGCGATCCTGAAGGACAACGCTAACGCCGAAGCTGTCGTGCTGCACGCGGGAGTGAACGACGTCAGGATGCGGCAGTTGGAGATCCTGAAGAGGGACTTCAGGAGTCTGATCGAGACGGTACGCAACGCATCGCCCACAGCGAGGATTATCGTATCAGGACCGCTGCCTACCTACCGACGAGGGAATGATAAGTTCAGTAGACTTTTTTCACTTAATCAATGGTTGATGTCATGGTGTATTGAACAGAAGCTGCTCTTTGTAAATAATTTTGATCTGTTCTGGGAGCGACCTAGGCTCTTCCGCCCTGACGGCCTGCATCCCAGCAGCATCGGAGCGGCTCTCCTGTCCGACAACATCTCGCAGGCGCTGCGCACCGGTTGACTATGTCTCCCTCAGGTAAGTCTCCCTCAGGTAAGTCAAAACTTTAACCATAGTATGTGCGCCTCAACTGCTATAAATGTTACTGTTTCCAAATATATAGAGACTATATGTGTCCCCCGAATAATACTACAAAGTAAACATTTTGGCAAAAGTCAGAGAAAAAATCTGATCGTGATTAAACCTGAAGACAATGTAATAAACAACCAAAACCAATTTATAAAGTTCGGCCTACTTAATATTAGATCACTAAATTCAAAGGCAGTTATTGTAAATGAAATGATCACGGACAACAGTTTTGATATACTCTGTCTTACCGAGACCTGGCTTAAACCAAATGATTATTTCGGCCTAAATGAGTGTACCCCACCAAGCTACTGTTATATGCATGAGCCACGTCCAGTTGGTCGGGGTGGCGGCGTCGCTACAATCTTTAGAAACTTTCTTACTGTATCTCAGAGAACAGAGCATAAATTTAAATCATTTGAAGTGCTTGCGTTGAACATAATTATTCCTAACAAAAGTAAAAAACTATTGCTTTCTTTTACATTGGCTACGGTGTATAGACCCCCTGGTCCCTATACTGATTTTCTGAAAGAGTTTGCGGACTTCCTATCGGACCTATTGGTTAACGTTGATAAAATACTAATTGTCGGAGATTTTAATATCCACGTAGATAGCGCTAACGATGCATTAGCTGTGGCGTTTACAGAACTACTACAATCTTTTGGGGTAATACAACACATTAAAGGACCAACTCATCGATTTAATCATACACTAGACCTGATTATATCTCACGGAGCCGATCTAACCAATATAGATATTATGCCTCAAAGCGACGATGTCACCGATCACTATCTTATAACGGGTACTTTGCGCACGTCTGGAATCAGCCCTTTAACACGTTATCGACAGGGTAGAACAATCACCTCTGCTACTAAAGATAGCTTCGCAAAGAGCTTGCCAGATCTGACTCCTTTAATAACCAGACCAATAAATAACGAATCGCTCGACGTCATGACCAGGAAATTGGGCACTATTTTCTCTAATACATTAGAAGCTGTTGCACCTATGAAGTCAAAAAAGATTAATGAGAAAAATATTGCACCCTGGTACAATAGCACCACTCGCGCCCTTAAAAGAGAAACATGCAAACTAGAGCGCAAATGGATAAAATCGCAATTAGAAGTCTTTAAAATGGCATGGAAAGAGAGTGCAAATTGTTATAAAAAGGCACTAAAAGCAGCAAAGGCTGAGCACCTTCGTAACCTCATAGAAACCAACAAAAACAATCCAAGGTTTCTATTTAGCACAGTCGCTAAATTAACAAATAAACAGACACCACCTGACCTTGTTATTCCGCCGCACCTTGGTAGCAATGAATTCATGAAATTTTTTACAGAGAAAATCAAAAACATTCGCGACAAAATTGTAAAAACTCAACCTCCAAATCTGTCCTATGAATTAGCACCAACCATCGCTCCAAAAGAAAGGCTCCAGCGTTTTTCACCTATAAAACAGGAAGATTTAATTCAACTTATCGCAACTTCTAAACCTACAACTTGCTTA
Organism: Barbatula barbatula; assembly: GCF_947034865.1. NCBI lineage: Eukaryota > Metazoa > Chordata > Actinopteri > Cypriniformes > Nemacheilidae > Barbatula > Barbatula barbatula. The sequence continues at coordinate 11,322,180 of NC_136765.1, read as the reverse complement.
CTAGATGTCACGGAACAGGTAGTGAAGAGAACCCAAATGCAGGCAGTAATTCGGGGTAACAGATTTTAATAAAGTAAAAAGAAAAACAAAAACCCACAAGGGGGTAAAATACAGGGGATAACAAAGACAGCAACAAAAGGATGAAAAACTCACGGCGGGTAACCAAAAGGACGCTAACGCTGGGACACAGCGTAGGGACAAATCCTCAGAGCAGTTACACAGAGCACAGTTACCGACAAGTATGACAACAAACGAGCACAGGACAGAGAATACAAGGGATTTAAATAGGGAGACGAACAAAGGATATAACGATGGGCAGGTGTGGGTAATGAGACACAGGAGGAAAGCTATACTAGAAACGAGAGGGGCGGGGCCAAATGACGAGACAGGAGAGAACGCATATTATGTCCTGATTGACAATAATATGTTTCTCTCCACATAAAACACGTGGGTCCGTCATGATTCTGCCTCTAGACCAGAAAACCAAGACAAGAGAAGGCAGAATCATGACAGAATCCCCCCCCTTAATGAACGACTCCTGGCGTTCACCAGGGGAGTAACTAACAAGACAAGACAGACTGGGTAACAGACATAAACCAACAGAACATTGCAAACATGACTAGGGGCATACAAGAAATAATCACAAACGGGTTGGGGTGAGACAATAAAAATAACAAACATGGGAGGGGGGGTGGAGGCAAACAAGATTGCCTAGGGGGCAGTCCAAAAGGGAATGGATTGGGTGGAATAGTCTTAGGGGGAGTCATAGAGGCTCTAGGAGTCCCCTGCTGTGACACCGGCTGAAAGGCCGGCTGAAAGGCCTGCTGAAAGGCCGGCTGGAAGGCCGGCTGGAAGGCCGGCTGGAAGGCCGGCTGAGACACCGGCTGGAAGGCCGGGTGGAAGGCCGGCTGCGACACCGGCTGGAAGGCCGGGTGGAAGGCCGGTTGAGACACCGGCTGGAAGGCCGGCTGGAAGGCCGGCTGAGACAGCGGCTGGAAGGCCAGCTGGAAGGCCGGCAGGGCAGGACTTGACGCCGGCTGGAAGACCGGCTGGGGCTGAGACGCCGGCTGGGGCTGAGACGCCGGCTGGAAGGCCGGCTGGGGCTGAGACACTGGCTGGAAGGCCGGACTTGACGCCGGCTGGAAGACCACCGGGACCACCGGACTTGACGGGACCACCGGGACCACCGGACTTGACGGGACCACCGGGACCACCGGACTTGACGGGACCACCGGGACCACCGGACTTGACGGGACCACCGGGACCCCCGGACTTGACGGGACCACTGGGACCACCAGACTTGACGGGACCACCGGGATTGACGGGACCACCGGGCTCGACGGGACCACCCTTCGAGCCGCCCTCCGTTGCCTCTTCTTCAGCCGAGCCCCCCGCCTGGAGGCCGGCTGCAGGAATGAAGAGAATGGGATGAGCGGCTCGGGATTGGAGGTCTCAAACGAGGACCCCCAGGATTCCCGTCTCCCTCGCTTGCCAGTGAGACTGGGCGGTTGTGGAGAGGCTTCAGAGGTTGGGGAGTGGTGCGTGGCGATGCCCACATTCCTGATCTGCAGAGGACCACTCTCTGGTATCGCAACCAGCGGAGATGAGTCAAAGGAGTTCGATGAGGTCGTGGACCACGAACGACCTGTGGCGGCATCCCACACAGCGTCGAAGTCCAACGGCCTCATCGCCCTCATCTCCGATCGAGAGAGTGGCTCTCTGAGACCGGTGTTAAACAGCACCGCCAGCTCCTCCTCCCCGAAGACGCCCTGTCCTGCGATGTCCAGGAACCTCTCCACATAATCATCCACAGTCTCACTTCCCTGGCGAAGGCTGCAGAGGCGGCGGGCCAAGCTAGACCGGCCAGTGTCCATGCTGCTGCTGGGTTCTGTTTTGGCTCGTTTGTTCTGTCACGGAACAGGTAGTGAAGAGAACCCAAATGCAGGCAGTAATTCGGGGTAACAGATTTTAATAAAGTAAAAAGAAAAACAAAAACCCACAAGGGGGTAAAATACAGGGGATAACAAAGACAGCAACAAAAGGATGAAAAACTCACGGCGGGTAACCAAAAGGACGCTAACGCTGGGACACAGCGTAGGGACAAATCCTCAGAGCAGTTACACAGAGCACAGTTACCGACAAGTATGACTACAAACGAGCACAGGACAGAGAATACAAGGGATTTAAATAGGGAGACGAACAAAGGATATAACGATGGGCAGGTGTGGGTAATGAGACACAGGAGGAAAGCTATACTAGAAACGAGAGGGGCGGGGCCAAATGACGAGACAGGAGAGAACGCATATTATGTCCTGATTGACAATAATATGTTTCTCTCCACATAAAACACGTGGGTCCGTCATGATTCTGCCTCTAGACCAGAAAACCAAGACAAGAGAAGGCAGAATCATGACACTAGACCCCATACCAACTAAATTATTAAAAGAGTTACTACCTGTTGCAATTGAGCCCATTTATAACATTATTAACTCGTCAATTAATCTAGGCCATGTCCCAGGTCCCTTTAAGATGGCCGTCATTAAGCCTCTAATCAAGAAACCAAACTTAGATCCAAATGAACTAGGAAACTATAGACCGATTTCAAATCTCACATACCTGTCTAAAATTCTAGAAAAAGTAGTGTGCACTCAGTTGTGCTCTTTCCTACAAAATAACGACATGCACGAAAAATTTCAGTCAGGCTTTAGATCTCATCATAGCACTGAAACTGCGCTCGTTAAAATTACAAACGACCTGCTTATAGCATCAGATAAAGGTAACATCTCACTCTTGGTCCTGCTTGACCTTAGTGCTGCGTTCGATACCGTAGACCATAACATACTTCTAGATCGCTTACACAATTATACCGGTATTGAGGGACAGGCACTACAATGGTTTAGATCTTACTTGTCAGACAGACATCAATTTGTCCATCTAAATGGGGAATCATCCTATTTAACGCAAGTAAATTATGGATTACCTCAGGGATCGGTTCTGGGACCCGTGCTGTTCTCCATATACATGCTTCCCCTTGGAAACATTATTAAAAAACATGGAAGTAGCTTCCATTGCTATGCAGATGATACTCAGCTATATATCTCATCAAGACCAGATGATTCCTCCCAGCTACCCAAATTGGCAGAGTGCATTGAAGATATAAAACATTGGATGACCTATAATTTCCTTCTTTTAAATTCTAATAAAACAGAAATATTACTTATCGGACCTAAGACACGCAAACCAAATATTTCTGATTATAAACTGCAAGTTGAAGGATGTACTGTTACTCCAACAAATACAGTAAAAGATCTAGGCGTTATATTAGACAGCAACCTTTCATTTCGAAATCACATCTCAAATGTCACAAAAACAGCCTTTTTCCACCTAAGAAATGTTGCCAAGTTACGAAATATTCTGTGTGTTGCTGACGCAGAGAAGTTTATTCATGCATTTATGACCTCAAGACTTGACTACTGTAATGCGCTACTTAGTGGTTGTCCTGCATCATCAATAAACAAACTACAGTTAGTTCAGAACGCAGCTGCCAGAGTTCTAACCAGGACCAGAAAATATGATCACATAACCCCAATTTTATCAACCCTTCACTGGCTACCCATTAAGTATCGTATTGACTTTAAAGTTCTTTTAATCACTTATAAAGCCTTAAAGGGTTTAGCCCCTACCTACCTAACAGAGCTTCTATCATACTACAACCCATCACGCTCTCTAAGATCTCAAAACGCAGGACTTTTGATAATACCTAGAATAACTAAATCCACCAAAGGGGGTCGAGCTTTCTCATACGTAGCACCTCTGGAACAGCCTCCCTGATATTATTCGAGGATCAGACACACTCGCCCAATTTAAATCTAGATTAAAAACGCATCTTTTCAGCCAAGCATTCACTTAATGCAAATATGCTAAATAAACCACCAGGAGATGCTGACATTAGATATTATTTACTAGAATAGTTGGATTTATTATATAAAACACCATGTAGTGTGTTTTACCCTTTCTTGGGTTTTTCGTTTTTCCCCTGTAAAGCTGCTTTGGAACAATGCAAATTGTGAAAGGCGCTATATAAATAAAATTGAATTGAATTGAATATATGATTAAAAACGTGACACCCCCTCCCTTTGCCTCTAACAAGAATCCCGAGCTGGTTTACGGGAAGTTCCGTTATTCCAAACAGAACATCTTGGCCTCTGCTCGAGGGCAAAGGCAGAGTGGTATGACGTGTTTAGAGAAAAACATGATAACATTAGAAAAGAAAACATAGATAAACACTTCGTAAACATATAGACAGACACATCAAGAAGCTAGACTAGAAAATTTTCATTACATTCCCCCCTTTTATCATATATGATAACCAAAATCTTTATACTTTGACCATGTAAGATGAGCAACGCCCTTTCTCTTACAGGTTTCATTCTTCTATCTAAACAGTTCTTAAAATCCCACTAGAATTGGTAACACCACCTGCTTCAGCCCCACTCCCCAACTTTAGCTATTCCACCATTTCAACAGACTGTTAGTCATATCATCCGGTTCCCTGATAATTAAAATTTTTCTGAGTTAGAGCTAGTCTTTTTCCTTTTTATTTGGCCGTTCCAGGGGACATAATTGCCCACATTTTCAAATTTTGTTGCCTTATCCAGAACATCAACTGAGGTACACGTACCTCTACACAAATACATATTTGTTCCCCAGTACCTAGCAGAATTAGGGTAATACTGTCCCTCCCCATACCATTTTATTAAACTTGGAATATAGTGTTAGACAGAAACAAAATTCTATAATCTCTAATTTCTCAGGGTTCGATGTGTCCCCGACTCGAACAGTTGATTCCCTTTGCGAGCACCAATAGTGCCCCTCCTGTCGCTTCAGTCAGCACGACCATTGCGAAGAGCCATACGGTTGGAGTTGCCCCTCCTTGGACACCTTTTTGCTGTGGGAGGTGTGTCTTTCCCACGACTTCCTCCTGAAATCTTTGACTACTTGGAAGTCTCCTGGCTGGAAGCTGTGGAATGATTTGTCAGCTCCGTTTGCTACTGCTCCTTTGACCTGCACAAATATTTTGAGAGCAAAAACACAAAAACACATTGCTTGTAACATCCCCCCTTTTGAAGCGTGGTCTAGGCCATGCGTCAAAATCGCAAAAGCAGGGAAAGAATGTTTTGGCAAACAGGTGAGGCCATTTGGGCCTCCCCAAACATTGTCAGTGTATTTACATGAGCACTCCTTCCAGAGTGCACGCTCAGCTGGTTCTGCAAAATGTTTGCATCTCTGCAAGAGAAAGAGTTTTGTTAGTGATTTCTGGAGAAAATCTGTCTGTCTCTGATGTTGCTTGCTTTGCTGCAAGGTCAGCCGTCGGCTTCCTGCAAAAAAATTGTTTCAGATACAAAAGTGTGTGCGTCACAGTTACACACAACAATGGCTGATGGGAGAAGAATGGCAGATAGCATATCAGCAACCTATGTGTGATTAAGAATGTTTTTACCATCATCTTTTACAAAGTTTCTGTGTTTCCACAGTGTGCAAAAATCATGAGTTACACCAAATGCATATCTACTATCTGTGTGAATGTCTACATTTTTATTCTTTGCTAATCCCCATGCGCGTGTGAGTGCAATGAGCTCTGCTGTCTGAGCAGAGAAATGGTCCCTAAAAATGATATCAATTGCTTCTTTGCTTTTGGACTTGCGATGTCTGTAAAAAGATGGCGCCGGTGCAGGCTTGCCGTAAATCACTTAATATTGTTGTGTGTGTTTTAATTTGTTTTATGCTATTTTTTATACGATGCGCATCCTCAGTTTTAACCTACGACCGACTTACTCTTTTAAACTTGAAAGATGCTTCAATTGCGCTATCAAACCAAGCAGTTTGTGTTGAACCCTGCACCCCCCCCCAATACTGAAGTCGATACCTGCCCACCTTCGCCGCTGTCTGTACCTGTTACCGGTGAGAAAGCGCAGGAGGCGCCTTGGAAAGCGGGGCGGCCTAGCGATGAAGCTAAAAAACTTCATACGCTTACATCGGATGCCCGGAGTGCATCTGGCGTCTCTTGAGGATGGTATGGCTGGAGCTTTCCGTGTCCGCCGGCGCTCGCTGGAGCCAGTGTGCGGATGGATGGTTGCGGTTCTGCCTTCGTCGTTGACGCCGCCCCCTGGCTTTCGCTCTCCTCGGTTTTTGTGTGGGGGAGTGTGCAAGAACCATCTCCGCTCCCTTCCTCGGGAAAAACAGGCAGCTTCTTCGGACTATCTACCGCGGGTTCGGATGGCCTTGGTCAACGCCAGATCGGTAGTAAACAAAACATTTATTTTAAACGATCTTTTCTCTGCTTGTGAACTGGATTTTCTTTTTCTGACTGAAACATGGGTCACCACTGGGGATCTAAGCTCCTTTTCCGAAATGCTGCCAAAAAATTGCTTATTTTTAAATTCTCCCCGGATCTCGGAGCGAGGGGGAGGCCTGGCATCCATCTACAAAGACTCGTTTCTTTGTCATCTTGTGGCGTCAAACAAACAAAACAGCTTTGAACTGCAGTTATTTACTATTAAACTGGACAAGCCCTTGTTGGTTGCACTAATATATCGACCTCCAAAATATAACAAGGACTTTTTAAATGACTTCTCAACCCTTTTGGGAGATCTGTTACCCAAGTATGAACAACTATTAATTTTGGGAGATTTTAACATTCATGTCTGCTGTGCTGATGATTCTTTGGCAAAAGAATTTAAAAACCTTTTAAATGCCTTCGACTTAACCTCTCAGGTTAATATACCCAATGATCTGGTTTTAACTCATGGGGTTTCTTTCGGCGATCTTGATGTATGTGAAAATGGCTTCTCTGATCATAAGCCTGTTTTGTTTTCCAAACATCTCAGTTAAATGTTGTCAGACAGGCATCTGCTGCTCGTCAGGCTCGGCTTATCACCTCAGCTACTAGAGAGGACTTTATGTCCACTTTTACTAAAGAAAGCCTACATATGGATGAGTGGAATGAAAATTTAAGTGTGGAGGAATTACTTCTCAGTTTTAATACCATTTGTGTTGGTGTTATGGATTTGGTGCCACCTTTTAAAAAATTTTTTCATAAATCTGGACCGGAGCCATGGTTAACTGACTCTACACGTGCTCTTAGGCAGATGTGTAGGCGAGCAGAGCGAAAGTGGAAAAAGGACAAACTTAATGTCTCTCTTCAAATACTAAGAGAATCCCTATCACAATACCAGAAAGCCGTTAAATCAGCAAAATCTATATATTTCACTGAAATTATAAACAAGAACAGTCATAAACCCAAAACTCTTTTTAATATTATTAATGCTACTCTTAACCCCTCCTCTGGCTCATTGTTAGAAGGATCCTCACAACTTTGCGAGGACTTTCTATCATTTTTTATGAGTAAAATAAATGATCTTAGAACAGGGATAAATCATCTACAGCCTAATCCCGCGGAGTACCAAAGATGTCCTACTGTTCTGAGTGATTTTACCCCGGTCTCCGATGTCCATTTTACTACATTAGTGACTCAGCTCAAGCCTTCTGGCTCGGCTATTGATGTAATTCCCCCTAAGCTTTTAAAACAAGTTCTGGATGTGGTAGCTCCTTACCTTTTGTCTATAATAAACTGCAGTCTAGAAACTGGTATTATTCCAGATCTGCTAAAACATGCAACTGTGCGGCCACTACTGAAAAAAACAAGTCTAGATCCCACGATTTTAGCAAATTTTAGACCTATTTCAAATCTGTCCTTTATTACAAAAATTATGGAGAAAACTGTTCTTGAACAATTGCAAACTTATTTAGCTGATAATATGATCTTTGAAGTTTTTCAATCTGGGTTCAGAAAACATCATTCCACTGAGACTGCTCTTTTGAAGGTATTAAATGATTTGCTTGTCATATGTGACTCAGGTGACCATGCTGCGCTGGTGTTGTTAGATCTTACCGCCGCCTTTGATACGGTTGATCATGCTATTCTTGTCGGTCGTCTGGTGCAGGCATTACAGGCAAAGCTCTAAACTGGTTTAAATCGTACCTTACAAACAGAACTTTTTCTATCAATATAGGTGATCATTCATCTAAAAGTGCTGTCTTAACATGTGGGGTTCCCCAAGGATCGATTTTGGCTCCCATTTTATTTTCTTTATATATGCTCCCATTGGGTTCAATTTTTAGAAAATATGGACTGGATTTTCACTGTTATGCGGATGACACGCAAATTTATCTGCCTATTAAACGAAACTCTAATGGTGTCGATGCCCTTCTTGCCTGTCTGTGTGATGTAAGGGTATGGCTATCGATGAACTTTCTGAATTTTAATGAAGATAAGACCGAAATCACTATATTTGGACCGTCTGACTCTGTGGCTGCCCCCAATATAAATCTCGGTGGGCTGTCCACTTGTGTCAAGCACCATGTAAAAAATCTGGGTGTTATCTTTGATGAACACTTGAAGTTTGATAGGCAGATAAATGTAGTTGTAAAATCATCATTTTTCCAGCTGAGACTCCTGTCAAAGGTAAAGACTTTTCTCTCGTTTAAAAACCTTGAGAAAGTCATTCATGCTTTTATTACGTCAAGACTGGACTATTGTAACTCACTATATTTTGGGATCAGTCAATCTTCTATGTCCCGGCTACAATTGGTCCAAAATGCAGCAGCTAGATTTTTAACTGGAACCCATAAACGTGCTCATATTACTCCTGTTTTAAGATCTCTGCATTGGTTGCCCGTGTGCCATAGAGTAGTTTTTAAACTCTTGCTTATTGTTTTTAAATCTTTAAATGGTCTGGGTCCCTCCTACATTGATGATCTACTGGTTGAGAGAAAGACTTGTAGATCTCTTCGGTCTTCCAACGATCAGACTCTGTCTGTTCCCAAGATGAAACGAAAGCGCAGGGGCTTCCGAGCCTTCTCATATGTTGCTCCTCAACTTTGGAACCCACTGCCAATGACAATAAAAAATGCTCCATCTGTGTCTTCTTTTAAGACTAGGCTAAAGACCTATCTCTTTGATAAGGCTTTTGATAGTTGATTTGTGTATCTTTATTATTATTTCTTTCTTATCACACTGTATAATATTGCCTCTTTTTTGTTAAAGCACATTGGTCAACCTTTGGTTGAAATTAATAGTGCTATATAAATAAAATGCCATTGCCATTGCCATTGCCATTGCCATTGTAATTGCAGACACGCTTTGCGGACAGCTGTCTGCCGCGGTCAGTATTTTCGTGACCCAAAAAACGAACAACTTGTTTTGCCAGCTGGACTTTGGAGACATTTACTTTGTGTTTTTTTTTTCTCTTATCTTTTAAACTGGAAACAAAGGCCTGCGCACCGGTAAATTTGGACATGGCACAACTATGCCTCTTTTTTCTTTTTTTATCTTTTTAAACTCATTAAATATTGGCCTTATGCCATTGAGGTCTTCTGATTTGAGGCTTCTGTTTTGAGGGGGAATTGCTGTTTGCGTGGATGGAAATTACCCTTGGGCGTTATCACAACAGGTTCACAGTTCCTAATCAACCCAACATAATATTTTCCTGTTCCCCAAAGTTGTACGGGCACCTTCCCAAAATTTCTTCATTAATCTTTTTGTGTGTGAAAACACTTCAAGTCCCCTTGTTGCTGACAGACAGGCATGATTCTCACGATGGGCGTGCAACAAATTTGAATATTGCACGTCGTCCCTTTTAACCCATTCTATGGCGTGCGCATATTTGGCAGCAAAACACCCACAGCTCCCCACACCATTGCAATCAACGTCATGAGGCTCTGTGAGGCAATACATTCTACATCATACTTACGTAATTCAATATTACATCGTACAGCTGTACGAGCGCTGCACACGGGTCGTGTTGGTATCATGCTCAATCTGTCATCATACACATTATGACTCTGCACAGCAAATCAATCGGGCAGCAGTCAGACATGAGAAACCTGTGTTGAAATTTGACACTCCCCAACTCGCATTGCACCCTTTTGACATAAATTATTCTACATTAGAGCCACTAGCATTTAGGGAAAACACAGCTAGTTTAGACTCTGGCAAATTTAAACACTTCTTGTGAACCACAGTAGGCATTGTGCATTTTAGCAAAGTTCAGAAAGCGTTTTCATTCATCATGGAATGTGAGCTACGCAGATCTTCATTGCATACAGTAGGAAAAAGCATTTCTTCATTGCATATGCTAAGGGAAATCATACTCACCACCCTCGGAATGATGCCTCACCTCCTCACTTCCATCTACCTTTTCTCTTGACCTCCGCGATCTCAGAGGCTCAGGACAATCATTTCGCCAGTGCCCCGTCTTTCCGCAATTGAAACATTTCTCTGGATCATAGGTGCTAGAGGGTTTAAAACCTCCTCTTCCACGTCCACGCCACTGACCTCCTCTCCTCCCGTTTCCTCTTCCTCCATGCTCTACTCCGATATTCATTAGAGCCATGTGGAGTTCTTCATCTTGTGTGTTTTTCTTCTGAAGCTCTTTCTTGCCTGTTTGTCTTTCGGCGTGTACAGCATGACGGACGATCTCGCTCATTCTCGCACGATCTGGCTCGATGCACGATTTTTCCACTTCTCGTCTCAGCTCTTCTCTGAGATTCGCAGAAAAGTGGATCTGAGATGTCCTATGAACGGACCAATGTCCGGTCCGTCTGAATCAGGTTGAAGTCCAGAATGTTCTTTAAATACTTCCTCCACAGGCCATTTACCCTGTAACTTTCTTAGGTCAGATGGTTTCAGTTTGACTTTCAACAGTCTCTCTAATTCTTTCATTGAGGGTGAGAATTCTTTGCAAAATGTCAAAAGTTCTTTATACGTCGGTGCTGGTTGCGCTCTTTCCTGCTTTTGACACACCACGGGCTGTGGCATGTGTGGCACTGGTGCTGGTGGAGACACTGGTGGGGGCACTGGAGCTGCCTCAATCGGGTTCAGATGTCGGTGAGGAGGGACACAATCATCCTCCGGTTGGTGTTTGTAACAAGTCATAGATGGGGGTAAAGAAGTGTGGGAATTAAGATCAATATATAGATCGATATAAAATTGGATGATTAATTTTGTTTAAATCAGATGTATTTTCGTACATGACATGATTGTGAACAAAAGCTTGAAGTTGAGAGTCCTACAGTTGCTAGATGTTGCCTGAGATCGGAATTTGGTCAGTAAGTGGGGGGTTGCATGTTCTGCTTATGTGTGTGTGTAATAAGAACTACATTTTCTTTTTGGGGAAGAAATGGGTACACTTAAGGATCTTATTGTGGTATTAAACGTGCCTTTACATTTAATATGCTTATGATTCCATTGTTGATTAAAACTATGCATAAAATGTTGAAAATATAACCAAGTGTGTTAGTTGGTGTTAACCTAGAATTCAGCGCTGATTCTGTGGGATACTGTGGGGTTTTTTCCACAGGAAATTGCTATGTGTGTGTGTAAAGATTAGATTACACGGGGAGCCCCATGGAATGGGTGAGGGTCTTGTGTGCAAATTTGTTACAGATGTCGGGTTTGAAAAACAAGGCAGTGAGCTGGTTGGCTGAGACAGGACAAAGAAGGGAAAGCGGATTGGACCCAGGCTGAAGAAGAGATTCGGCGTGAAATATAAAACTATGTGTATGTGTTTTCTGGTGGTCGATCCTTTGTGAGACGTTTTTGTGTCTGAGGATCCACCGAAACAGCTGTTTGTTTGAGACTTCTGATCAATAAATTTCAACGTTTTCTGAACTGGCCTCTCTCCAATTTTTGAACGCGCAGAACATTGTTTTAATGTTCATCAGAAGACAGAGGGGTTAAATCATTATATTCAAGCAAAACAGGGTACAATGGAGTTTTCGGTGGTGGCAGTTCTTCCAATGCCTTTTCTTTAAAAACATAGTCACGTCTATTTGCTTCCCTCTCCCATAACTCTAAACATTTACACGCTTCATCATATTTTTCCCTTTCTTTTTTGGACATTTTAAATATGTCTTTTTTCCCCATATGTTCTCTTATTTTCTCTAATTTTGTGGTACTAAATGTACCGTTTTCTGGAAAGTTAGCTTTTTCTATTAAATAGGGTACACCTTGTAAACTTCCCGTTCCCCAATTTTTCCTCATTTCTCTGTATGTTGGTTTATCCATATCATTTCTTAGTAGTCCCCCAGACTGTTTAGAATCTCTCTCGATTCTGAGTAGTCTCCCCTCTTTAACCAGACTGTTTTAAGCAGTCCCCCAGACTGTTTAGAATCTCTCGATTCTAAGTAGTCTCCCCTCTTTAACCAGACTGTTTTAAGCAGTCCCCCAGACTGTTTAGCGCTAAGTAGTCTCCCCTTTTGTTCCAGACTGTTCAGAAATCTATCTGACTCACCACTTTTCCTTTTTGTGCCTTGCACTGAGTTCTTTTGGGATCACGTCAGCTTGGGGTCCGGAGTAGAGTTCTCTCATCCCTGTATGGGGTTAGAGCTGGATTTGCTATGTCCAGGATGATCAGTCAACTCTAGTCCGTTCTCCGTCAGCCTTGTGATCCCATACTTCGTCGCCAAATTGTTGTGGAATTTTCTTATTCCTTAATCAAGGTGAGTCAATTTTGACAAACGCAATATACAGAGACATCAAGTACTTTGCAAAGTATTTTATTGTCGTTTAATTTGCATCATGAGCAATGAGCATGGTGCAGAGCAAAGGCGCTCTTTCCTCCTGCACCCAGAGTATATATATGATTAAAAACGTGACACCCCCTCCCTTTGCCCCCTAACAAGAATCCCGAGCTGGTTTACGGGAAGTTCCGTTATTCCAAACCGAACATCTTGGCCTCTGCTCGAGGGCAAAGGCAGAGTGGTATGACGTATTTAGAGAAAAACATGATAACATTAGAAAAGAAAACATAGATAAACACATCGTAAACATATAGACAGACACATCAAGAAGCTAGACTAGAAAATTTCCATTACAATGACTAAATGTAAATTTTATGAAATGTGTAATGTCATGTGTAATGTGTAATGTGTAGTGTGTGGCCTTGAAATTTTAGCATGTCTACGTGATCATGAATAAATGCTTCTTGAGACACACAGTGTTGCTTCTTTGCATGCATCAAATGAATTGTTTCTGGCTATATGCATCCATGCATTAGTTTGAGAGGGGTGGAAATGGGACACTTGGGTGAAACAAAACTGCCCCAAAAGTACCCCCCCACTTTAAATACAGTTTTTTCTAAGTCAATTTGGTACATTTCTCAGATCCGATTTGAAATTCTCAAAACTTCTTGTTCAATCCTTACATCCTTGTGTCACGTGTGCACATCAAACAAGCATTTTCTCATTTCTTTGAACAAGTTGCAAATGCTTTGGTACATCCATGCAAATGATTATGACAAAATTCTGTGCAGATTCCTACATTATCAATTGCTTATGTCATGTTGATCAAAATGAATTATAATGGGTCTCTGTAGAACAGTATAATCCCCACGACATTTAAGCACTAGTTTTACAATATACAGTAAGTATACTTTAAGTAAACGGTGGCATTTTATTTTACTAAATTAAAAGTTTTGCATTGCTATATTCTTTCCACATAGGACTGCAAGACAACTTCACTGTGTTGCAGACGGCCCCTTTTCACACCTAAACAGTCTTTTGACACTCTCTACAGGGATCTCATCCCTGAACAAGAGAGGGGGCAGATTGGAGATGACCTGCCAAAGTACGTGTTAGTTTGGGACAATGTCAGTTTCCATCGCTCCAACATCATCAGGCAGTGGTTTGCGGCCCACAACAGGATGCTGGTGGAGTTCCTCTCACCCTACTCAACCCCGTTGAGGAATTTTTCTCAGCATGAAGATTAAAAGTATATGATGGCCAGCCGCATACACAGATGACCCTTCTGGCTGCCATGGATGTAACGTGTGATGACATCACAGCTGATGCCTGCAGAGGCTGGATTAGACACTCTGAAAGATGATTTTCACGCTGTATCGCAAGAGAAGATATTTGTTGTGATGTGGATGAGAATCCGTTGCCCAAAAGACAGGAACGTCAGGAGGGGTAGGAAGACTGCACTGTAATTCCACTGCACTGCATGTACAGTTTTCCCTAAGGAGATTGTCTTATGTTCAGATTTCTACATTTGTTTGTGCTATGCAGTGCTGTCTTTTCCTGTCTGCATCACAATGACACTGTCTGTCAATAAATTATTGTACAAACAGTAAAAGCGTTAACGTGAATCATGTGCCGTCTCTTGCAATCAAACAATCAAAACCAGAAATGCACTTACTGTTCTGCAAATGACAAGGATGATTCGAGAAATGCTCCACTCATCACTCTCAGGTCACTCCGCTGCACACGTCTGATCACTTCTTTGTCACCCCCGACCTCACCGCTCCAGACAACGCAGATGTCTTACCGCTGGTCACTTTCCGGCGCTACCTACGGTCCCTCCCTCCTGCTTTTCCTCTGCTGTCTTGTCTGCACCCCCCCCTCTGAGGAGCTCTCTCTTTTGAATACCAACAGTGCCACAGACACTCTGTGTTCCACGCTTACATCCTGCTTGGACAACATATGCCCTCTTACATCTGGACCAGCCCGTGCATCCCTGTCTGCCCCCTGGTTATCGGATGTACCACGTGAGCATCGCACCAGCTTCCGGTCAGCTGAGAGAAAATGGCACAAGTCAAAAGACCATACTGACCTCTCTCTCTCTACCAGTCTCTTCTCTCTACTTTCTCCGTTGACGTCACCTCTGCAAAAACTGATTATAACCACTCGAAGATCAGCAACTCTCCTGACTCTCGCACACTCTTAAAAACCTTCTCTGCTCTCCTCTGTCCGCCTGCTCCCACACCTTCATCGGAGTTAACGGCCGATGAATTTGCCTCGTTCTTCGTAAAGAAAACTACCGCCATCAACAGCCAATTTTCTACGCCAACATCACCAGCCTTTTCTCCTATGTCTGAAGATGATGTTTCCAAGGTCATTGGTTCCAACCACCCTACCACCTGCCCACTGGATCCCAGCCCCACCCATCTCCTCCATGCCATCTCTCCAGCAGTTGTGCCTGGTCTGACCCGCATCATCAACTCTTTGCTCACCACTGGGACATTTCCCACTGCTTTCAAAGAGGCCTGCATCACACCGCTACTGAAGAAACTCACTCTCAACCTTACACTGCTAGAACACTACAGGCCGGTGTAGTGTGTGAAAATGCATATCTTCCGTCAAAATGTAGATGACTGATTTTAACCTCTTATTATTTTCTGTCTTCTTAAAAAATAATTTTTTTACTTACCTCACTATTCTTAGCTTTGTATACTGTGCTAGGCTTTAATGGACTGGATTTAATTAACTTATGCATTTTGTTGCCTATATTGTTATAATTGCTTCCAATGATTCCTCGTCTGTAAGTCGCTTTGGATAAAAACGTCTGCTAAATGACTAAATTTAATTTTTATGAAATGTGTAATGTCATGTGTAATGTGTAATGTGTAGTGTGTGGCCTTGAAATTTTAGCATGTCTAAGTAATCATGAATAAATGCTTCTTGAGACACACAGTGTTGCTTCTTTGCATGCATCAAATGAATTGTTTCTGGCTATATGCATCCATGCATTAGTTTGAGAGGGGTGGAAATGGGACACTTGGGTGAAACAAAACTGCCCCAAAAGTACCCCCCCACTTTAAATACAGTTTTTTCTAAGTCAATTTGGTACATTTCTCTGATCCGATTTGAAATTCTCAAAACTTCTTGTTCAATCCTTACATCCTTGTGTCACGTGTGCACATCAAACAAGCATTTTCTCATTTCTTTGAACAAGTTGCAAATGCTTTGGTACATCCATGCAAATGATTATGACAAAATTCTGTGCAGATTCCTACATTATCAATTGCTTATGTCATGTTGATCAAAATGCATTATAATGGGTCTCTGTAGAATAGTATAATCCCCACGACATTTAAGCACTAGTTTTACAATATACAGTAAGTATACTTTAAGTAAACGGTGGCATTTTATTTTACTCAATTTAGTGTTTTGCATTGCTATATTCTTTCCACATAGGACTGCAAGACAACTTCACTGTGTTGCAGACGGCCCCTTTTCACACCTAAACAGTCTTTTGACACTCTCTACAGGGATCTCATCCCTGAACAAGAGAGGGGGCAGATTGGAGATGACCTGCCAAAGTACGTGTTAGTTTGGGACAATGTCAGTTTCCATCGCTCCAACATCATCAGGCAATGGTTTGCGGCCCACAACAGGATGCTGGTGGAGTTCCTCTCACCCAACTCAACCACGTTGAGGAATTTTTCTCAGCATGAAGATTAAAAGTATATGATCGCCAGCCGCATACACAGATGACCCTTCTGGCTGCCATGGATGTAACGTGTGATGACATCACAGCTGATGCCTGCAGAGGCTGGATTAGACACTCTGAAAGATGATTTTCACACTGTATCGCAAGAGAAGATATTTGTTGTGATGTGGATGAGAATCCGTTGCCCAAAAGACAGGAACGTCAGGAGGTGTAGGAAGACTGCACTGTAATTCCACTGCACTGCATGTACAGTTTTCCCTAAGGAGATTGTCTTATGTTCAGATTTCTACATTTGTTTGTGCTATGCAGTGCTGTCTTTTCCTGTCTGCATCACAATGACACTGTCTGTCAATAAATTATTGTACAAACAGTAAAAGCGTTAACGTGAATCATGTGCCGTCTCTTGCAATCAAACAATCAAAACCAGAAATGCACTTACTGTTTTGCAAATGACAAGGATGATTCGAGAAATGCTCCACTCATCACTCTCAGGTCACTCTGCTGCACAAGTCTGATCACTTCTTTGTCACCCCCGACCTCACCGCTCCAAACAAAGCAGATGTCTTACCGCTGGTCACTTTCCGGCTCTACCTACGGTCCCTCCCTCCTGCTTTTCGTCTGCACTCCCCCCCTCTGAGGAGCTCTCTCTTTTGAATACCAACAGTGCCACAGACACTCTGTGTTCCACGCTTACATCCTGCTTGGACAACATATGCCCTCTTACATCTAGACCAGCCCGTGCATCCCTGTCTGCCCCCTGGTTATCGGATGTACCACGTGAGCATCGCACCAGCCTCCGGTCAGCTGAGAGAAAATGGCACAAGTCAAAAGACCATACTGACCTCTCTCTCTCTCTACTTTCTCCGTTGACGTCACCTCTGCAAAAACTGATTATAACCACTCGAAGATCAGCAACTCTCCTGACTCTCGCACACTCTTAAAAACCTTCTCTGCTCTCCTCTGTCCGCCTGCTCCCACACCTTCATCGGAGTTAACGGCTGATGATTTTGCATCGTTCTTCGTAAAGAAAACTACCACCATCAACAGCCAATTTTCTACGCCACCATCACTCGCCTTTTCTCCTATGTCTGAAGATGATGTTTCCAAGGTCATTGGTTCCAACCACCCTACCACCTGCCCACTGGATCCCATCCCCACCCATCTCCTCCATGCCATCTCTCCAGCAGTTGTGCCTGGTCTGACCCGCATCATCAACTCTTTGCTCACCACTGGGACATTTCCCACTGCTTTCAAAGAGGCCTGCATCACACCGCAACTGAAGAAACTCACTCTCAACCTTACACTGCTAGAACACTACAGGCCGGTGTAGTGTGTGAAAATGCATATCTTCCGTCAAAATGTAGATGACTGATTTTAACCTCTTATTATTTTCTGTCTTCTTAAAAAATTATTTTTTTACTTACCTCACTTTTCTTAGCTTTGTATACTGTGCTAGGCTTTAATGGACTGGATTTAATTAACTTATGCATTTTGTTGCCAATATTGTTATAATTGCTTCCAATGTTTCCTCGTCTGTAAGTCGCTTTGGATAAAAACGTCTGCTAAATGACTAAATGTAAATTTTATGAAATGTGTAATGTCATGTGTAATGTGTAGTGTGTGGCCTTGAAATTTTAGCATGTCTACGTAATCATGAATAAATGCTTCTTGAGACACACAGTGTTGCTTCTTTGCATGCATCAAATGAATTGTTTCTGGCTATATGCATCCATGCATTAGTTTGAGAGGGGTGGAAATGGGACACTTGGGTGAAACAAAACTGCCCCAAAAGTAACCCCCCCACTTTAAATAGAGTTTTTTCTAAGTCAATTTGGTACATTTCTCTGATCCGATTTGAAATTCTCAAAACTTCTTGTTCAATCCTTACATCATTGTGTCACGTGTGCACATCAAACAAGCATTTTCTCATTTCTTTGAACAAGTTGCAAATGCTTTGGTACATCCATGCAAATGATTATGACAAAATTCTGTGCAGATTCCTACATTATCAATTGCTTATGTCATGTTGATCAAAATGCATTATAATGGGTCTCTGTAGAATAGTATAATCCCCACGACATTTAAGCACTAGTTTTACAATATACAGTAAGTATACTTTAAGTAAACGGTGGCATTTTATTTTACTTAATTTAGTGTTTTGCATTGCTATATTCTTTCCACATAGGACTGCAAGACAACTTCACTGTGTTGCAGACGGCCCCTTTTCACACCTAAACAGTCTTTTGACACTCCCTACAGGGATCTCATCCCTGAACAAGAGAGGGGGCAGATTGGAGATGACCTGCCAAAGTACGTGTTAGTTTGGGACAATGTCAGTTTCCATCGCTCCAACATCATCAGGCAATGGTTTGCGGCCCACAACAGGATGCTGGTGGAGTTCCTCTCACCCTACTCAACCACGTTGAGGAATTTTTCTCAGCATGAAGATTAAAAGTATATGATGGCCAGCCGCATACACAGATGACCCTTCTGGCTGCCATGGATGTAACGTGTGATGACATCACAGCTGATGCCTGCAGAGGCTGGATTAGACACTCTGAAAGATGATTTTCACGCTGTATCGCAAGAGAAGATATTTGTTGTGATGTGGATGAGAATCCGTTGCCCAAAAGACAGGAACGTCAGGAGGTGTAGGAAGACTGCACTGTAATTCCACTGCACTGCATGTACAGTTTTCCCTAAGGAGATTGTCTTATGTTCAGATTTCTACATTTGTTTGTGCTATGCAGTGCTGTCTTTTCCTGTCTGCATCACAATGACACTGTCTGTCAATAAATTATTGTACAAACAGTAAAAGCGTTAACGTGAATCATGTGCCGTCTCTTGCAATCAAACAATCAAAACCAGAAATGCACTTACTGTTTTGCAAATGACAAGGATGATTCGAGAAATGCTCCACTCATCACTCTCAGGTCACTCCGCTGCACACGTCTGATCACTTCTTTGTCACCCCCGACCTCACCGCTCCAGACAACGCAGATGTCTTACCGCTGGTCACTTTCCGGCGCTACCTACGGTCCCTCCCTCCTGCTTTTCCTCTGCTGTCTTGTCTGCACTCCCCCCCTCTGAGGAGCTCTCTCTTTTGAATACCAACAGTGCCACAGACATTCTGTGTTCCACGCTTACATCCTGCTTGGACAACATATGCCCTCTTACATCTGGACCAGCCCGTGCATTCCTGTCTGCCCCCTGGTTATCGGATGTACCACGTGAGCATCGCACCAGCCTCCGGTCAGCTGAGAGAAAATGGCACAAGTCAAAAGACCATACTGACCTCTCTCTCTCTACTTTCTCCGTTGACGTTACCTCTGCAAAAACTGATTATAACCACTCGAAGATCAGCAACTCTCCTGACTCTCGCACACTCTTAAAAACCTTCTCTGCTCTCCTCTGTCCGCCTGCTCCCACACCTTCATCGGAGTTAACGGCTGATGATTTTGCATCGTTCTTCGTAAAGAAAACTACCGCCATCAACAGCCAATTTTCTACGCCACCATCACCCGCCTTTTCTCCTATGTCTGAAGATGATGTTTCCAAGGTCATTGGTTCCAACCACCCTACCACCTGCCCACTGGATCCCATCCCCACCCATCTCCTCCATGCCATCTCTCCAGCAGTTGTGCCTGGTCTGACCCGCATCATCAACTCTTTGCTCACCACTGGGACATTTCCCACTGCTTTCAAAGAGGCCTGCATCACACCGCTACTGAAGAAACTCACTCTCAACCTTACACTGCTAGAACACTACAGGCCGGTGTAGTGTGTGAAAATGCATATCTTCCGTCAAAATGTAGATGACTGATTTTAACCTCTTATTATTTTCTGTCATCTTAAAAAAATTATTTTTTTACTTACCTCACTATTCTTAGCTTTGTATACTGTGCTAGGCTTTAATGGACTGGATTTAATTAACTTATGCATTTTGTTGCCTATATTGTTATAATTGCTTCCAATGTTTCCTCGTCTGTAAGTCGCTTTGGATAAAAACGTCTGCTAAATGACTAAATGTAAATTTTATGAAATGTGTAATGTCATGTGTAATGTGTAATGTGTAGTGTGTGGCCTTGAAATTTTAGCATGTCTACGTAATCATGAATAAATGCTTCTTCAGACACACAGTGTTGCTTCTTTGCATGCATCAAATGAATTGTTTCTGGCTATATGCATCCATGCATTAGTTTGAGAGGGGTGGAAATGGGACACTTGGGTGAAACAAAACTGCCCCAAAAGTACCCCCCCCACTGTAAATACAGTTTTTTCTAAGTCAATTTGGTACATTTCTCTGATCCGATTTGAAATTCTCAAAACTTCTTGTTCAATCCTTACATCCTTGTGTCACGTGTGCACATCAAACAAGCATTTTCTCATTTCTTTGAACAAGTTGCAAATGCTTTGGTACATCCATGCAAATGATTATGACAAAATTCTGTGCAGATTCCTACATTATCAATTGCTTATGTCATGTTGATCAAAATGAATTATAATGGGTCTCTGTAGAATAGTATAATCCCCACGACATTTAAGCACTAGTTTTACAATATACAGTAAGTATACTTTAAGTAAACGGTGGCATTTTATTTTACTCAATTTAGTGTTTTGCATTGCTATATTCTTTCCACATAGGACTGCAAGACAACTTCACTGTGTTGCAGACGGCCCCTTTTCACACCTAAACAGTCTTTTGACACTCTCTACAGGGATCTCATCCCTGAACAAGAGAGGGGGCAGATTGGAGATGACCTGCCAAAGTACGTGTTAGTTTGGGACAATGTCAGTTTCCATCGCTCCAACATCATCAGGCAATGGTTTGCGGCCCACAACAGGATGCTGGTGGAGTTCCTCTCACCCTACTCAACCACGTTGAGGAATTTTTCTCAGCATGAAGATTAAAAGTATATGATCGCCAGCCGCATACACAGATGACCCTTCTGGCTGCCATGGATGTAACGTGTGATGACATCACAGCTGATGCCTGCAGAGGCTGGATTAGACACTCTGAAAGATGATTTTCACGCTGTATCGCAAGAGAAGATATTTGTTGTGATGTGGATGAGAATCCGCTGCCCAAAAGACAGGAACGTCAGGAGGTGTAGGAAGACTGCACTGTAATTCCACTGCACTGCATGTACAGTTTTCCCAAAGGAGATTGTCTTATGTTCAGATTTTTACATTTGTTTGTGCTATGCAGTGCTGTCTTTTCCTGTCTGCATCACATTGACACTGTCTGTCAATAAATTATTGTACAAACAGTAAAAGCGTTAACGTGAATCATGTGCCGTCTCTTGCAATCAAACAATCAAAACCAGAAATGCACTTACTGTTTTGCAAATGACAAGGATGATTCGAGAAATGCTCCACTCATCACTCTCAGGTCACTCCGCTGCACACGTCTGATCACTTCTTTGTCACCCCCGACCTCACCGCTCCAGACAACGCAGCTGTCTTACCGCTGGTCACTTTCCGGTGCTACCTACGGTCCCTCCCTCCTGCTTTTCCTCTGCTGTCTTGTCTGCACTCCCCCCCTCTGAGGAGCTCTCTCTTTTGAAAACCAACAGTGCCACAGACACTCTGTGTTCCACGCTTACATCCTGCTTGGACAACATATGCCCTCTTACATCTGGACCAGCCCGTGCATCCCTGTCTGCCCCCTGGTTATCGGATGTACCACGTGAGCATCGCACCAGCCTCCGGTCAGCTGAGAGAAAATGGCACAGGTCAAAAGACCATACTTACCTCTCTCTCTCTACTTTCTCCGTTGACGTCACCTCTGCAAAAACTGATTATAACCACTCGAAGATCAGCAACTCTTCTGACTCTCGCACACTCTTAAAAACCTTCTCTGCTCTCCTCTGTCCGCCTGCTCCCACACCTTCATCGGAGTTAACGGCTGATGATTTTGCATCGTTCTTCGTAAAGAAAACTACCGCCATCAACAGCCAATTTTCTACGCCACAATCACCCGCCTTTTCTCCTATGTCTGAAGATGATGTTTCCAAGGTCATTGGTTCCAACCACCCTACCACCTGCCCACTGGATCCCATCCCCACCCATCTCCTCCATGCCATTTCTCAAGCAGTTGTGCCTGGTCTGACCCGCATCATCAACTCTTTGCTCACCACTGGGACATTTCCCACTGCTTTCAAAGAGACCTGCATCACACCGCTACTGAAGAAACTCACTCTCAACCTTACACTGCTAGAACACTACAGGCCGGTGTAGTGTGTGAAAATGCATATCTTCCGTCAAAATGTAGATGACTGATTTTAACCTCTTATTATTTTCTGTCTTCTTAAAAAAATATTTTTTTACTTACCTCACCATTCTTAGCTTTGTATACTGTGCTAGGCTTTAATGGACTGGATTTAATTAACTTATGCATTTTGTTGCCTATATTGTTATAATTGCTTCCAATGTTTCCTCGTCTGTAAGTCGCTTTGGATAAAAACGTCTGCTAAATGACTAAATGTAAATTTTATGAAATGTGTAATGTCATGTGTAATGTGTAATGTGTAATGTGTAGTGTGTGGCCTTGAAATTTTAGCATGTCTACGTAATCATGAATAAATGCTTCTTGAGACACACAGTGTTGCTTCTTTGCATGCATCAAATGAATTGTTTCTGGCTATATGCATCCATGCATTAGTTTGAGAGGGGTGGAAATGGGACACTTGGGTGAAACAAAACTGCCCCAAAAGTACCCCCCCCCCACTTTAAATACGTTTTTTTCTAAGTCAATTTGGTACATTTCTCTGATCCGATTTGAAATTCTCAAAACTTCTTGTTCAATCCTTACATCCTTGTGTCACGTGTGCACATCAAACAAGCATTTTCTCATTTCTTTGAACAAGTTGCAAATGCTTTGGTACATCCATGCAAATGATTATGACAAAATTCTGTGCAGATTCCTACATTATCAATTGCTTATGTCATGTTGATCAAAATGCATTATAATGGGTCTCTGTAGAATAGTATAATCCCCACGACATTTAAGCACTAGTTTTACAATATACAGTAAGTATACTTTAAGTAAACGGTGGCATTTTATTTTACTCAATTTAGTGTTTTGCATTGCTATATTCTTTCCACATAGGACTGCAAGACAACTTCACTGTGTTGCAGACGGCCCCTTTTCACACCTAAACAGTCTTTTGACACTCTCTACAGGGATCTCATCCCTGAACAAGAGAGGGGGCAGATTGGAGATGACCTGCCAAAGAACGTGTTAGTTTGGGACAATGTCAGTTTCCATCGCTCCAACATCATCAGGCAATGGTTTGCGGCCCACAACAGGATGCTGGTGGAGTTCCTCTCACCCTACTCAACCCCGTTGAGGAATTTTTCTCAGCATGAAGATTAAAAGTATATGATGGCCAGCCGCATACACAGATGACCCTTCTGGCTGCCATGGATGTAACGTGTGATGACATCACAGCTGATGCCTGCAGAGGCTGGATTAGACACTCTGAAAGATGATTTTCACGCTGTATCGCAAGAGAAGATATTTGTTGTGATGTGGATGAGAATCCGTTGCCCAAAAGACAGGAACGTCAGGAGGTGTAGGAAGACTGCACTGTAATTCCACTGCACTGCATGTACAGTTTTCCCAAAGGAGATTGTCTTATGTTCAGATTTCTACATTTGTTTGTGCTATGCAGTGCTGTCTTTTCCTGTCTGCATCACAATGACACTGTCTGTCAATAAATTATTGTACAAACAGTAAAAGCGTTAACGTGAATCATGTGCCGTCTCTTGCAATCAAACAATCAAAACCAGAAATGCACTTACTGTTTTGCAAATGACAAGGATGATTCGAGAAATGCTCCACTCATCACTCTCAGGTCACTCCGCTGCACACGTCTGATCACTTCTTTGTCACCCCCGACCTCACCGCTCCAGACAACGCAGATGTCTTACCGCTGGTCACTTTCCGGCGCTACCTACGGTCCCTCCCTCCTGCTTTTCCTCTGCTGTCTTGTCTGCACTCCCCCCCTCTGAGGAGCTCTCACTTTTGAATACCAACAGTGCCACAGACACTCTGTGTTCCACGCTTACATCCTGCTTGGACAACATATGCCCTTTTACATCTGGACCAGCCCGTGCATCCCTGTCTGCCCCCTGGTTATCGGATATACCACGTGAGCATCGCACCAGCCTCCGGTCAGCTGAGAGAAAATGGCACAAGTCAAAAGACCATACTGACCTCTCTCTCTCTACTTTCTCCGTTGACGTCACCTCTGCAAAAACTGATTATAACCACTCGAAGATCAGCAACTCTCCTGACTCTCGCACACTCTTAAAAACCTTCTCTGCTCTCCTCTGTCCGCCTGCTCCCACACCTTCATCGGAGTTAACGGCTGATGATTTTGCATCGTTCTTCGTAAAGAAAACTACCGCCATCAACAGCCAATTTTCTACGCCAACATCACCCGCCTTTTCTCCTATGTCTGAAGATGATGTTTCCAAGGTCATTGGTTCCAACCACCCTACCACCTGCCCACTGGATCCCATCCCCACCCATCTCCTCTATGCCATCTCTCCAGCAGTTGTGCCTGGTCTGACCCGCATCATCAACTCTTTGCTCACCACTGGGAAATTTCCCACTGCTTTCAAAGAGGCCTGCATCACACCGCTACTGAAGAAACTCACTCTCAACCTTACACTGCTAGAACACTACAGGCCGGTGTAGTGTGTGAAAATGCATATCTTCCGTCAAAATGTAGATGACTGATTTTAACCTCTTATTATTTTCTGTCTTCTTAAAAAATTATTTTTTTACTTACCTCACTATTCTTAGCTTTATATACTGTGCTAGGCTTTAATGGACTGGATTTAATTAACTTATGCATTTTTTTGCCTATATTGTTATAATTGCTTCCAATGTTTCCTCGTCTGTAAGTCGCTTTGGATAAAAACGTCTGCTAAATGACTAAATGTAAATTTTATGAAATGTGTAATGTCATGTGTAATGTGTAATGTGTAGTGTGTGGCCTTGAAATTTTAGCATGTCTACGTAATCATGAATAAATGCTTCTTGAGACACACAGTGTTGCTTCTTTGCATGCATCAAATGAATTGTTTCTGGCTATATGCATCCATGCATTAGTTTGAGAGGGGTGGAAATGGGACACTTGGGTGAAACAAAACTGCCCCAAAAGTACCCCCCCCCCACTTTAAATACAGTTTTTTCTAAGTCAATTTGGTACATTTCTCTGATCCGATTTGGAATTCTCAAAACTTCTTGTTCCATCCTTACATCCTTGTGTCACGTGTGCACATCAAACAAGCATTTTCTCATTTCTTTGAACAAGTTGCAAATGCTTTGGTACATCCATGCAAATGATTATGACAAAATTCTGTGCAGATTCCTACATTATCAATTGCTTATGTCATGTTGATCAAAATGAATTATAATGGGTCTCTGTAGAATAGTATAATCCCCACGACATTTAAGCACTAGTTTTACAATATACAGTAAGTATACTTTAAGTAAACGGTGGCATTTTATTTTACTCAATTTAGTGTTTTGCATTGCTATATTCTTTCCACATAGGACTGCAAGACAACTTCACTGTGTTGCAGACGGCCCCTTTTCACACCTAAACAGTCTTTTGACACTCTCTACAGGGATCTCATCCCTGAACAAGAGAGGGGGCAGATTGGAGATGACCTGCCAAAGTACGTGTTAGTTTGGGACATTGTCAGTTTCCATCGCTCCAACATCATCAGGCAATGGTTTGCGGCCCACAACAGGATGCTGGTGGAGTTCCTCTCACCCTACTCAACCACGTTGAGGAATTTTTCTCAGCATGAAGATTAAAAGTATATGATCGCCAGCTGCATACACAGATGACCCTTCTGGCTGCCATGGATGTAACGTGTGATGACATCACAGCTGATGCCTGCAGAGGCTGGATTAGACACTCTGAAAGATGATTTTCACGCTGTATCGCAAGAGAAGATATTTGTTGTGATGTGGATGAGAATCCGTTGCCCAAAAGACAGGAACGTCAGGAGGTGTAGGAAGACTGCACTGTAATTCCACTGCACTGCATGTACAGTTTTCCCTAAGGAGATTGTCTTATGTTCAGATTTCTACATTTGTTTGTGCTATGCAGTGCTGTCTTATCCTGTCTGCATCACAATGACACTGTCTGTCAATAAATTATTGTAAAAACAGTAAAAGCGTTAACGTGACTCATGTGCCGTCTCTTGCAATCAAACAATCAAAACCAGAAATGCACTTACTGTTTTGCAAATGACAAGGATGATTCGAGAAATGCTCCACTCATCACTCTCAGTTCACTCCGCTGCACACGTCTGATCACTTCTTTGTCACCCCCGAACTCACCGCTCCAGACAACGCAGATGTCTTACCGCTGGTCACTTTCCGGCGCTACCTACGGTCCCTCCCTCCTGCTTTTCCTCTGCTGTCTTGTCTGCACTCCCCCCCTCTGAGGAGCTCTCTCTTTTGAATACCAACAGTGCCACAGACACTCTGTGTTCCACGCTTACATCCTGCTTGGACAACATATGCCCTCTTACATCTGGACCAGCCCGTGCATCCCTGTCTGCCCCCTGGTTATCGGATGTACCACGTGAGCATCGCACCAGCCTCCGGTCAGCTGAGAGAAAATGGCACAAGTCAAAAGACCATACTGACCTCTCTCTCTCTACTTTCTCCGTTGACGTCACCTCTGCAAAAACTATTTATAACCACTCGAAGATCAGCAACTCTCGCACACTCTTAAAAACCTTCTCTGCTCTCCTCTGTCCGCCTGCTCCCACACCTTCATCGGAGTTAACGGCTGATGATTTTGCATCGTTCTTCGTAAAGAAAACTACCGCCATAAACAGCCAATTTTCTACGCCACCATCACCTGCCTTTTCTCCTATGTCTGAAGATGATGTTTCCAAGGTCATTGGTTCCAACCACCCTACCACCTGCCCACTGGATCCCATCCCCACCCATCTCTCCAGCAGTTGTGCCTGGTCTGACCCGCATCATCAACTCTTTGCTCACCACTGGGACATTTCCCACTGCTTTCAAAGAGGCCTGCATCACACCGCTACTGAAGAAACTCACTCTCAACCTTACTGTAACACTCCCGTCCGTTTTCCCTGCCTGTTTTTCCCCATGGACTTAATTTCTCGATCCCGCACCTGTCCGTCATTTGTAATCACGTCGTTTCCTGCACCTGCCAGCCATCAGTTTCATCACCAAAGACTATTTATACTCTGTGTTTCTGTTTTCCCTTTGTCGGTTATTGAATGTCTCCATGTACGTGTACCAGTCTGTGTTTAATTTATTAAAAGTTACCCGTTTTCGCATACCTGGATTCTCGTCTGTCTCTCTCTGGCACGACACCGTGACAGAATAACCGACCCAGTATGGATTACATCTACGTCTCTCCAGTGGACCAGCTCGTGGGTCTTCTTCAAGACGGACGGCCACTGGAGAGGTATGTGGAGGAGTTTGTTGAGGTGTGTTACCGGGTGGGTTGGGACAATCCCACACTTAACCGTGTGTTTTTGACCGGTCTGGACGACGACCTGCTCGCCGCCGTTCTGCTCCCGTACGCGGACGACCTTCCCCTGGAGGAGTTGATCAATCAGGTTCTCCCGGGGGAGGAATCCGTGGACCGCGTTGGGGAGCTGGACGGTGGCTTGAGCGGTTCGCGTCCGGTACCGGTCATCCGCGTGGGGGTTGTTCTGACTCACTCCGGGACCGCGACTCACTCCTCCACGAAGTCCCGTCGGCGCCATCCACGTCGGCGGGCACTACAGCGCAAGCAGCGCGAGTGCGCTCCTGAGATTCCGCAGCAGCGGAATATGGAAGGCCGTGAGGGTCAAAATCCCCGGCCTTCCCAGGCACAGCTACCGGTCCTGATCGCACCAGAGGCACTCCGGGAGTTGGATTCCCTCTGGTGTTCCGAGCCAGCGCCCCGATGCACCCCCGTGCCAGCGCCCCGATGCACCCCCGTGCCAGCGCCCCGATGCACCCCCGTGCCAGCGCCCCGAAGCACTCCCGTGCCAGCGCCCCGAAGCACTCCCGTGCCAGCGCCCCGAAGCACTCCCGTGCCAGCGCCCCGAAGCACTCCCGTGCCAGCGCCCCGAAGCACTCCCGTGCCAGCGCCCCGATGCACACCCGTGCCCGAGCCTCACCAGGCCTCCGTACCCGTGCCCGAGCCTCACCAGGCCTCCGTACCCGTGCCCGAGCCTCAACAGGCCTCCGTACCCGTGCCCGAGCCTAACCAGGCCTCCGTACCCGTGCCCGAGCCTAACCAGGCCTCCGAACCCGTGCCCGAGCCTAACCAGGCCTCCGAACCCGTGCCCGAGCCTCACCAGGCCTCCGTACCCGTGCCCGAGCCTCACCAGGCCTCCGTACCCGTGCCCGAGCCTCACCAGGCCTCCGTACCTGTGCCCGAGCCTCACCAGGCCTCCGTACCCGTGCCCGAGCCTCACCAGGCCTCCGTACCCGTGCCCGAGCCTCAACAGGCCTCCGTACCCGTGCCCGAGCCTCACCAGGCCTCCGTACCCGTGCCCGAGCCTCACCAGGCCTCCGTACCCGTGCCCGAGCCTCACCAGGCCTCCGAACCCGTGCCCGAGCCCTCTCCAGAGCCCAAGGAACCCCAGGGGCCAACCCAAATGTTTTTTGGGGGGGTGCACATTGCCTATCCGGGGAGCCCGGCACCCACCAGTCGTTCCATGGCCCCGGATAGCCCAGAGCCCAAGCCGCCGGACCCTCAGCCCGAGTCCAAGCCGCCGGACCCTCAGCCCGAGTCCAAGCCGCCGGACCCTCAGCCCGAGTCCAAGCCGCCGGACCCTCAGCCCGAGTCCAAGCCGCCGGACCCTCAGCCCGAGTCCAAGCCGCCGGACCCTCAGCCCGAGCCTCCGGACCCTCAGCCCGAACCCAAGCCTCCGGACCCTCAGCCCGAACCCAAGCCTCCGGACCCTCAGCCCGAGCCCAAGCCTCCGGACCCTCAGCCCGAGCCCAAGCCTCCGGACCCTCAGCCCGAGCCCAAGCCTCCGGACCCTCAGCCCGAGCCCAAGCCTCCGGACCCTCAGCCCGAGCCCAAGCCTCCGGACCCTCAGCCCGAGCCCAAGCCTCCGGACCCTCAGCCCGAGCCCAAGCCTCCGGACCCACAGCCCGAGCCCAAGCCTCCTGACCCCAAGCCAGGGGGAAGCCAGCTGAGTGACTCCCTGTCCCGTCCTAGTCTGTATGTCCCGCACGAGTCTCTCAGCTGCCCACCCCCCCTCCCTGGTGTTTCGTTGGCGCGAGGACGCGCCTTTGGGGAGGGGGGTGTACTGTAACACTCCCGTCCGTTTTCCCTGCCTGTTTTTCCCCATGGACTTAATTTCTCGATCCCGCACCTGTCCGTCATTTGTAATCACGTCGTTTCCTGCACCTGCCAGCCATCAGTTTCATCACCAAAGACTATTTATACTCTGTGTTTCTGTTTTCCCTTTGTCGGTTATTGAATGTCTCCATGTACGTGTACCAGTCTGTGTTTAATTTATTAAAAGTTACCCGTTTTCGCATACCTGGATTCTCGTCTGTCTCTCTCCGGCACGACACCGTGACACTTACACTGCTAGAACACTACAGGCCGGTGTAGTGTGTGAAAATGCATATCTTCCGTCAAAATGTAGATGACTGATTTTAACCTCTTATTATTTTCTGTCTTCTTAAAAAATTATTTTTTTACTTACCTCACTATTCTTAGCTTTGTATACTGTGCTAGGCTTTAATGGACTGGATTTAATTAACTTATGCATTTTGTTGCCTATATTGTTATAATTGCTTCCAATGTTTCCTCGTAAGTAAGTCGCTTTGGATAAAAACGTCTGCTAAATTACTAAATGTAAATTTTATGAAATGTGTAATGTCATGTGTAATGTGTAGTGTGTGGCCTTGAAATTTTAGCATGTCTACGTAATCATGAATAAATGCTTCTTGAGACACACAGTGTTGCTTCTTTGCATGCATCAAATGAATTGTTTCTGGCTATATGCATCCATGCATTAGTTTGAGAGGGGTGGAAATGGGACACTTGGGTGAAACAAAACTGCCCCAAAAGTACCCCCCCCCCCACTTTAAATACAGTTTTTTCTAAGTCAATTTGGTACATTTCTCTGATCCGATTTGAAAATCTCAAAACTTCTTGTTCAATCCTTACATCCTTGTGTCACGTGTGCACATCAAACAAGCATTTTCTCATTTCTTTGAACAAGTTGCAAATGCTTTGGTACATCCATGCAAATGATTATGACAAAATTCTGTGCAGATTCCTACATTATCAATTGCTTATGTCATGTCGATCAAAATGCATTATAATGGGTCTCTGTAGAATAGTATAATCCCCACGACATTTAAGCACTAGTTTTACAATATACAGTAAGTATACTTTAAGTAAACAGTGGCATTTTATTTTACTCAATTTAGTGTTTTGCATTGCTATATTCTTTCCACATAGGACTGCAAGACAACTTCACTGTGTTGCAGACGGCCCCTTTTCACACCTAAACAGTCTTTTGACACTCTCTACAGGGATATCATCCCTGAACAAGAGAGGGGGCAGATTGGAGATGACCTGCCAAAGTACGTGTTAGTTTGGGACAATGTCAGTTTCCATCGCTCCAACATCATCAGGCAATGGTTTGCGGCCCACAACAGGATGCTGGTGGAGTTCCTCTCACCCTACTCAACCCCGTTGAGGAATTTTTCTCAGCATGAAGATTAAAAGTATATGATGGCCAGCCGCATACACAGATGACCCTTCTGGCTGCCTTGGATGTAACGTGTGATGACATCACAGCTGATGCCTGCAGAGGCTGGATTAGACACTCTGAAAGATGATTTTCACGCTGTATCGCAAGAGAAGATATTTGTTGTGATGTGGATGAGAATCCGTTGCCCAAAAGACAGGAACGTCAGGAGGTGTAGGAAGACTGCACTGTAATTCCACTGCACTGCATGTACAGTTTTCCCTAAGGAGATTGTCTTATATTCAGATTTCTACATTTGTTTGTGCTATGCAGTGCTGTCTTTTCCTGTCTGCATCACAATGACACTGTCTGTCAATAAATTATTGTACAAACAGTAAAAGCGTTAACGTGAATCATGTGCCGTCTCTTGCAATCAAACAATCAAAACCAGAAATGCACTTACTGTTTTGCAAATGACAAGGATGATCCGAGAAATGCTCCACTCATCACTCTCAGGTCACTCCGCTGCAAACGTCTGATCAATTCTTTGTCACCCCCGACCTCACCGCTCCAGACAACGCAGATGTCTTACCGCTGGTCACTTTCCGGCGCTACCTACGGTCCCTCCCTCCTGCTTTTCCTCTGCTGTCTTGTCTGCACTCCCCCCCTCTGAGGAGCTCTCTCTTTTGAATACCAACAGTGCCACAGACACTCTGTGTTCCACGCTTACATCCTGCTTGGACAACATATGCCCTCTTACATCTGGACCAGCCCGTGCATCCCTGTCTGCCCCCTGGTTATCGGATGTACCACGTGAGCATCGCACCAGCCTCCGGTCAGCTGAGAGAAAATGGCACAATTCAAAAGACAATACTGACCTCTCTCTCTCTACCAGTCTCTTCTCTCTACTTTCTCCGTTGACGTCACCTCTGCAAAAACTGATTATAACCACTCGAAGATCAGCAACTCTCCTGACTCTCGCACACTCTTAAAAACCTTCTCTGCTCTCCTCTGTCCGCCTGCTCCCACACCTTCATCGCAGTTAACGGCTGATGATTTTGCATTGTTCTTCGTAAAGAAAACTACCGCCATCAACAGCCAATTTTCTACACCACCATCACCCGCCTTTTCTCCTATGTCTGAAGATGATGTTTCCCAGGGCATTGGTTCCAACCACCCTACCGCCTGCCCACTGGATCCCATCCCCACCCATCTCCTCCATGCCATCTCTCCAGCAGTTGTGCCTGGTCTGACCCGCATCATCAACTCTTTGCTCACCACTGGGACATTTCCCACTGCTTTCAAAGAGGCCTGCATCACACCGCTACTGAAGAAACTCACTCTCAACCTTATACTGCTAGAACACTACAGGCCGGTGTAGTGTGTGAAAATGCATATCTTCCGTCAAAATGTAGATGACTGATTTTAACCTCTTATTATTTTCTGTCTTCTTAAAAAAACATTTTTTTACTTACCTCACTATTCTTAGCTTTGTATACTGTGCTAGGCTTTAATGGACTGGATTTAATTAACTTATGCATTTTGTAGCCTATATTGTTATAATTGCTTCCAATGTTTCCTCGTAAGTAAGTCGCTTTGGATAAAAACGTCTGCTAAATTACTAAATGTAAATTTTATGAAATGTGTAATGTCATGTGTAATGTGTAGTGTGTGGCCTTGAAATTTTAGCATGTCTACGTAATCATGAATAAATGCTTCTTCAGACACACAGTGTTGCTTCTTTGCATGCATCAAATTAATTGTTTCTGGCTATATGCATCCATGCATTAGTTTGAGAGGGGTGGAAATGGGACACTTGGGTGAAACAAAACTGCCCCCCCCCCACTTTAAATACAGTTTTTTCTAAGTCAATTTGGTACATTTCTCAGATCCGATTTGAAATTCTCAAAACTTCTTGTTCAATCCTTACATCCTTGTGTCACGTGTGCACATCAAACAAGCATTTTCTCATTTCTTTGAACAAGTTGCAAATGCTTTGGTACATCCATGCAAATGATTATGACAAAATTCTGTGCAGATTCCTACATTATCAATTGCTTATGTCATGTTGATCAAAATGCATTATAATGGGTCTCTGTAGAATAGTATAATCCCCACGACATTTAAGCACTAGTTTTACAATATACAGTAAGTATACTTTAAGTAAACAGTGGCATTTTATTTTACTCAATTTAGTGTTTTGCATTGCTATATTCTTTCCACATAGGACTGCAAGACAACTTCACTGTGTTGCAGACGGCCCCTTTTCACACCTAAACAGTCTTTTGACACTCTCTACAGGGATCTCATCCCTGAACAAGAGAGGGGGCAGATTGGAGATGACCTGCCAAAGTACGTGTTAGTTTGGGACAATGTCAGTTTCCATCGCTCCAACATCATCAGGCAATGGTTTGCGGCCCACAACAGGATGCTGGTGGAGTTCCTCTCACCCTACTCAACCCCGTTGAGGAATTTTTCTCAGCATGAAGATTAAAAGTATATGATGGCCAGCCGCATACACAGATGACCCTTCTGGCTGCCTTGGATGTAACGTGTGATGACATCACAGCTGATGCCTGCAGAGGCTGGATTAGACACTCTGAAAGATGATTTTCACGCTGTATCGCAAAGGAGAATATATTTGTTGTGATGTGGATTAGAATCCTTCGCCCAAAAGACAGGAACGTCAGGAGGTGTAGGAAGACTGCACTGTAATTCCACTGCACTGCATGTACAGTTTTCCCTAAGGAGATTGTCTTATGTTCAGATTTCTACATTTGTTTGTGCTATGCAGTGCTGTCTTTTCCTGTCTGCATCACAATGACACTGTCTGTCAATAAATTATTGTAAAAACAGTAAAAGCGTAAATGTGACTCATGTGCCGTCTCTTGCAATCAAACAATCAAAACCAGAAATGCACTTACTGTTTTGCAAATGACAAGGATGATTCGAGAAATGCTCCACTCATCACTCTCAGTTCACTCCGCTGCACACGTCTGATCACTTCTTTATCACCCCCGACCTCACCGCTCCAGACAACGCAGATGTCTTACCGCTGGTCACTTTCCGGCGCTACCTACGGTCCCTCCCTCCTGCTTTTCCTCTGCTGTCTTGTCTGCACTCCCCCCCTCTGAGGAGCTCTCTCTTTTGAATACCAACTGTGCCACAGACACTCTGTGTTCCACGCTTACATCCTGCTTGGACAACATATGCCCTCTTACATCTGGACCAGCCCGTGCATCCCTGTCTGCCCCCTGGTTATCGGATGTACCACGTGAGCATCGCACCAGCCTCCGGTCAGCTGAGAGAAAATGGCACAATTCAAAAGACCATACTGACCTCTCTCTCTCTACCAGTCTCTTCTCTCTACTTTCTCCGTTGACGTCACCTCTGCAAAAACTGATTATAACCACTCGAAGATCAGCAACTCTCCTGACTCTCGCACACTCTTAAAAACCTTCTCTGCTCTCCTCTGTCCGCCTGCTACCACACCTTCATCGCAGTTAACGGCTGATGATTTTGCATTGTTCTTCGTAAAGAAAACTACCGCCATCAACAGCCAATTTTCTACACCACCATCACCCGCCTTTTCTCCTATGTCTGAAGATGATGTTTCCAAGGTCATTGGTTCCAACCACCCTACCACCTGCCCACTGGATCCCATCCCCACCCATCTCCTCCATGCCATCTCTCCAGCAGTTGTGCCTGGTCTGACCCGCATCATCAACTCTTTGCTCACCACTGGGACATTTCCCACTGCTTTCAAAGAGGCCTGCATCACACCGCTACTGAAGAAACTCACTCTCAACCTTATACTGCTAGAACACTACAGGCCGGTGTAGTGTGTGAAAATGCACATCTTCCGTCAAAATGTAGATGACTGATTTTAACCTCTTATTATTTTCTGTCTTCTTAAAAAATTATTTTTTTACTTACCTCACTATTCTTAACTTTGTATACTGTGCTAGGCTTTAATGGACTGGATTTAATTAACTTATGCATTTCGTTGCCTATATTGTTATAATTGCTTCCAATGTTTCCTCGTCTGTAAGTCGCTTTGGATAAAAACGTCTGCTAAATGACTAAATGTAAATTTTATGAAATGTGTAATGTCATGTGTAATGTGTAATGTGTAGTGTGTGGCCTTGAAATTTTAGCATATCTACGTAATCATGAATAAATGCTTCTTGAGACACACAGTGTTGCTTCTTTGCATGCATCAAATGAATTGTTTCTGGCTATATGCATCCATGCATTAGTTTGAGAGGGGTGGAAATGGGACACTTGGGTGAAACAAAACTGCCCCAAAAGTACCCCCCCCCCACTTTAAATACAGTTTTTTCTAAGTCAATTTGGTACATTTCTCAGATCCGATTTGAAATTCTCAAAACTTCTTGTTCAATCCTTCCATCCTTGTGTCACGTGTGCAAATCAAACAAGCATTTTCTCATTTCTTTGAACAAGTTGCAAATGCTTTGGTACATCCATGCAAATGATTATGACAAAATTCTGTGCAGATTCCTACATTATCAATTGCTTATGTCATGTTGATCAAAATGCATTATAATGGGTCTCTGTAGAATAGTATAATCCCCACGACATTTAAGCACTAGTTTTACAATATACAGTAAGTATACTTTAAGTAAACGGTGGCATTTTATTTTACTCAATTTAGTGTTTTGCATTGCTATATTCTTTCCACATAGGACTGCAAGACAACTTCACTGTGTTGCAGACGGCCCCTTTTCACACCTAAACAGTCTTTTGACACTCTCTACAGGGATCTCATCCCTGAACAAGAGAGGGGGCAGATTGGAGATGACCTGCCAAAGTACGTGTTAGTTTGGGACATTGTCAGTTTCCATCGCTCCAACATCATCAGGCAATGGTTTGCGGCCCACAACAGGATGCTGGTGGAGTTCCTCTCACCCTACTCAACCACGTTGAGGAATTTTTCTCAGCATGAAGATTAAAAGTATATGATGGCCAGCTGCATACACAGATGACCCTTCTGGCTGCCATGGATGTAACGTGTGATGACATCACAGCTGATGCCTGCAGAGGCTGGATTAGACACTCTGAAAGATGATTTTCACGCTGTATCGCAAGAGAAGATATTTGTTGTGATGTGGATGAGAATCCGCTGCCCAAAAGACAGGAACGTCAGGAGGTGTAGGAAGACTGCACTGTAATTCCACTGCACTGCATGTACAGTTTTCCCAAAGGAGATTGTCTTATGTTCAGATTTCTACATTTGTTTGTGCTATGCAGTGCTGTCTTTTCCTGTCTGCATCACATTGACACTGTCTGTCAATAAATTATTGTACAAACAGTAAAAGCGTTAACGTGAATCATGTGCCGTCTCTTGCAATCAAACAATCAAAACCAGAAATGCACTTACTGTTTTGCAAATGACAAGGATGATTCGAGAAATGCTCCACTCATCACTCTCAGGTCACTCCGCTGCACACGTCTGATCACTTCTTTGTCACCCCCGACCTCACCGCTCCAGACAACGCAGCTGTCTTACCGCTGGTCACTTTCCGGCGCTACCTACGGTCCCTCCCTCCTGCTTTTCCTCTGCTGTCTTGTCTGCACTCCCCCCCTCTGAGGAGCTCTCTCTTTTGAAAACCAACAGTGCCACAGACACTCTGTGTTCCACGCTTACATCCTGCTTGGACAACATATGCCCTCTTACATCTGGACCAGCCCGTGCATCCCTGTCTGCCCCCTGGTTATCGGATGTACCACGTGAGCATCGCACCAGCCTCCGGTCAGCTGAGAGAAAATGGCACAAGTCAAAAGACCATACTGACCTCTCTCTCTCTACTTTCTCCGTTGACGTCACCTCTGCAAAAACTGATTATAACCACTCGAAGATCAGCAACTCTCCTGACTCTCGCACACTCTTAAAAACCTTCTCTGCTCTCCTCTGTCCGCCTGCTCCCACACCTTCATCGGAGTTAACGGCTGATGATTTTGCATCGTTCTTCGTAAAGAAAACTACCGCCATCAACAGCCAATTTTCTACGCCACCATCACCCGCCTTTTCTCCTATGTCTGAAGATGATGTTTCCAAGGTCATTGGTTCCAACCACCCTACCACCTGCCCATTGGATCCCATCCCCACCCATCTCCTCCATGCCATCTCTCCAGCAGTTGTGCCTGGTCTGACCCGCATCATCAACTCTTTGCTCACCACTGGGACATTTCCCACTGCTTTCAAAGAGGCCTGCATCACACCGCTACTGAAGAAACTCACTCTCAACCTTACACTGCTAGAACACTACAGGCCGGTGTAGTGTGTGAAAATGCATATCTTCCGTCAAAATGTAGATGACTGATTTTAACCTCTTATTATTTTCTGTCTTTTTAAAAAAATATTTTTTTTACTTACCTCACTATTCTTAGCTTTGTATACTGTGCTAGGCTTTAATGGACTGGATTTAATTAACTTATGCATTTTGTTGCCTATATTGTTATAATTGCTTCCAATGTTTCCTCGTCTGTAAGTCGCTTTGGATAAAAACGTCTGCTAAATGACTAAATGTAAATTTTATGAAATGTGTAATGTCATGTGTAATGTGTAATGTGTAGTGTGTGGCCTTGAAATTTTAGCATGTCTACGTAATCATGAATAAATGCTTCTTGAGACACACAGTGTTGCTTCTTTGCATGCATCAAATTAATTGTTTCTGGCTATATGCATCCATGCATTAGTTTGAGAGGGGTGGAAATGGGACACTTGGGTGAAACAAAACTGCCCCAAAAGTACCCCCCCACTTTAAATACAGTTTTTTCTAAGTCAATTTGGTACATTTCTCTGATCCGATTTGAAATTCTCAAAACTTCTTGTTCAATCCTTACATCCTTGTGTCACGTGTGCACATCAAACAAGCATGTTCTCATTTCTTTGAACAAGTTGCAAATGCTTTGGTACATCCATGCAAATGATTATGACAAAATTCTGTGCAGATTCCTACATTATCAATTGCTTATGTCATGTTGATCAAAATGCATTATAATGGGTCTCTGTAGAATAGTATAATCCCCACGACATTTAAGCACTAGTTTTACAATATACAGTAAGTATACTTTAAGTAAACGGTGGCATTTTATTTTACTCAATTTAGTGTTTTGCATTGCTATATTCTTTCCACATAGGACTTCAAGACAACTTCACTGTGTTGCAGACGGCCCCTTTTCACACCTAAACAGTCTTTTGACACTCTCTACAGGGATCTCATCCCTGAACAAGAGAGGGGGCAGATTGGAGATGACCTGCCAAAGTACGTGTTAGTTTGGGACAATGTCAGTTTCCATCGCTCCAACATCATCAGGCAATGGTTTGCGGCCCATAACAGGATGCTGGTGGAGTTCCTCTCACCCTACTCAACCCCGTTGAGGAATTTTTCTCAGCATGAAGATTAAAAGTATATGATGGCCAGCCGCATACACAGATGACCCTTCTGGCTGCCTTGGATGTAACGTGTGATGACATCACAGCTGATGCCTGCAGAGGCTGGATTAGACACTCTGAAAGATGATTTTCGCGCTGTATCGCAAGAGAAGATATTTGTTGTGATGTGGATGAGAATCCGTTGCCCAAAAGACTGGAACGTCAGGAGGTGTAGGAAGACTGCACTGTAATTCCACTGCACTGCATGTACAGTTTTCCCTAAGGAGATTGTCTTATGTTCAGATTTCTACATTTGTTTGTGTTATGCAGTGCTGTCTTTTCCTGTCTGCATCACAATGACACTGTCTGTCAATAAATTATTGTACAAACAGTAAAAGCGTTAACGTGAATCATGTGCCGTCTTTTGCAATCAAACAATCGAAACCAGAAATGCACTTACTGTTTTGCAAATGACAAGGATGATTCGAGAAATGCTCCACTCATCACTCTCAGGTCACTCCGCTGCACACGTCTGATCACTTCTTTGTCACCCCCGACCTCACCGCTCCAGACAACGCAGATGTCTTACCGCTGGTCACTTTCCGGCGCTACCTACGGTCCCTCCCTCCTGCTTTTCCTCTGCTGTCTTGTCTGCACTCCCCCCCTCTGAGGAGCTCTCTCTTTTGAATACCAACAGTGCCACAGACACTCTGTGTTCCACGCTTACATCCTGCTTGGACAACATATGCCCTCTTGCATCTGGACCAGCCCGTGCATCCCTGTCTGCTCCCTGGTTATCGGATGTACCACGTGAGCATCGCACCAGCCTCCGGTCAGCTGAGAGAAAATGGCACAAGTCAAAAGACCATACTGACCTCTCTCTCTCTACTTTCTCCGTTGACGTCACCTCTGCAAAAACTGATTATAACCACTCGAAGATCAGCAACTCTCCTGACTCTCGCTCACTCTTAAAAACCTTCTCTGCTCTCCTCTGTCCGCCTGCTCCCACACCTTCATCGGAGTTAACGGCTGATGATTTTACATCGTTCTTCGTAAAGAAAACTACCGCCATCAACAGCCAATTTTCTACGCCACCATCACCCGCCTTTTCTCCTATGTCTGAAGATGATGTTTCCAAGGTCATTGGTTCCAACCACCCTACCACCTGCCCACTGGATCCCATCCCCACCCATCTCCTCCATGCCATCTCTCCAGCAGTTGTGCCTGGTCTGACCCGCATCATCAACTCTTTGCTCACCACTGGGACATTTCCCACTGCTTTCAAAGAGGCCTGCATCACACCGCTACTGAAGAAACTCACTCTCAACCTTACACTGCTAGAACACTACAGGCCGGTGTAGTGTGTGAAAATGCATATCTTCCGTCAAAATGTAGATGACTGATTTTAACCTCTTATTATTTTCTGTCTTCTTAAAAAATTATTTTTTTACCTACCTCACTATTCTTAGCTTTGTATACTGTGCTAGGCTTTAATGGACTGGATTTAATTAACTTATGCATTTTGTTGCCTATATTGTTATAATTGCTTCCAATGTTTCCTCGTAAGTAAGTCGCTTTGGATAAAAACGTCTGCTAAATTACTAAATGTAAATTTTATGAAATGTGTAATGTCATGTGTAATGTGTAGTGTGTGGCCTTGAAATTTTAGCATGTCTACGTAATCATGAATAAATGCTTCTTGAGACACACAGTGTTGCTTCTTTGCATGCATCAAATGAATTGTTTCTGGCTATATGCATCCATGCATTAGTTTGAGAGGGGTGGAAATGGGACACTTGGGTGAAACAAAACTGCCCCAAAAGTACCCCCCCCCACTTTAAATACAGTTTTTTCTAAGTCAATTTGGTACATTTCTCTGATCCGATTTGAAATTCTCAAAACTTCTTGTTCAATCCTTACATCCTTGTGTCACGTGTGCACATCAAACAAGCATTTTCTCATTTCTTTGAACAAGTTGCAAATGCTTTGGTACATCCATGCAAATGATTATGACAAAATTCTGTGCAGATTCCTACATTATCAATTGCTTATGTCATGTTGATCAAAATGGATTATAATGGGTCTCTGTAGAATAGTATAATCCCCACGACATTTAAGCACTAGTTTTACAATATACAGTAAGTATACTTTAAGTAAACAGTGGCATTTTATTTTACTCAATTTAGTGTTTTGCATTGCTATATTCTTTCCACATAGGACTGCAAGACAACTTCACTGTGTTGCAGACGGCCCCTTTTCACACCTAAACAGTCTTTTGACACTCTCTACAGGGATCTCATCCCTGAACAAGAGAGGGGGCAGATTGGAGATGACCTGCCAAAGTACGTGTTGGTTTGGGACAATGTCAGTTTCCATCGCTCCAACATCATCAGGCAATGGTTTGCGGCCCACAACAGGATGCTGGTGGAGTTCCTCTCACCCTACTCAACCACGTTGAGGAATTTTTCTCAGCATGAAGATTAAAAGTATATGATCGCCAGCCGCATACACAGATGACCCTTCTGGCTGCCATGGATGTAACGTGTGATGACATCACAGCTGATGCCTGCAGAGGCTGGATTAGACACTCTGAAAGATGATTTTCACGCTGTATCGCAAGAGAAGATATTTGTTGTGATGTGGATGAGAATCCGTTGCCCAAAAGACAGGAACGTCAGGAGGTGTAGGATGACTGCACTGTAATTCCACTGCACTGCATGTACAGTTTTCCCTAAGGAGATTGTCTTATGTTTAGATTTCTACATTTGTTTGTGCTATGCAGTGCTGTCTTTTCCTGTCTGCATCACAATGACACTGTCTGTCAATAAATTATTGTACAAACAGTAAAAGCGTTAACGTGAATCATGTGCCGTCTCTTGCAATCAAACAATCAAAACCAGAAATGCACTTACTGTTTTGCAAATGACAAGGATGATTCGAGAAATGCTCCACTCATCACTCTCAGGTCACTCCGCTGCACACGTCTGATCACTTCTTTGTCACCCCCGACCTCACCGCTCCAGACAACGCAGATGTCTTACCGCTGGTCACTTTCCGGCGCTACCTACGGTCCCTCCCTCCTGCTTTTCCTCTGCTGTCTTGTCTGCACTCCCCCCCTCTGTGGAGATCTCTCTTTTGAATACCAACAGTGCCACAGACACTCTGTGTTCCACGCTTACATCCTGCTTGGACAACATATGCCCTCTTACATCTGGACCAGCCCGTGCATCCCTGTCTGCCCCCTGGTTATCGGATGTACCAAGTGAGCATCGCACCAGCCTCCGGTCAGCTGAGAGAAAATGGCACAAGTCAAAAGACCATACTGACCTCTCTCTCTCTACTTTCTCCGTTGACGTCACCTCTGCAAAAACTGATTATAACCACTCGAAGATCAGCAACTCTCCTGACTCTCGCACACTCTTAAAAACCTTCTCTGCTGTCCTCTGTCCGCCTGCTCCCACACCTTCATCGGAGTTAACGGCTGATGATTTTGCATCGTTCTTCGTAAAGAAAACTACCGCCATCAACAGCCAATTTTCTACGCCACCATCACTCGCCTTTTCTCCTATGTCTGAAGATGATGTTTCCAAGGTCATTGGTTCCAACCACCCTACCACCTGCCCACTGGATCCCATCCCCACCCATCTCCTCCATGCCATCTCTCCAGCAGTTGTGCCTGGTCTGACCCGCATCATCAACTCTTTGCTCACCACTGGGACATTTCCCACTGCTTTCAAAGAGGCCTGCATCACACCGCTACTGAAGAAACTCACTCTCAACCTTACACTGCTAGAACACTACAGTCCGGTGTAGTGTGTGAAAATGCATATCTTCCGTCAAAATGTAGATGACTGATTTTAACCTCTTATTATTTTCTGTCTTCTTAAAAAATTATTTTTTTACTTACCTCACTATTCTTAGCTTTGTATACTGTGCTAGGCTTTAATGGACTGGATTTAATTAACTTATGCATTTTGTTGCCAATATTGTTATAATTGCTTCCAATGTTTCCTCGTCTGTAAGTCGCTTTGGATAAAAACGTCTGCTAAATGACTAAATGTAAATTTTATGAAATGTGTAATGTCATGTGTAATGTGTAGTGT
This sequence comes from Barbatula barbatula, assembly GCF_947034865.1. Lineage (NCBI taxonomy): Eukaryota > Metazoa > Chordata > Actinopteri > Cypriniformes > Nemacheilidae > Barbatula > Barbatula barbatula. Next base: position 11,279,660 of record NC_136765.1, on the reverse strand, counting down.
GTGGCCTTGAAATTTTAGCATGTCTACGTAATCATGAATAAATGCTTTTTGAGACACACAGTGTTGCTTCTTTGCATGCATCAAATGAATTGTTTCTGGCTATATGCATCCATGCATTAGTTTGAGAGGGGTGGAAATGGGACACTTGGGTGAAACAAAACTGCCCCAAAAGTACCCCCCCCCACTTTAAATACAGTTTTTTCTAAGTCAATTTGGTACATTTCTCAGATCCGATTTGAAATTCTCAAAACTTCTTGTTCAATCCTTACATCCTTGTGTCACGTGTGCACATCAAACAAGCATTTTCTCATTTCTTTGAACAAGTTGCAAATGCTTTGGTACATCCATGCAAATGATTATGACAAAATTCTGTGCAGATTCCTACATTATCAATTGCTTATGTCATGTTGATCAAAATGCATTATAATGGGTCTCTGTAGAATAGTATAATCCCCACGACATTTAAGCACTAGTTTTACAATATACAGTAAGTATACTTTAAGTAAACGGTGGCATTTTATTTTACTCAATTTAGTGTTTTGCATTGCTATATTCTTTCCACATAGGACTGCAAGACAACTTCACTGTGTTGCAGACGGCCCCTTTTCACACCTAAACAGTCTTTTGACACTCTCTACAAAGTACGTGTTAGTTTGGGACAATGTCAGTTTCCATCGCTCCAACATCATCAGGCAATGGTTTGCGGCCCACAACAGGATGCTGGTGGAGTTCCTCTCACCCTACTCAACCACGTTGAGGAATTTTTCTCAGCATGAAGATTAAAAGTATATGATTGCCAGCCGCATACACAGATGACCCTTCTGGCTGCCATGGATGTAACGTGTGATGACATCACAGCTGATGCCTGCAGAGGCTGGATTAGACACTCTGAAAGATGATTTTCACGCTGTATCGCAAGAGAAGATATTTGTTGTGATGTGGATGAGAATCCGTTGCCCAAAAGACAGGAACGTCAGGAGGTGTAGGAAGACTGCACTGTAATTCCACTGCACTGCATGTACAGTTTTCCCTAAGGAGATTGTCTTATGTTCAGATTTCTACATTTGTTTGTGCTATGCAGTGCTGTCTTTTCCTGTCTGCATCACAATGACACTGTCTGTCAATAAATTATTGTACAAACAGTAAAAGCGTTAACGTGAATCATGTGCCGTCTCTTGCAATCAAACAATCAAAACCAGAAATGCACTGACTGTTTTGCAAATGACAAGGATAATTCGAGAAATGCTCCACTCATCACTCTCAGGTCACTCCGTTGCACACGTCTGATCACTTCTTTGTCACCCCCGACCTCACCGCTTCAGACAACGCAGATGTCTTACCGTTGGTCACTTTCCGGCGCTACCTACGGTCCCTCCCTCCTGCTTTTCCTCTGCTGTCTTGTCTGCACTCCCCCGCTCTGAGGAGTTCTCTCTTTTGAATACCAACAGTGCCACAGACACTCTGTGTTCCACGCTTACATCCTGCTTGGACAACATATGCCCTCTTACATCTGGACCAGCCCGTGCATCCCTGTCTGCCCCCTGGTTATCGGATGTACCACGTGAGCATCGCACCAGCCTCCGGTCAGCTGAGAGAAAATGGCACAAGTCAAAAGACCATACTGACCTCTCTCTCTCTACTTTCTTCTTTGACGTTACCTCTGCAAAAACTGATTATAACCACTCGAAGATCAGCAACTCTCCTGACTCTCGCACACTCTTAAAAACCTTCTCTGCTGTCCTCTGTCCGCCTGCTCCCACACCTTCATCGGAGTTAACGGCTGATGATTTTGCATCGTTCTTCGTAAAGAAAACTACCGCCATCAACAGCCAATTTTCTACGCCACCATCACCCGCCTTTTCTCCTATGTCTGAAGATGATGTTTCCAAGGTCATTGGTTCCAACCACCCTACCACCTGCCCACTGGATCCCATCCCCACCCATCTCCTCTATGCCATCTCTCCAGCAGTTGTGCCTGGTCTGACCCGCATCATCAACTCTTTGCTCACCACTGGGACATTTCCCACTGCTTTCAAAGAGGCCTGCATCACACCGCTACTGAAGAAACTCACTCTCAACCTTACACTGCTAGAACACTACAGGCCGGTGTAGTGTGTGAAAATGCATATCTTCCGTCAAAATGTAGATGACTGATTTTAACCTCTTATTATTTTCTGTCTTCTTAAAAATTTATTTTTTTACTTACCTCACTATTCTTAGCTTTGTATACTGTGCTAGGCTTTAATGGACTGGATTTAATTAACTTATGCATTTGTTGCCTATATTGTTATAATTGCTTCCAATGTTTCCTCGTCTGTAAGTCGCTTTGGATAAAAACGTCTGCTAAATGACTAAATGTAAATTTTATGAAATGTGTAATGTCATGTGTAATGTGTAATGTGTAGTGTGTGGCCTTGAAATTTTAGCATGTCTACGTAATCATGAATAAATGCTTCTTGAGACACACAGTGTTGCTTCTTTGCATGCATCAAATGAATTGTTTCTGGCTATATGCATCCATGCATTAGTTTGAGAGGGGTGGAAATGGGACACTTGGGTGAAACAAAACTGCCCCAAAAGTACCCCCCCCCACTTTAAATACAGTTTTTTCTAAGTCAATTTGGTACATTTCTCAGATCCGATTTGAAATTCTCAAAACTTCTTGTTCAATCCTTACATCCTTGTGTCACGTGTGCACATCAAACAAGCATTTTCTCATTTCTTTGAACAAGTTGCAAATGATTATGACAAAATTCTGTGCAGATTCCTACATTATCAATTGCTTATGTCATGTTGATCAAAATGAATTATAATGGGTCTCTGTAGAATAGTATAATCCCCACGACATTTAAGCACTAGTTTTACAATATACAGTAAGTATGCTTTAAGTAAACGGTGGCATTTTATTTTACTCAATTTAGTGTTTTGCATTGCTATATTCTTTCCACATAGGACTGCAAGACAACTTCACTGTGTTGCAGACGGCCCCTTTTCACACCTAAACAGTCTTTTGACACTCTCTACAGGGATCTCATCCCTGAACAAGAGAGGGGGCAGATTGGAGATGACCTGCCAAAGTACGTGTTAGTTTGGGACAATGTCAGTTTCCATCGCTCCAACATCATCAGGCAATGGTTTGCGGCCCACAACAGGATGCTGGTGGAGTTCCTCTCACCCTACTCAACCCCGTTGAGGAATTTTTCTCAGCATGAAGATTAAAAGTATATGATGGCCAGCCCCATACACAGATGACCCTTCTGGCTGCCATGGATGTAACGTGTGATGACATCACAGCTGATGCCTGCAGAGGCTGGATTAGACACTCTGAAAGATGATTTTCGCACTGTATCGCAAGAGATGATATTTGTTGTGATGTGGATGAGAATCCGTTGCCCAAAAGACAGGAATGTCAGGAGGTGTAGGAAGACTGCACTGTAATTCCACTGCACTGCATGTACAGTTTTCCCTAAGGAGATTGTCTTATGTTCAGATTTCTACATTTGTTTGTGCTTTGCAGTGCTGTCTTTTCCTGTCTGCATCACAATGACACTGTCTGTCAATAAATTATTGTACAAACAGTAAAAGCGTTAACGTGAATCATGTGCCGTCTCTTGCAATCAAACAATCAAAACCAGAAATGCACTTACTGTTTTGCAAATGACAAGGATGATTCGAGAAATGCTCCACTCATCACTCTCAGGTCACTCCGCTGCACACGTCTGATCACTTCTTTGTCACCCCCGACCTCACCGCTCCAGACAACGCAGATGTCTTACCGCTGGTCACTTTCCGGCGCTACCTACGGTCCCTACCTCCTGCTTTTCCTCTGCTGTCTTGTCTGCACTCCCCCCCTCTGAGGAGCTCTCTCTTTTGAATACCAACAGTGCCACAGACACTCTGTGTTCCACGCTTACATCCTGCTTGGACAACATATGCCCTCTTACATCTGGACCAGCCCGTGCATCCCTGTCTGCCCCCTGGTTATCGGATGTACCACGTGAGCATCGCACCAGCCTCCGGTCAGCTGAGAGAAAATGACACAAGTCAAAAGACCATACTGACCTCTCTCTCTCTACTTTCTCCGTTGACGTCACCTCTGCAAAAACTGATTATAACCACTCGAAGATCAGCAACTCTCCTGACTCTCGCACACTCTTAAAAACCTTCTCTGCTCTCCTCTGTCCGCCTGCTCCCACACCTTCATCGGAGTTAACGGCTGATGATTTTGCATCGTTCTTCGTAAAGAAAACTACCGACATCAACAGCCAATTTTCTACGCCACCATCACCCGCCTTTTCTCCTATGTCTGAAGATGATGTTTCCAAGGTCATTGGTTCCAACCACCCTACCACCTGCCCACTGGATCCCATCCCCACCCATCTCCTCTATGCCATCTCTCCAGCAGTTGTGCCTGGTCTGACCCGCATCATCAACTCTTTGCTCACCCCTGGGACATTTCCCACTGCTTTCAAAGAGGCCTGCATCACACCGCTACTGAAGAAACTCACTCTCAACCTTACACTGCTAGAACACTACAGGCCGGTGTAGTGTGTGAAAATGCATATCTTCCGTCAAAATGTAGATGACTGATTTTAACCTCTTATTATTTTCTGTCTTCTTAAAAATTTTTTTTTTTACTTACCTCACTATTCTTAGCTTTGTATACTGTGCTAGGCTTTAATGGACTGGATTTAATTAACTTATGCATTTGTTGCCTATATTGTTATAATTGCTTCCAATGTTTCCTCGTCTGTAAGTCGCTTTGGATAAAAACGTCTGCTAAATGACTAAATGTAAATTTTATGAAATGTGTAATGTCATGTGTAATGTGTAGTGTGTGGCCTTGAAATTTTAGCATGTCTACGTAATCATGAATAAATGCTTCTTGAGACACACAGTGTTGCTTCTTTGCATGCATCAAATGAATTGTTTCTGGCTATATGCATCCATGCATTAGTTTGAGAGGGGTGGAAATGGGACACTTGGGTGAAACAAAACTGCCCCAAAAGTACCCCCCCCCACTTTAAATACAGTTTTTTCTAAGTCAATTTGGTACATTTCTCAGATCCGATTTGAAATTCTCAAAACTTCTTGTTCAATCCTTACATCCTTGTGTCACGTGTGCACATCAAACAAGCATTTTCTCATTTCTTTGAACAAGTTGCAAATGCTTTGGTACATCCATGCAAATGATTATGACAAAATTCTGTGCAGATTCCTACATTATCAATTGCTTATGTCATGTTGATCAAAATGAATTATAATGGGTCTCTGTAGAATAGTATAATCCCCACGACATTTAAGCACTAGTTTTACAATATACAGTAAGTATACTTTAAGTAAACGGTGGCATTTTATTTTACTCAATTTAGTGTTTTGCATTGCTATATTCTTTCCACATAGGACTGCAAGACAACTTCACTGTGTTGCAGACGGCCCCTTTTCACACCTAAACAGTCTTTTGACACTCTCTACAGGGATCTCATCCCTGAACAAGAGAGGGGGCAGATTGGAGATGACCTGCCAAAGTACTTGTTAGTTTGGGACAATGTCAGTTTCCATCGCTCCAACATCATCAGGCAATGGTTTGCGGCCCACAACAGGATGCTGGTGGAGTTCCTCTCACCCTACTCAACCCCGTTGAGGAATTTTTCTCAGCATGAAGATTAAAAGTATATGATGGCCAGCCCCATACACAGATGACCCTTCTGGCTGCCATGGATGTAACGTGTGATGACATCACAGCTGATGCCTGCAGAGGCTGGATTAGACACTCTGAAAGATGATTTTCACGCTGTATCGCAAGAGAAGATATTTGTTGTGATGTGGATGAGAATCCGTTGCCCAAAAGACAGGAATGTCAGGAGGTGTAGGAAGACTGCACTGTAATTCCACTGCACTGCATGTACAGTTTTCCCTAAGGAGATTGTCTTATGTTCAGATTTCTACATTTGTTTGTGCTATGCAGTGCTGTCTTTTCCTGTCTGCATCACAATGACACTGTCTGTCAATAAATTATTGTACAAACAGTAAAAGCGTTAACGTGAATCATGTGCCGTCTCTTGCAATCAAACAATCAAAACCAGAAATGCACTTACTGTTTTGCAAATGACAAGGATGATTCGAGAAATGCTCCACTCATCACTCTCAGGTCACTCCGCTGCACACGTCTGATCACTTCTTTGTCACCCCCGACCTCACCACTCCAGACAACGCAGATGTCTTACCGCTGGTCACTTTCCGGCGCTACCTACGGTCCCTCCCTCCTGCTTTTCCTCTGCTGTCTTGTCTGCACTCCCCCCCTCTGAGGAGCTCTCTCTTTTGAATACCAACAGTGCCACAGACACTCTGTGTTCCACGCTTACATCCTGCTTGGACAACATATGCCCTCTTACATCTGGACCAGCCCGTGCATCCCTGTCTGCCCCTGGTTATCGGATGTATCACGTGAGCATCGCACCAGCCTCCGGTCAGCTGAGAGAAAATGACACAAGTCAAAAGACCATACTGACCTCTCTCTCTCTACTTTCTCCTTTGACGTCACCTCTGCAAAAACTGATTATAACCACTCGAAGATCAGCAACTCTCCTGACTCTCGCACACTCTTAAAAACCTTCTCTGCTCTCCTCTGTCCGCCTGCTCCCACACCTTCATCGGAGTTAACGGCTGATGATTTTGCATCGTTCTTCGTAAAGAAAACTACCGACATCAACAGCCAATTTTCTACGCCACCATCACCCGCCTTTTCTCCTATGTCTGAAGATGATGTTTCCAAGGTCATTGGTTCCAACCACCCTACCACCTGCCCACTGGATCCCATCCCCACCCATCTCCTCCATGCCATCTCTCCAGCAGTTGTGCCTGGTCTGACCCGCATACTCAACTCTTTGCTCACCCCTGGGACATTTCCCACTGCTTTCAAAGAGGCCTGCATCACACCGCTACTGAAGAAACTCACTCTCAACCTTATACTGCTAGAACACTACAGGCCGGTGTAGTGTGTGAAAATGCATATCTTACGTCAAAATGTAGATGACTGATTTTAACCTCTTATTATTTTCTGTCTTCTTAAAAAATTATTTTTTTACTTACCTCACTATTCTTAGCTTTGTATACTGTGCTAGGCTTTAATGGACTGGATTTAATTAACTTATGCCTTTTGTTGCCTATATTGTTATAATTGCTTCCAATGTTTCCTTGTCTGTAAGTCGCTTTGGATAAAAACGTCTGCTAAATGACTAAATGTAAATTTTATGAAATGTGTAATGTCATGTGTAATGTGTAATGTGTAGTGTGTGGCCTTGAAATTTTAGCATGTCTACGTAATCATGAATAAATGCTTCTTGAGACACACAGTGTTGCTTCTTTGCATGCATCAAATGAATTGTTTCTGGCTATATGCATCCATGCATTAGTTTGAGAGGGGTGGAAATGGGACACTTGGGTGAAACAAAACTGCCCCAAAAGTACCCCCCCCCCCACTTTAAATACAGCTTTTTCTAAGTCAATTTGGTACATTTCTCTGATCCGATTTGAAATTCTCAAAACTTCTTGTTCAATCCTTACATCCTTGTGTCACGTGTGCACATCAAACAAGCATTTTCTCATTTCTTTGAACAAGTTGCAAATGCTTTGGTACATCCATGCAAATGATTATGACAAAATTCTGTGCAGATTCCTACATTATCAATTGCTTATGTCATGTTGATCAAAATGCATTATAATGGGTCTCTGTAGAATAGTATAATCCCCACGACATTTAAGCACTAGTTTTACAATATACAGTAAGTATACTTTAAGTAAACGGTGGCATTTTATTTTACTCAATTTAGTGTTTTGCATTGCTATATTCTTTCCACATAGGACTGCAAGACAACTTCACTGTGTTGCAGACGGCCCCTTTTCACACCTAAACAGTCTTTTGACACTCTCTACAGGGATCTCATCCCTGAACAAGAGAGGGGGCAGATTGGAGATGACCTGCCAAAGTACGTGTTAGTTTGGGACAATGTCAGTTTCCATCGCTCCAACATCATCAGGCAATTGTTTGCGGCCCACAACAGGATGCTGGTGGAGTTCCTTTCACCCTACTCAACCATGTTGAGGAATTTTTCTCAGCATGAAGATTAAAAGTATATGATCGCCAGCCGCATACACAGATGACCCTTCTGGCTGCCATGGATGTAACGTGTGATGACATCACAGCTGATGCCTGCAGAGGCTGGATTAGACACTCTGAAAGATGATTTTCACGCTGTATCGCAAGAGAAGATATTTGTTGTGATGTGGATGAGAATCCGTTGCCCAAAAGACAGGAACGTCAGGAGGTGTAGGAAGACTGCACTGTAATTCCACTGCACTGCATGTACAGTTTTCCCAAAGGAGATTGTCTTATGTTCAGATTTCTACATTTGTTTGTGCTATGCAGTGCTGTCTTTTCCTGTCTGCATCACAATGACACTGTCTGTCAATAAATTATTGTACAAACAGTAAAAGCGTTAACGTGAATCATGTGCCGTCTCTTGCAATCAAACAATCAAAACCAGAAATGCACTTACTGTTTTGCAAATGACAAGGATGATTCGAGAAATGCTCCACTCATCACTCTCAGGTCACTCCGCTGCACACGTCTGATCACTTCTTTGTCACCCCCGACCTCACCGCTCCAGACAACGCAGATGTCTTACCGCTGGTCACTTTCCGGCGCTACCTACGGTCCCTCCCTCCTGCTTTTCCTCTGCTGTCTTGTCTGCACTCCCCCCCTCTGAGGAGCTCTCACTTTTGAATACCAACAGTGCCACAGACACTCTGTGTTCCACGCTTACATCCTGCTTGGACAACATATGCCCTTTTACATCTGGACCAGCCCGTGCATCCCTGTCTGCCCCCTGGTTATCGGATATACCACGTGAGCATCGCACCAGCCTCCGGTCAGCTGAGAGAAAATGGCACAAGTCAAAAGACCATACTGACCTCTCTCTCTCTACTTTCTCCGTTGACGTCACCTCTGCAAAAACTGATTATAACCACTCGAAGATCAGCAACTCTCCTGACTCTCGCACACTCTTAAAAACCTTCTCTGCTCTCCTCTGTCCGCCTGCTCCCACACCTTCATCGGAGTTAACGGCTGATGATTTTGCATCGTTCTTCGTAAAGAAAACTACCGCCATCAACAGCCAATTTTCTACGCCAACATCACCCGCCTTTTCTCCTATGTCTGAAGATGATGTTTCCAAGGTCATTGGTTCCAACCACCCTACCACCTGCCCACTGGATCCCATCCCCACCCATCTCCTCTATGCCATCTCTCCAGCAGTTGTGCCTGGTCTGACCCGCATCATCAACTCTTTGCTCACCACTGGGAAATTTCCCACTGCTTTCAAAGAGGCCTGCATCACACCGCTACTGAAGAAACTCACTCTCAACCTTACACTGCTAGAACACTACAGGCCGGTGTAGTGTGTGAAAATGCATATCTTCCGTCAAAATGTAGATGACTGATTTTAACCTCTTATTATTTTCTGTCTTCTTAAAAAATTATTTTTTTACTTACCTCACTATTCTTAGCTTTATATACTGTGCTAGGCTTTAATGGACTGGATTTAATTAACTTATGCATTTTTTTGCCTATATTGTTATAATTGCTTCCAATGTTTCCTCGTCTGTAAGTCGCTTTGGATAAAAACGTCTGCTAAATGACTAAATGTAAATTTTATGAAATGTGTAATGTCATGTGTAATGTGTAATGTGTAGTGTGTGGCCTTGAAATTTTAGCATGTCTACGTAATCATGAATAAATGCTTCTTGAGACACACAGTGTTGCTTCTTTGCATGCATCAAATGAATTGTTTCTGGCTATATGCATCCATGCATTAGTTTGAGAGGGGTGGAAATGGGACACTTGGGTGAAACAAAACTGCCCCAAAAGTACCCCCCCCCACTTTAAATACAGTTTTTTCTAAGTCAATTTGGTACATTTCTCTGATCCGATTTGGAATTCTCAAAACTTCTTGTTCCATCCTTACATCCTTGTGTCACGTGTGCACATCAAACAAGCATTTTCTCATTTCTTTGAACAAGTTGCAAATGCTTTGGTACATCCATGCAAATGATTATGACAAAATTCTGTGCAGATTCCTACATTATCAATTGCTTATGTCATGTTGATCAAAATGAATTATAATGGGTCTCTGTAGAATAGTATAATCCCCACGACATTTAAGCACTAGTTTTACAATATACAGTAAGTATACTTTAAGTAAACGGTGGCATTTTATTTTACTCAATTTAGTGTTTTGCATTGCTATATTCTTTCCACATAGGACTGCAAGACAACTTCACTGTGTTGCAGACGGCCCCTTTTCACACCTAAACAGTCTTTTGACACTCTCTACAGGGATCTCATCCCTGAACAAGAGAGGGGGCAGATTGGAGATGACCTGCCAAAGTACGTGTTAGTTTGGGACATTGTCAGTTTCCATCGCTCCAACATCATCAGGCAATGGTTTGCGGCCCACAACAGGATGCTGGTGGAGTTCCTCTCACCCTACTCAACCACGTTGAGGAATTTTTCTCAGCATGAAGATTAAAAGTATATGATCGCCAGCTGCATACACAGATGACCCTTCTGGCTGCCATGGATGTAACGTGTGATGACATCACAGCTGATGCCTGCAGAGGCTGGATTAGACACTCTGAAAGATGATTTTCACGCTGTATCGCAAGAGAAGATATTTGTTGTGATGTGGATGAGAATCCGTTGCCCAAAAGACAGGAACGTCAGGAGGTGTAGGAAGACTGCACTGTAATTCCACTGCACTGCATGTACAGTTTTCCCTAAGGAGATTGTCTTATGTTCAGATTTCTACATTTGTTTGTGCTATGCAGTGCTGTCTTATCCTGTCTGCATCACAATGACACTGTCTGTCAATAAATTATTGTAAAAACAGTAAAAGCGTTAACGTGACTCATGTGCCGTCTCTTGCAATCAAACAATCAAAACCAGAAATGCACTTACTGTTTTGCAAATGACAAGGATGATTCGAGAAATGCTCCACTCATCACTCTCAGTTCACTCCGCTGCACACGTCTGATCACTTCTTTGTCACCCCCGAACTCACCGCTCCAGACAACGCAGATGTCTTACCGCTGGTCACTTTCCGGCGCTACCTACGGTCCCTCCCTCCTGCTTTTCCTCTGCTGTCTTGTCTGCACTCCCCCCCTCTGAGGAGCTCTCTCTTTTGAATACCAACAGTGCCACAGACACTCTGTGTTCCACGCTTACATCCTGCTTGGACAACATATGCCCTCTTACATCTGGACCAGCCCGTGCATCCCTGTCTGCCCCCTGGTTATCGGATGTACCACGTGAGCATCGCACCAGCCTCCGGTCAGCTGAGAGAAAATGGCACAAGTCAAAAGACCATACTGACCTCTCTCTCTCTACTTTCTCCGTTGACGTCACCTCTGCAAAAACTATTTATAACCACTCGAAGATCAGCAACTCTCGCACACTCTTAAAAACCTTCTCTGCTCTCCTCTGTCCGCCTGCTCCCACACCTTCATCGGAGTTAACGGCTGATGATTTTGCATCGTTCTTCGTAAAGAAAACTACCGCCATAAACAGCCAATTTTCTACGCCACCATCACCTGCCTTTTCTCCTATGTCTGAAGATGATGTTTCCAAGGTCATTGGTTCCAACCACCCTACCACCTGCCCACTGGATCCCATCCCCACCCATCTCTCCAGCAGTTGTGCCTGGTCTGACCCGCATCATCAACTCTTTGCTCACCACTGGGACATTTCCCACTGCTTTCAAAGAGGCCTGCATCACACCGCTACTGAAGAAACTCACTCTCAACCTTACTGTAACACTCCCGTCCGTTTTCCCTGCCTGTTTTTCCCCATGGACTTAATTTCTCGATCCCGCACCTGTCCGTCATTTGTAATCACGTCGTTTCCTGCACCTGCCAGCCATCAGTTTCATCACCAAAGACTATTTATACTCTGTGTTTCTGTTTTCCCTTTGTCGGTTATTGAATGTCTCCATGTACGTGTACCAGTCTGTGTTTAATTTATTAAAAGTTACCCGTTTTCGCATACCTGGATTCTCGTCTGTCTCTCTCCGGCACGACACCGTGACAGAATAACCGACCCAGTATGGATTACATCTACGTCTCTCCAGTGGACCAGCTCGTGGGTCTTCTTCAAGACGGACGGCCACTGGAGAGGTATGTGGAGGAGTTTGTTGAGGTGTGTTACCGGGTGGGTTGGGACAATCCCACACTTAACCGTGTGTTTTTGACCGGTCTGGACGACGACCTGCTCGCCGCCGTTCTGCTCCCGTACGCGGACGACCTTCCCCTGGAGGAGTTGATCAATCAGGTTCTCCCGGGGGAGGAATCCGTGGACCGCGTTGGGGAGCTGGACGGTGGCTTGAGCGGTTCGCGTCCGGTACCGGTCATCCGCGTGGGGGTTGTTCTGACTCACTCCGGGACCGCGACTCACTCCTCCACGAAGTCCCGTCGGCGCCATCCACGTCGGCGGGCACTACAGCGCAAGCAGCGCGAGTGCGCTCCTGAGATTCCGCAGCAGCGGAATATGGAAGGCCGTGAGGGTCAAAATCCCCGGCCTTCCCAGGCACAGCTACCGGTCCTGATCGCACCAGAGGCACTCCGGGAGTTGGATTCCCTCTGGTGTTCCGAGCCAGCGCCCCGATGCACCCCCGTGCCAGCGCCCCGATGCACCCCCGTGCCAGCGCCCCGATGCACCCCCGTGCCAGCGCCCCGAAGCACTCCCGTGCCAGCGCCCCGAAGCACTCCCGTGCCAGCGCCCCGAAGCACTCCCGTGCCAGCGCCCCGAAGCACTCCCGTGCCAGCGCCCCGAAGCACTCCCGTGCCAGCGCCCCGAAGCACTCCCGTGCCAGCGCCCCGATGCACACCCGTGCCCGAGCCTCACCAGGCCTCCGTACCCGTGCCCGAGCCTCACCAGGCCTCCGTACCCGTGCCCGAGCCTCAACAGGCCTCCGTACCCGTGCCCGAGCCTAACCAGGCCTCCGTACCCGTGCCCGAGCCTAACCAGGCCTCCGAACCCGTGCCCGAGCCTAACCAGGCCTCCGAACCCGTGCCCGAGCCTCACCAGGCCTCCGTACCCGTGCCCGAGCCTCACCAGGCCTCCGTACCCGTGCCCGAGCCTCACCAGGCCTCCGTACCTGTGCCCGAGCCTCACCAGGCCTCCGTACCCGTGCCCGAGCCTCACCAGGCCTCCGTACCCGTGCCCGAGCCTCAACAGGCCTCCGTACCCGTGCCCGAGCCTCACCAGGCCTCCGTACCCGTGCCCGAGCCTCACCAGGCCTCCGTACCCGTGCCCGAGCCTCACCAGGCCTCCGAACCCGTGCCCGAGCCCTCTCCAGAGCCCAAGGAACCCCAGGGGCCAACCCAAATGTTTTTTGGGGGGGTGCACATTGCCTATCCGGGGAGCCCGGCACCCACCAGTCGTTCCATGGCCCCGGATAGCCCAGAGCCCAAGCCGCCGGACCCTCAGCCCGAGTCCAAGCCGCCGGACCCTCAGCCCGAGTCCAAGCCGCCGGACCCTCAGCCCGAGTCCAAGCCGCCGGACCCTCAGCCCGAGTCCAAGCCGCCGGACCCTCAGCCCGAGTCCAAGCCGCCGGACCCTCAGCCCGAGTCCAAGCCGCCGGACCCTCAGCCCGAGCCTCCGGACCCTCAGCCCGAACCCAAGCCTCCGGACCCTCAGCCCGAACCCAAGCCTCCGGACCCTCAGCCCGAGCCCAAGCCTCCGGACCCTCAGCCCGAGCCCAAGCCTCCGGACCCTCAGCCCGAGCCCAAGCCTCCGGACCCTCAGCCCGAGCCCAAGCCTCCGGACCCTCAGCCCGAGCCCAAGCCTCCGGACCCTCAGCCCGAGCCCAAGCCTCCGGACCCTCAGCCCGAGCCCAAGCCTCCGGACCCACAGCCCGAGCCCAAGCCTCCTGACCCCAAGCCAGGGGGAAGCCAGCTGAGTGACTCCCTGTCCCGTCCTAGTCTGTATGTCCCGCACGAGTCTCTCAGCTGCCCACCCCCCCTCCCTGGTGTTTCGTTGGCGCGAGGACGCGCCTTTGGGGAGGGGGGTGTACTGTAACACTCCCGTCCGTTTTCCCTGCCTGTTTTTCCCCATGGACTTAATTTCTCGATCCCGCACCTGTCCGTCATTTGTAATCACGTCGTTTCCTGCACCTGCCAGCCATCAGTTTCATCACCAAAGACTATTTATACTCTGTGTTTCTGTTTTCCCTTTGTCGGTTATTGAATGTCTCCATGTACGTGTACCAGTCTGTGTTTAATTTATTAAAAGTTACCCGTTTTCGCATACCTGGATTCTCGTCTGTCTCTCTCCGGCACGACACCGTGACACTTACACTGCTAGAACACTACAGGCCGGTGTAGTGTGTGAAAATGCACATCTTCCGTCAAAATGTATATGACTGATTTTAACCTCTTATTATTTTCTGTCTTCTTAAAAAATAATTTTTTTACTTACCTCACTATTCTTAGCTTTGTATACTGTGCTAGGCTTTAATGGACTGGATTTAATTAACTTATGCATTTTGTTGCCTATATTGTTATAATTGCTTCCAATGTTTCCTCGTAAGTAAGTCGCTTTGGATAAAAACGTCTGCTAAATTACTAAATGTAAATTTTATGAAATGTGTAATGTCATGTGTAATGTGTAGTGTGTGGCCTTGAAATTTTAGCATGTCTACGTAATCATGAATAAATGCTTCTTGAGACACACAGTGTTGCTTCTTTGCATGCATCAAATGAATTGTTTCTGGCTATATGCATCCATGCATTAGTTTGAGAGGGGTGGAAATGGGACACTTGGGTGAAACAAAACTGCCCCAAAAGTACCCCCCCCCACTTTAAATACAGTTTTTTCTAAGTCAATTTGGTACATTTCTCTGATCCGATTTGAAAATCTCAAAACTTCTTGTTCAATCCTTACATCCTTGTGTCACGTGTGCACATCAAACAAGCATTTTCTCATTTCTTTGAACAAGTTGCAAATGCTTTGGTACATCCATGCAAATGATTTTGACAAAATTCTGTGCAGATTCCTACATTATCAATTGCTTATGTCATGTCGATCAAAATGCATTATAATGGGTCTCTGTAGAATAGTATAATCCCCACGACATTTAAGCACTAGTTTTACAATATACAGTAAGTATACTTTAAGTAAACAGTGGCATTTTATTTTACTCAATTTAGTGTTTTGCATTGCTATATTCTTTCCACATAGGACTGCAAGACAACTTCACTGTGTTGCAGACGGCCCCTTTTCACACCTAAACAGTCTTTTGACACTCTCTACAGGGATATCATCCCTGAACAAGAGAGGGGGCAGATTGGAGATGACCTGCCAAAGTACGTGTTAGTTTGGGACAATGTCAGTTTCCATCGCTCCAACATCATCAGGCAATGGTTTGCGGCCCACAACAGGATGCTGGTGGAGTTCCTCTCACCCTACTCAACCCCGTTGAGGAATTTTTCTCAGCATGAAGATTAAAAGTATATGATGGCCAGCCGCATACACAGATGACCCTTCTGGCTGCCTTGGATGTAACGTGTGATGACATCACAGCTGATGCCTGCAGAGGCTGGATTAGACACTCTGAAAGATGATTTTCACGCTGTATCGCAAGAGAAGATATTTGTTGTGATGTGGATGAGAATCCGTTGCCCAAAAGACAGGAACGTCAGGAGGTGTAGGAAGACTGCACTGTAATTCCACTGCACTGCATGTACAGTTTTCCCTAAGGAGATTGTCTTATATTCAGATTTCTACATTTGTTTGTGCTATGCAGTGCTGTCTTTTCCTGTCTGCATCACAATGACACTGTCTGTCAATAAATTATTGTACAAACAGTAAAAGCGTTAACGTGAATCATGTGCCGTCTCTTGCAATCAAACAATCAAAACCAGAAATGCACTTACTGTTTTGCAAATGACAAGGATGATCCGAGAAATGCTCCACTCATCACTCTCAGGTCACTCCGCTGCAAACGTCTGATCAATTCTTTGTCACCCCCGACCTCACCGCTCCAGACAACGCAGATGTCTTACCGCTGGTCACTTTCCGGCGCTACCTACGGTCCCTCCCTCCTGCTTTTCCTCTGCTGTCTTGTCTGCACTCCCCCCCTCTGAGGAGCTCTCTCTTTTGAATACCAACAGTGCCACAGACACTCTGTGTTCCACGCTTACATCCTGCTTGGACAACATATGCCCTCTTACATCTGGACCAGCCCGTGCATCCCTGTCTGCCCCCTGGTTATCGGATGTACCACGTGAGCATCGCACCAGCCTCCGGTCAGCTGAGAGAAAATGGCACAATTCAAAAGACAATACTGACCTCTCTCTCTCTACCAGTCTCTTCTCTCTACTTTCTCCGTTGACGTCACCTCTGCAAAAACTGATTATAACCACTCGAAGATCAGCAACTCTCCTGACTCTCGCACACTCTTAAAAACCTTCTCTGCTCTCCTCTGTCCGCCTGCTCCCACACCTTCATCGCAGTTAACGGCTGATGATTTTGCATTGTTCTTCGTAAAGAAAACTACCGCCATCAACAGCCAATTTTCTACACCACCATCACCCGCCTTTTCTTCTATGTCTGAAGATGATGTTTCCCAGGGCATTGGTTCCAACCACCCTACCGCCTGCCCACTGGATCCCATCCCCACCCATCTCCTCCATGCCATCTCTCCAGCAGTTGTGCCTGGTCTGACCCGCATCATCAACTCTTTGCTCACCACTGGGACATTTCCCACTGCTTTCAAAGAGGCCTGCATCACACCGCTACTGAAGAAACTCACTCTCAACCTTATACTGCTAGAACACTACAGGCCGGTGTAGTGTGTGAAAATGCATATCTTCCGTCAAAATGTAGATGACTGATTTTAACCTCTTATTATTTTCTGTCTTCTTAAAAAAATATTTTTTTACTTACCTCACTATTCTTAGCTTTGTATACTGTGCTAGGCTTTAATGGACTGGATTTAATTAACTTATGCATTTTGTAGCCTATATTGTTATAATTGCTTCCAATGTTTCCTCGTAAGTAAGTCGCTTTGGATAAAAACGTCTGCTAAATTACTAAATGTAAATTTTATGAAATGTGTAATGTCATGTGTAATGTGTAGTGTGTGGCCTTGAAATTTTAGCATGTCTACGTAATCATGAATAAATGCTTCTTCAGACACACAGTGTTGCTTCTTTGCATGCATCAAATGAATTGTTTCTGGCTATATGCATCCATGCATTAGTTTGAGAGGGGTGGAAATGGGACACTTGGGTGAAACAAAACTGCCCCCCCCCCACTTTAAATACAGTTTTTTCTAAGTCAATTTGGTACATTTCTCAGATCCGATTTGAAATTCTCAAAACTTCTTGTTCAATCCTTACATCCTTGTGTCACGTGTGCACATCAAACAAGCATTTTCTCATTTCTTTGAACAAGTTGCAAATGCTTTGGTACATCCATGCAAATGATTATGACAAAATTCTGTGCAGATTCCTACATTATCAATTGCTTATGTCATGTTGATCAAAATGCATTATAATGGGTCTCTGTAGAATAGTATAATCCCCACGACATTTAAGCACTAGTTTTACAATATACAGTAAGTATACTTTAAGTAAACAGTGGCATTTTATTTTACTCAATTTAGTGTTTTGCATTGCTATATTCTTTCCACATAGGACTGCAAGACAACTTCACTGTGTTGCAGACGGCCCCTTTTCACACCTAAACAGTCTTTTGACACTCTCTACAGGGATCTCATCCCTGAACAAGAGAGGGGGCAGATTGGAGATGACCTGCCAAAGTACGTGTTAGTTTGGGACAATGTCAGTTTCCATCGCTCCAACATCATCAGGCAATGGTTTGCGGCCCACAACAGGATGCTGGTGGAGTTCCTCTCACCCTACTCAACCCCGTTGAGGAATTTTTCTCAGCATGAAGATTAAAAGTATATGATGGCCAGCCGCATACACAGATGACCCTTCTGGCTGCCTTGGATGTAACGTGTGATGACATCACAGCTGATGCCTGCAGAGGCTGGATTAGACACTCTGAAAGATGATTTTCACGCTGTATCGCAAAGGAGAATATATTTGTTGTGATGTGGATTAGAATCCTTCGCCCAAAAGACAGGAACGTCAGGAGGTGTAGGAAGACTGCACTGTAATTCCACTGCACTGCATGTACAGTTTTCCCTAAGGAGATTGTCTTATGTTCAGATTTCTACATTTGTTTGTGCTATGCAGTGCTGTCTTTTCCTGTCTGCATCACAATGACACTGTCTGTCAATAAATTATTGTAAAAACAGTAAAAGCGTAAATGTGACTCATGTGCCGTCTCTTGCAATCAAACAATCAAAACCAGAAATGCACTTACTGTTTTGCAAATGACAAGGATGATTCGAGAAATGCTCCACTCATCACTCTCAGTTCACTCCGCTGCACACGTCTGATCACTTCTTTATCACCCCCGACCTCACCGCTCCAGACAACGCAGATGTCTTACCGCTGGTCACTTTCCGGCGCTACCTACGGTCCCTCCCTCCTGCTTTTCCTCTGCTGTCTTGTCTGCACTCCCCCCCTCTGAGGAGCTCTCTCTTTTGAATACCAACTGTGCCACAGACACTCTGTGTTCCACGCTTACATCCTGCTTGGACAACATATGCCCTCTTACATCTGGACCAGCCCGTGCATCCCTGTCTGCCCCCTGGTTATCGGATGTACCACGTGAGCATCGCACCAGCCTCCGGTCAGCTGAGAGAAAATGGCACAATTCAAAAGACCATACTGACCTCTCTCTCTCTACCAGTCTCTTCTCTCTACTTTCTCCGTTGACGTCACCTCTGCAAAAACTGATTATAACCACTCGAAGATCAGCAACTCTCCTGACTCTCGCACACTCTTAAAAACCTTCTCTGCTCTCCTCTGTCCGCCTGCTACCACACCTTCATCGCAGTTAACGGCTGATGATTTTGCATTGTTCTTCGTAAAGAAAACTACCGCCATCAACAGCCAATTTTCTACACCACCATCACCCGCCTTTTCTCCTATGTCTGAAGATGATGTTTCCAAGGTCATTGGTTCCAACCACCCTACCACCTGCCCACTGGATCCCATCCCCACCCATCTCCTCCATGCCATCTCTCCAGCAGTTGTGCCTGGTCTGACCCGCATCATCAACTCTTTGCTCACCACTGGGACATTTCCCACTGCTTTCAAAGAGGCCTGCATCACACCGCTACTGAAGAAACTCACTCTCAACCTTATACTGCTAGAACACTACAGGCCGGTGTAGTGTGTGAAAATGCACATCTTCCGTCAAAATGTAGATGACTGATTTTAACCTCTTATTATTTTCTGTCTTCTTAAAAAATTATTTTTTTACTTACCTCACTATTCTTAACTTTGTATACTGTGCTAGGCTTTAATGGACTGGATTTAATTAACTTATGCATTTCGTTGCCTATATTGTTATAATTGCTTCCAATGTTTCCTCGTCTGTAAGTCGCTTTGGATAAAAACGTCTGCTAAATGACTAAATGTAAATTTTATGAAATGTGTAATGTCATGTGTAATGTGTAATGTGTAGTGTGTGGCCTTGAAATTTTAGCATATCTACGTAATCATGAATAAATGCTTCTTGAGACACACAGTGTTGCTTCTTTGCATGCATCAAATGAATTGTTTCTGGCTATATGCATCCATGCATTAGTTTGAGAGGGGTGGAAATGGGACACTTGGGTGAAACAAAACTGCCCCAAAAGTACCCCCCCCCCACTTTAAATACAGTTTTTTCTAAGTCAATTTGGTACATTTCTCAGATCCGATTTGAAATTCTCAAAACTTCTTGTTCAATCCTTCCATCCTTGTGTCACGTGTGCAAATCAAACAAGCATTTTCTCATTTCTTTGAACAAGTTGCAAATGCTTTGGTACATCCATGCAAATGATTATGACAAAATTCTGTGCAGATTCCTACATTATCAATTGCTTATGTCATGTTGATCAAAATGCATTATAATGGGTCTCTGTAGAATAGTATAATCCCCACGACATTTAAGCACTAGTTTTACAATATACAGTAAGTATACTTTAAGTAAACGGTGGCATTTTATTTTACTCAATTTAGTGTTTTGCATTGCTATATTCTTTCCACATAGGACTGCAAGACAACTTCACTGTGTTGCAGACGGCCCCTTTTCACACCTAAACAGTCTTTTGACACTCTCTACAGGGATCTCATCCCTGAACAAGAGAGGGGGCAGATTGGAGATGACCTGCCAAAGTACGTGTTAGTTTGGGACATTGTCAGTTTCCATCGCTCCAACATCATCAGGCAATGGTTTGCGGCCCACAACAGGATGCTGGTGGAGTTCCTCTCACCCTACTCAACCACGTTGAGGAATTTTTCTCAGCATGAAGATTAAAAGTATATGATGGCCAGCTGCATACACAGATGACCCTTCTGGCTGCCATGGATGTAACGTGTGATGACATCACAGCTGATGCCTGCAGAGGCTGGATTAGACACTCTGAAAGATGATTTTCACGCTGTATCGCAAGAGAATATATTTTTTGTGATGTGGATGAGAATCCGTTGCCCAAAAGACAGGAACGTCAGGAGGTGTAGGAAGACTGCACTGTAATTCCACTGCACTGCATGTACAGTTTTCCCTAAGGATATTGTCTTATGTTCAGATTTCTACATTTGTTTGTGCTATGCAGTGCTGTCTTTTCCTGTCTGCATCACAATGACACTGTCTGTCAATAAATTATTGTAAAAACAGTAAAAGCGTTAACGTGACTCATGTGCCGTCTCTTGCAATCAAACAATCAAAACCAGAAATGCACTTACTGTTTTGCAAATGACAAGGATGATTCGAGAAATGCTCCACTCATCACTCTCAGTTCACTCCGCTGCACACGTCTGATCACTTCTTTGTCACCCCCGAACTCACCGCTCCAGACAACGCAGATGTCTTACCGCTGGTCACTTTCCGGCGCTACCTACGGTCCCTCCCTCCTGCTTTTCCTCTGCTGTCTTGTCTGCACTCCCCCCCTCTGAGGAGCTCTCTCTTTTGAATACCAACAGTGCCACAGACACTCTGTGTTCCACGCTTACATCCTGCTTGGACAACATATGCCCTCTTACATCTGGACCAGCCCGTGCATCCCTGTCTGCCCCCTGGTTATCGGATGTACCACGTGAGCATCGCACCAGCTTCCGGTCAGCTGAGAGAAAATGGCACAAGTCAAAAGACCATACTGACCTCTCTCTCTCTACTTTCTCCGTTGACGTTACCTCTGCAAAAACTGATTATAACCACTCGAAGATCAGCAACTCTCCTGACTCTCGCACACTCTTAAAAACCTTCTCTGCTCTCCTCTGTCCGCCTGCTCCCACACCTTCATCGGAGTTAACGGCTGATGATTTTGCATCGTTCTTCGTAAAGAAAACTACCGCCATCAACAGCCAATTTTCTACGCCACCATCACCCGCCTTTTCTCCTATGTCTGAAGATGATGTTTCCAAGGTCATTGGTTCCAACCACCCTACCACCTGCCCACTGGATCCCATCCCCACCCATCTCCTCCATGCCATCTCTCCAGCAGTTGTGCCTGGTCTGACCCGCATCATCAACTCTTTGCTCACCACTGGGACATTTCCCACTGCTTTCAAAGAGGCCTGCATCACACCGCTACTGAAGAAACTCACTCTCAACCTTACACTGCTAGAACACTACAGGCCGGTGTAGTGTGTGAAAATGCATATCTTCCGTCAAAATGTAGATGACTGATTTTAACCTCTTATTATTTTCTGTCTTCTTAAAAAATTATTTTTTTACCTACCTCACTATTCTTAGCTTTGTATACTGTGCTAGGCTTTAATGGACTGGATTTAATTAACTTATGCATTTTGTTGCCTATATTGTTATAATTGCTTCCAATGTTTCCTCGTAAGTAAGTCGCTTTGGATAAAAACGTCTGCTAAATTACTAAATGTAAATTTTATGAAATGTGTAATGTCATGTGTAATGTGTAGTGTGTGGCCTTGAAATTTTAGCATGTCTACGTAATCATGAATAAATGCTTCTTGAGACACACAGTGTTGCTTCTTTGCATGCATCAAATGAATTGTTTCTGGCTATATGCATCCATGCATTAGTTTGAGAGGGGTGGAAATGGGACACTTGGGTGAAACAAAACTGCCCCAAAAGTACCCCCCCCCACTTTAAATACAGTTTTTTCTAAGTCAATTTGATACATTTCTCTGATCCGATTTGAAATTCTCAAAACTTCTTGTTCAATCCTTACATCCTTGTGTCACGTGTGCACATCAAACAAGCATTTTCTCATTTCTTTGAACAAGTTGCAAATGCTTTGGTACATCCATGCAAATGATTATGACAAAATTCTGTGCAGATTCCTACATTATCAATTGCTTATGTCATGTTGATCAAAATGGATTATAATGGGTCTCTGTAGAATAGTATAATCCCCACGACATTTAAGCACTAGTTTTACAATATACAGTAAGTATACTTTAAGTAAACAGTGGCATTTTATTTTACTCAATTTAGTGTTTTGCATTGCTATATTCTTTCCACATAGGACTGCAAGACAACTTCACTGTGTTGCAGACGGCCCCTTTTCACACCTAAACAGTCTTTTGACACTCTCTACAGGGATCTCATCCCTGAACAAGAGAGGGGGCAGATTGGAGATGACCTGCCAAAGTACGTGTTGGTTTGGGACAATGTCAGTTTCCATCGCTCCAACATCATCAGGCAATGGTTTGCGGCCCACAACAGGATGCTGGTGGAGTTCCTCTCACCCTACTCAACCACGTTGAGGAATTTTTCTCAGCATGAAGATTAAAAGTATATGATCGCCAGCCGCATACACAGATGACCCTTCTGGCTGCCATGGATGTAACGTGTGATGACATCACAGCTGATGCCTGCAGAGGCTGGATTAGACACTCTGAAAGATGATTTTCACGCTGTATCGCAAGAGAAGATATTTGTTGTGATGTGGATGAGAATCCGTTGCCCAAAAGACAGGAACGTCAGGAGGTGTAGGATGACTGCACTGTAATTCCACTGCACTGCATGTACAGTTTTCCCTAAGGAGATTGTCTTATGTTTAGATTTCTACATTTGTTTGTGCTATGCAGTGCTGTCTTTTCCTGTCTGCATCACAATGACACTGTCTGTCAATAAATTATTGTACAAACAGTAAAAGCGTTAACGTGAATCATGTGCCGTCTCTTGCAATCAAACAATCAAAACCAGAAATGCACTTACTGTTTTGCAAATGACAAGGATGATTCGAGAAATGCTCCACTCATCACTCTCAGGTCACTCCGCTGCACACGTCTGATCACTTCTTTGTCACCCCCGACCTCACCGCTCCAGACAACGCAGATGTCTTACCGCTGGTCACTTTCCGGCGCTACCTACGGTCCCTCCCTCCTGCTTTTCCTCTGCTGTCTTGTCTGCACTCCCCCCCTCTGTGGAGATCTCTCTTTTGAATACCAACAGTGCCACAGACACTCTGTGTTCCACGCTTACATCCTGCTTGGACAACATATGCCCTCTTACATCTGGACCAGCCCGTGCATCCCTGTCTGCCCCCTGGTTATCGGATGTACCAAGTGAGCATCG
Source organism: Barbatula barbatula (assembly GCF_947034865.1). Classification (NCBI taxonomy): domain Eukaryota; kingdom Metazoa; phylum Chordata; class Actinopteri; order Cypriniformes; family Nemacheilidae; genus Barbatula; species Barbatula barbatula. The sequence continues at coordinate 11,255,920 of NC_136765.1, read as the reverse complement.
CACCAGCCTCCGGTCAGCTGAGAGAAAATGGCACAAGTCAAAAGACCATACTGACCTCTCTCTCTCTACTTTCTCCGTTGACGTCACCTCTGCAAAAACTGATTATAACCACTCGAAGATCAGCAACTCTCCTGACTCTCGCACACTCTTAAAAACCTTCTCTGCTGTCCTCTGTCCGCCTGCTCCCACACCTTCATCGGAGTTAACGGCTGATGATTTTGCATCGTTCTTCGTAAAGAAAACTACCGCCATCAACAGCCAATTTTCTACGCCACCATCACTCGCCTTTTCTCCTATGTCTGAAGATGATGTTTCCAAGGTCATTGGTTCCAACCACCCTACCACCTGCCCACTGGATCCCATCCCCACCCATCTCCTCCATGCCATCTCTCCAGCAGTTGTGCCTGGTCTGACCCGCATCATCAACTCTTTGCTCACCACTGGGACATTTCCCACTGCTTTCAAAGAGGCCTGCATCACACCGCTACTGAAGAAACTCACTCTCAACCTTACACTGCTAGAACACTACAGGCCGGTGTAGTGTGTGAAAATGCATATCTTCCGTCAAAATGTAGATGACTGATTTTAACCTCTTATTATTTTCTGTCTTCTTAAAAAATTATTTTTTTACTTACCTCACTATTCTTAGCTTTGTATACTGTGCTAGGCTTTAATGGACTGGATTTAATTAACTTATGCATTTTGTTGCCAATATTGTTATAATTGCTTCCAATGTTTCCTCGTCTGTAAGTCGCTTTGGATAAAAACGTCTGCTAAATGACTAAATGTAAATTTTATGAAATGTGTAATGTCATGTGTAATGTGTAGTGTGTGGCCTTGAAATTTTAGCATGTCTACGTAATCATGAATAAATGCTTTTTGAGACACACAGTGTTGCTTCTTTGCATGCATCAAATGAATTGTTTCTGGCTATATGCATCCATGCATTAGTTTGAGAGGGGTGGAAATGGGACACTTGGGTGAAACAAAACTGCCCCAAAAGTACCCCCCCCCACTTTAAATACAGTTTTTTCTAAGTCAATTTGGTACATTTCTCAGATCCGATTTGAAATTCTCAAAACTTCTTGTTCAATCCTTACATCCTTGTGTCACGTGTGCACATCAAACAAGCATTTTCTCATTTCTTTGAACAAGTTGCAAATGCTTTGGTACATCCATGCAAATGATTATGACAAAATTCTGTGCAGATTCCTACATTATCAATTGCTTATGTCATGTTGATCAAAATGCATTATAATGGGTCTCTGTAGAATAGTATAATCCCCACGACATTTAAGCACTAGTTTTACAATATACAGTAAGTATACTTTAAGTAAACGGTGGCATTTTATTTTACTCAATTTAGTGTTTTGCATTGCTATATTCTTTCCACATAGGACTGCAAGACAACTTCACTGTGTTGCAGACGGCCCCTTTTCACACCTAAACAGTCTTTTGACACTCTCTACAAAGTACGTGTTAGTTTGGGACAATGTCAGTTTCCATCGCTCCAACATCATCAGGCAATGGTTTGCGACCCACAACAGGATGCTGGTGGAGTTCCTCTCACCCTACTCAACCACGTTGAGGAATTTTTCTCAGCATGAAGATTAAAAGTATATGATTGCCAGCCGCATACACAGATGACCCTTCTGGCTGCCATGGATGTAACGTGTGATGACATCACAGCTGATGCCTGCAGAGGCTGGATTAGACACTCTGAAAGATGATTTTCACGCTGTATCGCAAGAGAAGATATTTGTTGTGATGTGGATGAGAATCCGTTGCCCAAAAGACAGGAACGTCAGGAGGTGTAGGAAGACTGCACTGTAATTCCACTGCACTGCATGTACAGTTTTCCCTAAGGAGATTGTCTTATGTTCAGATTTCTACATTTGTTTGTGCTATGCAGTGCTGTCTTTTCCTGTCTGCATCACAATGACACTGTCTGTCAATAAATTATTGTACAAACAGTAAAAGCGTTAACGTGAATCATGTGCCGTCTCTTGCAATCAAACAATCAAAACCAGAAATGCACTGACTGTTTTGCAAATGACAAGGATGATTCGAGAAATGCTCCACTCATCACTCTCAGGTCACTCCGTTGCACACGTCTGATCACTTCTTTGTCACCCCCGACCTCACCGCTTCAGACAACGCAGATGTCTTACCGCTGGTCACTTTCCGGCGCTACCTACGGTCCCTCCCTCCTGCTTTTCCTCTGCTGTCTTGTCTGCACTCCCCCGCTCTGAGGAGTTCTCTCTTTTGAATACCAACAGTGCCACAGACACTCTGTGTTCCACGCTTACATCCTGCTTGGACAACATATGCCCTCTTACATCTGGACCAGCCCGTGCATCCCTGTCTGCCCCCTGGTTATCGGATGTACCACGTGAGCATCGCACCAGCCTCCGGTCAGCTGAGAGAAAATGGCACAAGTCAAAAGACCATACTGACCTCTCTCTCTCTACTTTCTTCTTTGACGTTACCTCTGCAAAAACTGATTATAACCACTCGAAGATCAGCAACTCTCCTGACTCTCGCACACTCTTAAAAACCTTCTCTGCTCTCCTCTGTCCGCCTGCTCCCACACCTTCATCGGAGTTAACGGCTGATGATTTTGCATCGTTCTTCGTAAAGAAAACTACCGCCATCAACAGCCAATTTTCTACGCCACCATCACCCGCCTTTTCTCCTATGTCTGAAGATGATGTTTCCAAGGTCATTGGTTCCAACCACCCTACCACCTGCCCACTGGATCCCATCCCCACCCATCTCCTCTATGCCATCTCTCCAGCAGTTGTGCCTGGTCTGACCCGCATCATCAACTCTTTGCTCACCACTGGGACATTTCCCACTGCTTTCAAAGAGGCCTGCATCACACCGCTACTGAAGAAACTCACTCTCAACCTTACACTGCTAGAACACTACAGGCCGGTGTAGTGTGTGAAAATGCATATCTTCCGTCAAAATGTAGATGACTGATTTTAACCTCTTATTATTTTCTGTCTTCTTAAAAATTTATTTTTTTACTTACCTCACTATTCTTAGCTTTGTATACTGTGCTAGGCTTTAATGGACTGGATTTAATTAACTTATGCATTTGTTGCCTATATTGTTATAATTGCTTCCAATGTTTCCTCGTCTGTAAGTCGCTTTGGATAAAAACGTCTGCTAAATGACTAAATGTAAATTTTATGAAATGTGTAATGTCATGTGTAATGTGTAATGTGTAGTGTGTGGCCTTGAAATTTTAGCATGTCTACGTAATCATGAATAAATGCTTCTTGAGACACACAGTGTTGCTTCTTTGCATGCATCAAATGAATTGTTTCTGGCTATATGCATCCATGCATTAGTTTGAGAGGGGTGGAAATGGGACACTTGGGTGAAACAAAACTGCCCCAAAAGTACCCCCCCCACTTTAAATACAGTTTTTTCTAAGTCAATTTGGTACATTTCTCAGATCCGATTTGAAATTCTCAAAACTTCTTGTTCAATCCTTACATCCTTGTGTCACGTGTGCACATCAAACAAGCATTTTCTCATTTCTTTGAACAAGTTGCAAATGATTATGACAAAATTCTGTGCAGATTCCTACATTATCAATTGCTTATGTCATGTTGATCAAAATGAATTATAATGGGTCTCTGTAGAATAGTATAATCCCCACGACATTTAAGCACTAGTTTTACAATATACAGTAAGTATGCTTTAAGTAAACGGTGGCATTTTATTTTACTCAATTTAGTGTTTTGCATTGCTATATTCTTTCCACATAGGACTGCAAGACAACTTCACTGTGTTGCAGACGGCCCCTTTTCACACCTAAACAGTCTTTTGACACTCTCTACAGGGATCTCATCCCTGAACAAGAGAGGGGGCAGATTGGAGATGACCTGCCAAAGTACGTGTTAGTTTGGGACAGTGTCAGTTTCCATCGCTCCAACATCATCAGGCAATGGTTTGCGGCCCACAACAGGATGCTGGTGGAGTTCCTCTCACCCTACTCAACCCCGTTGAGGAATTTTTCTCAGCATGAAGATTAAAAGTATATGATGGCCAGCCCCATACACAGATGACCCTTCTGGCTGCCATGGATGTAACGTGTGATGACATCACAGCTGATGCCTGCAGAGGCTGGATTAGACACTCTGAAAGATGATTTTCGCACTGTATCGCAAGAGATGATATTTGTTGTGATGTGGATGAGAATCCGTTGCCCAAAAGACAGGAATGTCAGGAGGTGTAGGAAGACTGCACTGTAATTCCACTGCACTGCATGTACAGTTTTCCCTAAGGAGATTGTCTTATGTTCAGATTTCTACATTTGTTTGTGCTTTGCAGTGCTGTCTTTTCCTGTCTGCATCACAATGACACTGTCTGTCAATAAATTATTGTACAAACAGTAAAAGCGTTAACGTGAATCATGTGCCGTCTCTTGCAATCAAACAATCAAAACCAGAAATGCACTTACTGTTTTGCAAATGACAAGGATGATTCGAGAAATGCTCCACTCATCACTCTCAGGTCACTCCGCTGCACACGTCTGATCACTTCTTTGTCACCCCCGACCTCACCGCTCCAGACAACGCAGATGTCTTACCGCTGGTCACTTTCCGGCGCTACCTACGGTCCCTACCTCCTGCTTTTCCTCTGCTGTCTTGTCTGCACTCCCCCCCTCTGAGGAGCTCTCTCTTTTGAATACCAACAGTGCCACAGACACTCTGTGTTCCACGCTTACATCCTGCTTGGACAACATATGCCCTCTTACATCTGGACCAGCCCGTGCATCCCTGTCTGCCCCCTGGTTATCGGATGTACCACGTGAGCATCGCACCAGCCTCCGGTCAGCTGAGAGAAAATGACACAAGTCAAAAGACCATACTGACCTCTCTCTCTCTACTTTCTCCGTTGACGTCACCTCTGCAAAAACTGATTATAACCACTCGAAGATCAGCAACTCTCCTGACTCTCGCACACTCTTAAAAACCTTCTCTGCTCTCCTCTGTCCGCCTGCTCCCACACCTTCATCGGAGTTAACGGCTGATGATTTTGCATCGTTCTTCGTAAAGAAAACTACCGACATCAACAGCCAATTTTCTACGCCACCATCACCCGCCTTTTCTCCTATGTCTGAAGATGATGTTTCCAAGGTCATTGGTTCCAACCACCCTACCACCTGCCCACTGGATCCCATCCCCACCCATCTCCTCTATGCCATCTCTCCAGCAGTTGTGCCTGGTCTGACCCGCATCATCAACTCTTTGCTCACCCCTGGGACATTTCCCACTGCTTTCAAAGAGGCCTGCATCACACCGCTACTGAAGAAACTCACTCTCAACCTTACACTGCTAGAACACTACAGGCCGGTGTAGTGTGTGAAAATGCATATCTTCCGTCAAAATGTAGATGACTGATTTTAACCTCTTATTATTTTCTGTCTTCTTAAAAATTTATTTTTTTACTTACCTCACTATTCTTAGCTTTGTATACTGTGCTAGGCTTTAATGGACTGGATTTAATTAACTTATGCATTTGTTGCCTATATTGTTATAATTGCTTCCAATGTTTCCTCGTCTGTAAGTCGCTTTGGATAAAAACGTCTGCTAAATGACTAAATGTAAATTTTATGAAATGTGTAATGTCATGTGTAATGTGTAGTGTGTGGCCTTGAAATTTTAGCATGTCTACGTAATCATGAATAAATGCTTCTTGAGACACACAGTGTTGCTTCTTTGCATGCATCAAATGAATTGTTTCTGGCTATATGCATCCATGCATTAGTTTGAGAGGGGTGGAAATGGGACACTTGGGTGAAACAAAACTGCCCCAAAAGTACCCCCCCCCCACTTTAAATACAGTTTTTTCTAAGTCAATTTGGTACATTTCTCAGATCCGATTTGAAATTCTCAAAACTTCTTGTTCAATCCTTACATCCTTGTGTCACGTGTGCACATCAAACAAGCATTTTCTCATTTCTTTGAACAAGTTGCAAATGCTTTGGTACATCCATGCAAATGATTATGACAAAATTCTGTGCAGATTCCTACATTATCAATTGCTTATGTCATGTTGATCAAAATGAATTATAATGGGTCTCTGTAGAATAGTATAATCCCCACGACATTTAAGCACTAGTTTTACAATATACAGTAAGTATACTTTAAGTAAACGGTGGCATTTTATTTTACTCAATTTAGTGTTTTGCATTGCTATATTCTTTCCACATAGGACTGCAAGACAACTTCACTGTGTTGCAGACGGCCCCTTTTCACACCTAAACAGTCTTTTGACACTCTCTACAGGGATCTCATCCCTGAACAAGAGAGGGGAAAGATTGGAGATGACCTGCCAAAGTACTTGTTAGTTTGGGACAATGTCAGTTTCCATCGCTCCAACATCATCAGGCAATGGTTTGCGGCCCACAACAGGATGCTGGTGGAGTTCCTCTCACCCTACTCAACCCCGTTGAGGAATTTTTCTCAGCATGAAGATTAAAAGTATATGATGGCCAGCCCCATACACAGATGACCCTTCTGGCTGCCATGGATGTAACGTGTGATGACATCACAGCTGATGCCTGCAGAGGCTGGATTAGACACTCTGAAAGATGATTTTCACGCTGTATCGCAAGAGAAGATATTTGTTGTGATGTGGATGAGAATCCGTTGCCCAAAAGACAGGAATGTCAGGAGGTGTAGGAAGACTGCACTGTAATTCCACTGCACTGCATGTACAGTTTTCCCTAAGGAGATTGTCTTATGTTCAGATTTCTACATTTGTTTGTGCTATGCAGTGCTGTCTTTTCCTGTCTGCATCACAATGACACTGTCTGTCAATAAATTATTGTACAAACAGTAAAAGCGTTAACGTGAATCATGTGCCGTCTCTTGCAATCAAACAATCAAAACCAGAAATGCACTTACTGTTTTGCAAATGACAAGGATGATTCGAGAAATGCTCCACTCATCACTCTCAGGTCACTCCGCTGCACACGTCTGATCACTTCTTTGTCACCCCCGACCTCACCACTCCAGACAACGCAGATGTCTTACCGCTGGTCACTTTCCGGCGCTACCTACGGTCCCTCCCTCCTGCTTTTCCTCTGCTGTCTTGTCTGCACTCCCCCCCTCTGAGGAGCTCTCTCTTTTGAATACCAACAGTGCCACAGACACTCTGTGTTCCACGCTTACATCCTGCTTGGACAACATATGCCCTCTTACATCTGGACCAGCCCGTGCATCCCTGTCTGCCCCCTGGTTATCGGATGTATCACGTGAGCATCGCACCAGCCTCCGGTCAGCTGAGAGAAAATGACACAAGTCAAAAGACCATACTGACCTCTCTCTCTCTACTTTCTCCGTTGACGTTACCTCTGCAAAAACTGATTATAACCACTCGAAGATCAGCAACTCTCCTGACTCTCGCACACTCTTAAAAACCTTCTCTGCTCTCCTCTGTCCGCCTGCTCCCACACCTTCATCGGAGTTAACGGCTGATGATTTTGCATCGTTCTTCGTAAAGAAAACTACCGCCATCAACAGCCAATTTTCTACGCCACCATCACCCGCCTTTTCTCCTATGTCTGAAGATGATGTTTCCAAGGTCATTGGTTCCAACCACCCTACCACCTGCCCACTGGATCCCATCCCCACCCATCTCCTCTATGCCATCTCTCCAGCAGTTGTGCCTGGTCTGACCCGCATCATCAACTCTTTGCTCACCACTGGGACATTTCCCACTGCTTTCAAAGAGGCCTGCATCACACCGCTACTGAAGAAACTCACTCTCAACCTTACACTGCTAGAACACTACAGGCCGGTGTAGTGTGTGAAAATGCATATCTTCCGTCAAAATGTAGATGACTGATTTTAACCTCTTATTATTTTCTGTCTTCTTAAAAATTTATTTTTTTACTTACCTCACTATTCTTAGCTTTGTATACTGTGCTAGGCTTTAATGGACTGGATTTAATTAACTTATGCATTTGTTGCCTATATTGTTATAATTGCTTCCAATGTTTCCTCGTCTGTAAGTCGCTTTGGATAAAAACGTCTGCTAAATGACTAAATGTAAATTTTATGAAATGTGTAATGTCATGTGTAATGTGTAATGTGTAGTGTGTGGCCTTGAAATTTTAGCATGTCTACGTAATCATGAATAAATGCTTCTTGAGACACACAGTGTTGCTTCTTTGCATGCATCAAATGAATTGTTTCTGGCTATATGCATCAATGCATTAGTTTGAGAGGGGTGGAAATGGGACACTTGGGTGAAACAAAACTGCCCCAAAAGTACCCCCCCCACTTTAAATAGAGTTTTTTCTAAGTCAATTTGGTACATTTCTCTGATCCGATTTGAAATTCTTAAAACTTCTTGTTCAATCCTTACATCATTGTGTCACGTGTGCACATCAAACAAGCATTTTCTCATTTCTTTGAACAAGTTGCAAATGCTTTGGTTCATCCATGCAAATGATTATGACAAAATTCTGTGCAGATTCCTACATTATCAATTGCTTATGTCATGTTGATCAAAATGCATTATAATGGGTCTCTGTAGAATAGTATAATCCCCACGACATTTAAGCACTAGTTTTACAATATACAGTAAGTATACTTTAAGTAAACAGTGGCATTTTATTTTACTCAATTTAGTGTTTTGCATTGCTATATTCTTTCCACATAGGACTGCAAGACAACTTCACTGTGTTGCAGAAGGCCCCTTTTTACACCTAAACAGTCTTTTGACACTCTCTACAGGGATCTCATCCCTGAACAAGAGAGGGGGCAGATTGGAGATGACCTGCCAAAGTACGTGTTAGTTTGGGACAATGTCAGTTTCCATCGCTCCAACATCATCAGGCAATGGTTTGCGGCCCACAACAGGATGCTGGTGGAGTTCCTCTCACCCTACTCAACCCCGTTGAGGAATTTTTCTCAGCATGAAGATTAAAAGTATATGATCGCCGGCCGCATACACAGATGACCCTTCTGGCTGCCATGGATGTAACGTGTGATGACATCACAGCTGATGCCTGCAGAGGCTGGATTAGACACTCTGAAAGATGATTTTCACGCTGTATCGCAAGAGAACATATTTGTTGTGATGTGGATGAGAATCCGTTGCCCAAAAGACAGGAACGTCAGGAGGTGTAGGAAGACTGCACTGTAATTCCACTGCACTGCATGTACAGTTTTCCCTAAGGAGATTGTCTTATGTTTAGATTTCTACATTTGTTTGTGCTATGCAGTGCTGTCTTTTCCTGTCTGCATCACAATGACACTGTCTGTCAATAAATTATTGTACAAACAGTAAAAGCGTTAACGTGAATCATGTGCCTTCTCTTGCAATCAAACAATCAAAACCAGAAATGCACTTACTGTTTTGCAAATGACAAGGATGATTCGAGAAATGCTCCACTCATCACTCTCAGGTAACTCCGCTGCACACGTCTGATCACTTCTTTGTCACCCCCGACCTCACCGCTCCAGACAACGCAGATGTCTTACCACTGGTCACTTTCCGGCGCTACCTACGGTCCCTCCCTCCTGCTTTTCCTCTGCTGTCTTGTCTGCACTCCCCCCCTCTGTGGAAATCTCTCTTTTGAATACCAACAGTGCCACAGACACTCTGTGTTCCACGCTTACGTCCTGCTTGGACATCATATGCCCTCTTACATCTGGACCAGCCCGTGCATCCCTGTCTGCCCCCTGGTTATCGGATGTACCACGTGAGCATCGCACCAGCCTCCGGTCAGCTGAGAGAAAATGGCACAAGTCAAAAGACCATACTGACCTCTCTCTCTCTACTTTCTCCGTTGACGTCACCTCTGCAAAAACTGATTATAACCACTCGAAGATCAGCAACTCTCCTGACTCTCGCACACTCTTAAAAACCTTCTCTGCTCTCCTCTGTCCGCCTGCTCCCACACCTTCATCCGAGTTAACGGCTGATGATTTTGCATCGTTCTTCGTAAAGAAAACTACCGCCATCAACAGCCAATTTTCTACGCCACCATCACCCGCCTTTTCTCCTATGTCTGAAGATGATGTTTCCAAGGTCATTGGTTCCAACCACCCTACCACCTGCCCACTGGATCCCATCCCCACCCATCTCCCCCATGCCATCTCTCCAGCAGTTGTGCCTGGTCTGACCCGCATCATCAACTCTTTGCTCACCACTGGGACATTTCCCACTGCTTTCAAAGAGGCCTGCATCACACCGCTACTGAAGAAACTCACTCTCAACCTTACACTGCTAGAACACTACAGGCCGGTGTAGTGTGTGAAAATGCATATCTTCCGTCAAAATGTAGATGACTGATTTTAACCTCTTATTATTTTCTGTCTTCTTAAAAAAATATTTTTTTTTACTTACCTCACTATTCTTAGCTTTGTATACTGTGCTAGGCTTTAATGGACTGGATTTAATTAACTTATGCATTTTGTTGCCTATATTGTTATAATTGCTTCCAATGTTTCCTCGTCTGTAAGTCGCTTTGGATAAAAACGTCTGCTAAATGACTAAATGTAAATTTTATGAAATGTGTAATGTCATGTGTAATGTGTAATGTGTAGTGTGTGGCCTTGAAATTTTAGCATGTCTACGTAATCATGAATAAATGCTTCTTGAGACACACAGTGTTGCTTCTTTGCATGCATCAAATTAATTGTTTCTGGCTAAACGTACAAAAAAGTATGAGCATATTAGCCCGGTTCTGTCAACCTTGCACTGGTTACCTATAAAGCATTGCATAAATTTTAAAATCTTGCTTATTACCTATAAAGCCTTGCATGGTTTAGCTCCTCACTACTTGAGAGAACTTCTAACGTATTATAGTCCATCACGTGCACTACGCTCTCAGGCGTCAGGTCAGTTGGTAATACCTAGAATTTCAAAATCAAGTGCAGGCGGCAGATCCTTTTCTTATCTAGCGCCTAAACTTTGGAACAGTCTTCCCTGCAATATCCGGGAGGCGGACACACTCTGTCAGTTTAAATATAGACTAAAGACGCATCTTTTTAATCTTGCATACACTACATTATCATAATATATGTATTTCAAAGATCTAGGCTGCACTAGTTAGATCAACCGGAACCAGGGACACTTCCAATAACAACTGATGCATTTGTTGCATCAAAGAGTGCAGAACAGTACTCTACTCTCAGCCAGTCTTGTCTCATTGTTCCAAGGTTACAAGAGCGGAGCGGGCAGGGCGCAATCCATTCCTAGACCTGACAAATGCTGGACGAAGGAAGTGACGTCCCTACAAAACTTCAGCCACTATTAGATTATTAATGATAATTTTAAATCTAATTTTTTTTATTTTCGCTTTGTTGTGCAAGCACTGTTGAGCTTGTGCAGAGGCTGCAGTTTTTGCCAGAGGGGAACTGGAATCCCCTGGTTAGGCCTGGTTTCCCTCCGAGGTTTTTTTTCTCCTCCAATGGAGTTTTGGGTTCCTCGCCACCGTTTGCATACTGTTTTGCACTGTTTTGCCTGGCCGGGGGGGCTGCTAGAATTTGTTAGTCTTATTTAATTAACACTGCATATAGGAATTTATTGTGTGTCTGATATTTGACCTGTGTTTTGAATTCCATAACCTTTTATGTTTTACTTAGTCATTTTTTCTTGTACAGCTGCTTTGTAACAATGAAAATTGTAAAAAGCGCTATATAAATAAAGCTGACTTGACTTGACTTGACTAAATGCATCCATGCATTAGTTTGAGAGGGGTGGAAATGGGACACTTGGGTGAAACAAAACTGCCCCAAAAGTACCCCCCCCACTTTAAATACAGTTTTTTCTAAGTCAATTTGGTACATTTCTCTGATCCGATTTGAAATTCTCAAAACTTCTTGTTCAATCCTTACATCCTTGTGTCACGTGTGCACATCAAACAAGCATTTTCTCATTTCTTTGAACAAGTTGCAAATGCTTTGGTACATCCATGCAAATGATTATGACAAAATTCTGTGCAGATTCCTACATTATCAATTGCTTATGTCATGTTGATCAAAATGCATTATAATGGGTCTCTGTAGAATAGTATAATCCCCACGACATTTAAGCACTAGTTTTACAATATACAGTAAGTATACTTTAAGTAAACAGTGGCATTTTATTTTACTCAATTTAGTGTTTTGCATTGCTATATTCTTTCCACATAGGACTGCAAGACAACTTCACTGTGTTGCAGACGGCCCCTTTTCACACCTAAACAGTCTTTTGACACTCTCTACAGGGATCTCATCCCTGAACAAGAGAGGGGGCAGATTGGAGATGACCTGCCAAAGTACGTGTTAGTTTGGGACATTGTCAGTTTCCATCGCTCCAACATCATCAGGCAATGGTTTGCGGCCCACAACAGGATGCTGGTGGAGTTCCTCTCACCCTACTCAACCACGTTGAGGAATTTTTCTCAGCATAAAGATTAAAAGTATATGATCGCCAGCTGCATACACAGATGACCCTTCTGGCTGCCATGGATGTAACGTGTGATGACATCACAGCTGATGCCTGCAGAGGCTGGATTAGACACTCTGAAAGATGATTTTCACGCTGTATCGCAAGAGAAGATATTTGTTGTGATGTGGATGAGAATCCGTTGCCCAAAAGACAGGAACGTCAGGAGGTGTAGGAAGACTGCACTGTAATTCCACTGCACTGCATGTACAGTTTTCCCTAAGGAGATTGTCTTATGTTCAGATTTCTACATTTGTTTGTGCTATGCAGTGCTGTCTTTTCCTGTCTGCATCACAATGACACTGTCTGTCAATAAATTATTGTAAAAACAGTAAAAGCGTTAACGTGACTCATGTGCCGTCTCTTGCAATCAAACAATCAAAACCAGAAATGCACTTACTGTTTTGCAAATGACGAGGATGATTCGAGAAATGCTCCACTCATCACTCTCAGTTCACTCCGCTGCACACGTCTGATCACTTCTTTGTCACCCCCGAACTCACCGCTCCAGACAACGCAGATGTCTTACCGCTGGTCACTTTCCGGCGCTACCTACGGTCCCTCCCTCCTGCTTTTCCTCTGCTGTCTTGTCTGCACTCCCCCCCTCTGAGGAGCTCTCTCTTTTGAATACCAACAGTGCCACAGACACTCTGTGTTCCACGCTTACATCCTGCTTGGACAACATATGCCCTCTTAAATCTGGACCAGCCCGTGCATCCCTGTCTGCCCCCTGGTTATCGGATGTACCACGTGAGCATCGCATCAGTCTCCGGTCAGCTGAGAGAAAATGGCACAAGTCAAAAGACCATACTGACCTCTCTCTCTCTACTTTCTCCGTTGACGTCACCTCTGCAAAAACTGATTATAACCACTCGAAGATCAGCAACTCTCCTGACTCTCGCACACTCTTAAAAACCTTCTCTGCTCTCCTCTGTCCGCCTGCTCCCACACCTTCATCGGAGTTAACGGCTGATGATTTTGCATCGTTCTTCGTAAAGAAAACTACCGCCATCAACAGCCAATTTTCTACACCACCATCACCCGCCTTTTCTCCTATGTCTGAAGATGATGTTTCCAAGGTCATTGGTTCCAACCACCCTACCACCTGCCCACTGGATCCCATCCCCACCCATCTCCTCTATGCCATCTCTCCAGCAGTTGTGCCTGGTCTGACCCGCATCATCAACTCTTTGCTCACCACTGGGACATTTCCCACTGCTTTCAAAGAGGCCTGCATCACACCGCTACTGAAGAAACTCACTCTCAACCTTACACTGCTAGAACACTACAGGCCGGTGTAGTGTGTGAAAATGCATATCTTCCGTCAAAATGTAGATGACTGATTTTAACCTCTTATTATTTTCTGTCTTCTTAAAAATTTAGGCGGCAGATCCTTTTCTTATCTAGCGCCTAAACTTTGGAACAGTCTTCCCTGCAATATCCGGGAGGCGGACACACTCTGTCAGTTTAAATATAGACTAAAGACGCATCTTTTTAATCTTGCATACACTACATTATCATAATATATGTATTTCAAAGATCTAGGCTGCACTAGTTAGATCAACCGGAACCAGGGACACTTCCAATAACAACTGATGCATTTGTTGCATCAAAGAGTGCAGAACAGTACTCTACTCTCAGCCAGTCTTGTCTCATTGTTCCAAGGTTACAAGAGCGGAGCGGGCAGGGCGCAATCCATTCCTAGACCTGACAAATGCTGGACGAAGGAAGTGACGTCCCTACAAAACTTCAGCCACTATTAGATTATTAATGATAATTTTAAATCTAATTTTTTTTATTTTCGCTTTGTTGTGCAAGCACTGTTGAGCTTGTGCAGAGGCTGCAGTTTTTGCCAGAGGGGAACTGGAATCCCCTGGTTAGGCCTGGTTTCCCTCCGAGGTTTTTTTTCTCCTCCAATGGAGTTTTGGGTTCCTCGCCACCGTTTGCATACTGTTTTGCACTGTTTTGCCTGGCCGGGGGGGCTGCTAGAATTTGTTAGTCTTATTTAATTAACACTGCATATAGGAATTTATTGTGTGTCTGATATTTGACCTGTGTTTTGAATTCCATAACCTTTTATGTTTTACTTAGTCATTTTTTCTTGTACAGCTGCTTTGTAACAATGAAAATTGTAAAAAGCGCTATATAAATAAAGCTGACTTGACTTGACTTGACTAAATGCATCCATGCATTAGTTTGAGAGGGGTGGAAATGGGACACTTGGGTGAAACAAAACTGCCCCAAAAGTACCCCCCCCACTTTAAATACAGTTTTTTCTAAGTCAATTTGGTACATTTCTCTGATCCGATTTGAAATTCTCAAAACTTCTTGTTCAATCCTTACATCCTTGTGTCACGTGTGCACATCAAACAAGCATTTTCTCATTTCTTTGAACAAGTTGCAAATGCTTTGGTACATCCATGCAAATGATTATGACAAAATTCTGTGCAGATTCCTACATTATCAATTGCTTATGTCATGTTGATCAAAATGCATTATAATGGGTCTCTGTAGAATAGTATAATCCCCACGACATTTAAGCACTAGTTTTACAATATACAGTAAGTATACTTTAAGTAAACAGTGGCATTTTATTTTACTCAATTTAGTGTTTTGCATTGCTATATTCTTTCCACATAGGACTGCAAGACAACTTCACTGTGTTGCAGACGGCCCCTTTTCACACCTAAACAGTCTTTTGACACTCTCTACAGGGATCTCATCCCTGAACAAGAGAGGGGGCAGATTGGAGATGACCTGCCAAAGTACGTGTTAGTTTGGGACATTGTCAGTTTCCATCGCTCCAACATCATCAGGCAATGGTTTGCGGCCCACAACAGGATGCTGGTGGAGTTCCTCTCACCCTACTCAACCACGTTGAGGAATTTTTCTCAGCATAAAGATTAAAAGTATATGATCGCCAGCTGCATACACAGATGACCCTTCTGGCTGCCATGGATGTAACGTGTGATGACATCACAGCTGATGCCTGCAGAGGCTGGATTAGACACTCTGAAAGATGATTTTCACGCTGTATCGCAAGAGAAGATATTTGTTGTGATGTGGATGAGAATC
This sequence comes from Barbatula barbatula, assembly GCF_947034865.1. Taxonomy (NCBI): domain Eukaryota; kingdom Metazoa; phylum Chordata; class Actinopteri; order Cypriniformes; family Nemacheilidae; genus Barbatula; species Barbatula barbatula. The sequence goes on along the minus strand of NC_136765.1, from coordinate 11,240,377 downwards.
CGTTGCCCAAAAGACAGGAACGTCAGGAGGTGTAGGAAGACTGCACTGTAATTCCACTGCACTGCATGTACAGTTTTCCCTAAGGAGATTGTCTTATGTTCAGATTTCTACATTTGTTTGTGCTATGCAGTGCTGTCTTTTCCTGTCTGCATCACAATGACACTGTCTGTCAATAAATTATTGTAAAAACAGTAAAAGCGTTAACGTGACTCATGTGCCGTCTCTTGCAATCAAACAATCAAAACCAGAAATGCACTTACTGTTTTGCAAATGACGAGGATGATTCGAGAAATGCTCCACTCATCACTCTCAGTTCACTCCGCTGCACACGTCTGATCACTTCTTTGTCACCCCCGAACTCACCGCTCCAGACAACGCAGATGTCTTACCGCTGGTCACTTTCCGGCGCTACCTACGGTCCCTCCCTCCTGCTTTTCCTCTGCTGTCTTGTCTGCACTCCCCCCCTCTGAGGAGCTCTCTCTTTTGAATACCAACAGTGCCACAGACACTCTGTGTTCCACGCTTACATCCTGCTTGGACAACATATGCCCTCTTAAATCTGGACCAGCCCGTGCATCCCTGTCTGCCCCCTGGTTATCGGATGTACCACGTGAGCATCGCATCAGTCTCCGGTCAGCTGAGAGAAAATGGCACAAGTCAAAAGACCATACTGACCTCTCTCTCTCTACTTTCTCCGTTGACGTCACCTCTGCAAAAACTGATTATAACCACTCGAAGATCAGCAACTCTCCTGACTCTCGCACACTCTTAAAAACCTTCTCTGCTCTCCTCTGTCCGCCTGCTCCCACACCTTCATCGGAGTTAACGGCTGATGATTTTGCATCGTTCTTCGTAAAGAAAACTACCGCCATCAACAGCCAATTTTCTACACCACCATCACCCGCCTTTTCTCCTATGTCTGAAGATGATGTTTCCAAGGTCATTGGTTCCAACCACCCTACCACCTGCCCACTGGATCCCATCCCCACCCATCTCCTCCATGCCATCTCTCCAGCAGTTGTGCCTGGTCTGACCCGCATCATCAACTCTTTGCTCACCACTGGGACATTTCCCACTGCTTTCAAAGAGGCCTGCATCACACCGCTACTGAAGAAACTCACTCTCAACCTTACACTGCTAGAACACTACAGGCCGGTGTAGTGTGTGAAAATGCATATCTTCCGTCAAAATGTAGATGACTGATTTTAACATCTTATTATTTTCTGTCTTCTTAAAAAAATATTTTTTTACTTACCTCACTATTCTTAGCTTTGTATACTGTGCTAGGCTTTAATGGACTGGATTTAATTAACTTATGCATTTTGTTGCCTATATTGTTATAATTGCTTCCAATGTTTCCTCGTCTGTAAGTCGCTTTGGATAAAAACGTCTGCTAAATGACTAAATGTAAATTTTATGAAATGTGTAATGTCATGTGTAATGTGTAGTGTGTGGCCTTGAAATTTTAGCATGTCTACGTAATCATGAATAAATGCTTCTTGAGACACACAGTGTTGCTTCTTTGCATGCATCAAATGAATTGTTTCTGGCTATATGCATCCATGCATTAGTTTGAGAGGGGTGGAAATGGGACACTTGGGTGAAACAAAACTGCCCCAAAAGTACCCCCCCCCACTTTAAATACAGTTTTTTCTAAGTCAATTTGGTACATTTCTCTGATCCGATTTGAAATTCTCAAAACTTCTTGTTCAATCCTTACATCCTTGTGTCACGTGTGCACATCAAACAAGCATTTTCTCATTTCTTTGAACAAGTTGCAAATGCTTTGGTACATCCATGCAAATGATTATGACAAAATTCTGTGCAGTTTCCTACATTATCAATTGCTTATGTCATGTTGATCAAAATGCATTATAATGGGTCGCTGTAGAATAGTATAATCCCCACGACATTTAAGCACTAGTTTTACAATATACAGTAAGTATACTTTAAGTAAACAGTGGTATTTTATTTTACTCAATTTAGTGTTTTGCATTGCTATATTCTTTCCACATAGGACTGCAAGACAACTTCACTGTGTTGCAGACGGCCCCTTTTCACACCTAAACAGTCTTTTGACACTCTCTACAAAGTACGTGTTAGTTTGGGACAATGTCAGTTTTCATCGCTCCAACATCATCAGGCAATGGTTTGCGGCCCACAACAGGATGCTGGTGGAGTTCCTCTCACCCTACTCAACCACGTTGAGGAATTTTTCTCAGCATGAAGATTAAAAGTATATGATTGCCAGCCGCATACACAGATGACCCTTCTGGCTGCCATGGATGTAACGTGTGATGACATCACAGCTGATGCCTGCAGAGGCTGGATTAGACACTCTGAAAGATGATTTTCACGCTGTATCGCAAGAGAAGATATTTGTTGTGATGTGGATGAGAATCCGTTGCCCAAAAGACAGGAACGTCAGGAGGTGTAGGAAGACTGCACTGTAATTCCACTGCACTGCATGTACAGTTTTCCCTAAGTAGATTGTCTTATGTTCAGATTTCTACATTTGTTTGTGCTATGCAGTGCTGTCTTTTCCTGTCTGCATCACAATGACACTGTCTGTCAATAAATTATTGTACAAACAGTAAAAGCGTTAACGTGAATCATGTGCCGTCTCTTGCAATCAATCAATCAAAACCAGAAATGCACTTACTGTTTTGCAAATGACAAGGATGATTCGAGAAATGCTCCACTCATCACGCTCAGGTCACTCCGCTGCACACGTCTGATCACTTCTTTGTCACTCCCGACCTCACCGCTCCAGACAACGCAGATGTCTTACCGCTGGTCACTTTCCGGCGCTACCTACGGTCCCTCCCTCCTGCTTTTCCTCTGCTGTCTTGTCTGCACTCCCCCCTCTGAGGAGCTCTCTCTTTTGAAAACCAACAGTGCCACAGACACTCTGTGTTCCACGCTTACATCCTGCTTGGACAACATATGCCCTCTTACATCTGGACCAGCCCGTGCATCCCTGTCTGCCCCCTGGTTATCGGATGTACCACGTGAGCATCGCACCAGCCTCCGGTCAGCTGAGAGAAAATGGCACAAGTCAAAAGACCATACTGACCTCTCTCTCTCTACCAGTCTCTTCTCTCTACTTTCTCCGTTGACGTCACCTCTGCAAAAACTGATTATAACCACTCGAAGATCAGCAACTCTGCTGACTCTCGCACACTCTTAAAAACCTTCTCTGCTCTCCTCTGTCCGCCTGCTCCCACACCTTCATCGGAGTTAACGGCTGATGATTTTGCATCGTTCTTCGTAAAGAAAACTACCGCCATCAACAGCCAATTTTCTACGCCACAATCACCCGCCTTTTCTCCTATGTCTGAAGATGATGTTTCCAAGGTCATTGGTTCCAACCACCCTACCACCTGCCCACTGGATCCCAGCCCCACCCATCTCCTCCATGCCATCTCTCTAGCAGTTGTGCCTGGTCTGACCCGCATCATCAACTCTTTGCTCACCACTGGGACATTTCCGACGGCTTTCAAAGAGGCCTGCATCACACCGCTACTGAAGAAACTCACTCTAAACCTTACACTGCTAGAACACTACAGGCCGGTGTAGTGTGTGAAAATGCATATCTTCCGTCAAAATGTAGATGACTGATTTTAACCTCTTATTATTTTCTGTCTTCTTAAAAAATTATTTTTTTACTTACCTCACTATTCTTAACTTTGTATACTGTGCTAGGCTTTAATGGACTGGATTTAATTAACTTATGCATTTAGTTGCCTATATTGTTATAATTGCTTCCAATGATTCCTCGTCTGTAAGTCGCTTTGGATAAAAACGTCTGCTAAATGACTAAATTTAATTTTTATGAAATGTGTAATGTCATGTGTAATGTGTAATGTGTAGTGTGTGGCCTTGAAATTTTAGCATGTCTACGTAATCATGAATAAATGCTTCTTGAGACACACAGTGTTGCTTCTTTGCATGCATCAAATGAATTGTTTCTGGCTATATGCATCCATGCATTAGTTTGAGAGGGGTGGAAATGGGACACTTGGGTGAAACAAAACTGCCCCAAAAGTACCCCCCCCCCCACTTTAAATAAAGTTTTTTCTAAGTCAATTTGGTACATTTCTCAGATCCGATTTGAAATTCTCAAAACTTCTTGTTCAATCTTTACATCCTTGTGTCACGTGTGCACATCAAACAAGCATTTTCTCATTTCTTTGAACAAGTTGCAAATGCTTTGGTACATCCATGCAAATGATTATGACAAAATTCTGTGCAGATTCCTACATTATCAATTGCTTATGTCATGTTGATCAAAATGCATTATAATGGGTCTCTGTAGAATAGTATAATCCCCACGACATTTAAGCACTAGTTTTACAATATACAGTAAGTATACTTTAAGTAAACAGTGGCATTTTATTTTACTCAATTTAGTGTTTTGCATTGCTATATTCTTTCCACATAGGACTGCAAGACAACTTCACTGTGTTGCAGACGGCCCCTTTTCACACCTAAACAGTCTTTTGACACTCTCTACAGGGATCTCATCCCTGGACAAGAGAGGGGGCAGATTGGAGATGACCTGCCAAAGTACGTGTTAGTTTGGGACATTGTCAGTTTCCATCGCTCCAACATCATCAGGCAATGGTTTGCGGCCCACAACAGGATGCTGGTGGAGTTCCTCTCACCCTACTCAACCACGTTGAGGAATTTTTCTCAGCATGAAGATTAAAAGTATATGATCGCCAGCTGCATACACAGATGACCCTTCTGGCTGCCATGGATGTAACGTGTGATGACATCACAGCTGATGCCTGCAGAGGCTGGATTAGACACTCTGAAAGATGATTTTCACGCTGTATCGCAAGAGAAGATATTTGTTGTGATGTGGATGAGAATCCGTTGCCCAAAAGACAGGAACGTCAGGAGGTGTAGGAAGACTGCACTGTAATTCCACTGCACTGCATGTACAGTTTTCCCTAAGGAGATTGTCTTATGTTCAGATTTCTACATTTGTTTGTGCTATGCAGTGCTGTCTTTTCCTGTCTGCATCACAATGACACTGTCTGTCAATAAATTATTGTAAAAACAGTAAAAGCGTTAACGTGACTCATGTGCCGTCTCTTGCAATCAAACAATCAAAACCAGAAATGCACTTACTGTTTTGCAAATGACAAGGATGATTCGAGAAATGCTCCACTCATCACTCTCAGTTCACTCCGCTGCACACGTCTGATCACTTCTTTGTCACCCCCGAACTCACCGCTCCAGACAACGCAGATGTCTTACCGCTGGTCACTTTCCGGCGCTACCTACGGTCCCTCCCTCCTGCTTTTCCTCTGCTGTCTTGTCTGCACTCCCCCCCTCTGAGGAGCTCTCTCTTTTGAATACCAACAGTGCCACAGACACTCTGGGTTCCACGCTTACATCCTGCTTGGACAACATATGCCCTCTTACATCTGGACCAGCCCGTGCATCCCTGTCTGCCCTCTGGTTATCGGATGTACCACGTGAGCATCGCACCAGCCTCCGGTCAGCTGAGAGAAAATGGCACAAGTCAAAAGACCATACTGACCTCTCTCTCTCTACTTTCTCCGTTGACGTCACCTCTGCAAAAACTGATTATAACCACTCGAAGATCAGCAACTCTCGCACATTCTTAAAAACCTTATCTGCTCTCCTCTGTCCGCCTGCTCCCACACCTTCATCGGAGTTAACGGCTGATGATTTTGCATCGTTCTTCGTAAAGAAAAGTACCGCCATCAACAGCCAATTTTCTACGCCACCATCACCTGCCTTTTCTCCTATGTCTGAAGATGATGTTTCCAAGGTCATTGGTTCCAACCACCATACCACCTGCCCACTGGATCCCATCCCCACCCATCTCTCCAGCAGTTGTGCCTGGTCTGACCCGCATCATCGACTCTTTGCTCACCACTGGGACATTTCCCACTGCTTTCAAAGAGGCCTGCATCACACCGCTACTGAAGAAACTCACTCTCAACCTTATACTGCTAGAACACTACAGGCCGGTGTAGTGTGTGAAAATGCACATCTTCCGTCAAAATGTAGATGACTGATTTTAACTTCTTATTATTTTCTGTCTTCTTAAAAAATTATTTTTTTACTTACCTCACTATTCTTAGCTTTGTATACTGTGCTAGGCTTTAATGGACTGGATTTAATTAACTTATGCATTTTGTTGCCTATATTGTTATAATTGCTTCCAATGTTTCCTCGTCTGTAAGTCGCTTTGGATAAAAACGTCTGCTAAATTACTAAATGTAAATTTTATGAAATGTGTAATGTCATGTGTAATGTGTAATGTGTAGTGTGTGGCCTTGAAATTTTAGCATATCTACGTAATCATGAATAAATGCTTCTTGAGACAAACAGTGTTGCTTCTTTGCATGCATCAAATGAATTGTTTCTGGCTATATGCATCCATGCATTAGTTTGAGAGGGGTGGAAATGGGACACTTGGGTGAAACAAAACTGCCCCAAAAGTACCCCCCCACTTTAAATACAGTTTTTTCTAAGTCAATTTGGTACATTTCTCAGATCCGATTTGAAATTCTCAAAACTTCTTGTTCAATCCTTACATCCTTGTGTCACGTGTGCACATCAAACAAGCATTTTCTCATTTCTTTGAACAAGTTGCAAATGCTTTGGTACATCCATGCAAATGATTATGACAAAATTCTGTGCAGATTCCTACATTATCAATTGCTTATGTCATGTTGATCAAAATGCATTATAATGGGTCTCTGTAGAATAGTATAATCCCCACGACATTTAAGCACTAGTTTTACAATATACAGTAAGTATACTTTAAGTAAACAGTGGCATTTTATTTTACTCAATTTAGTGTTTTGCATTGCTATATTCTTTCCACATAGGACTGCAAGACAACTTCACTGTGTTGCAGACGGCCCCTTTTCACACCTAAACAGTCTTTTGACACTCTCTACAGGGATCTCATCCCTGAACAAGAGAGGGGGCAGATTGGAGATGACCTGCCAAAGTACGTGTTAGTTTGGGACATTGTCAGTTTCCATCGCTCCAACATCATCAGGCAATGGTTTGCGGCCCACAACAGGATGCTGGTGGAGTTCCTCTCACCCTACTCAACCACGTTGAGGAATTTTTCTCAGCATGAAGATTAAAAGTATATGATCGCCAGCTGCATACACAGATGACCCTTCTGGCTGCCATGGATGTAACGTGTGATGACATCACAGCTGATGCCTGCAGAGGCTGGATTAGACACTCTGAAAGATGATTTTCACGCTGTATCGCAAGAGAAGATATTTGTTGTGATGTGGATGAGAATCCGTTGCCCAAAAGACAGGAACGTCAGGAGGTGTAGGAAGACTGCACTGTAATTCCACTGCACTGCATGTACAGTTTTCCCTAAGGAGATTGTCTTATGTTCAGATTTCTACATTTGTTTGTGCTATGCAGTGCTGTCTTTTCCTGTCTGCATCACAATGACACTGTCTGTCAATAAATTATTGTACAAACAGTAAAAGCGTTAACGTGAATCATGTGCCGTCTCTTGCAATCAAACAATCAAAACCAGAAATGCACTTACTGTTTTGCAAATGACAAGGATGATTCGAGAAATGCTCCACTCATCACTCTCAGGTCACTCCGCTGCACATGTCTGATCACTTCTTTTACACCCCCGACCTCACCGCTCCAGACAACGCAGATGTCTTACCGCTGGTCACTTTCCGGCGCTACCTACGGTCCCTCCCTCCTGCTTTTCCTCTGCTGTCTTGTCTGCACTCCCCCCCTCTGAGGAGCTCTCTCTTTTGAATACCAACAGTGCCACAGACACTCTGTGTTCCACGCTTACATCCTGCTTGGACAACATATGCCCTCTTACATCTGGACCAGCCCGTGCATCCCTGTCTGCCCCCTGGTTATCGGATGTACCACGTGAGCATCGCACCAGCCTCCGGTCAGCTGAGAGAAAATGGCACAAGTCAAAAGACCATACTGACCTCTCTCTCTCTACTTTCTTCTTTGACGTTACCTCTGCAAAAACTGATTATAACCACTCGAAGATCAGCAACTCTCCTGACTCTCGCACACTCTTAAAAACCTTCTCTGCTCTCCTCTGTCCGCCTGCTCCCACACCTTCATCGGAGTTAACGGCTGATGATTTTGCATCGTTCTTCGTAAAGAAAACTACCGCCATCAACAGCCAATTTTCTACGCCACCATCACCCGCCTTTTCTCCTATGTCTGAAGATGATGTTTCCAAGGTCATTGGTTCCAACCACCCTACCACCTGCCCACTGGATCCCATCCCCACCCATCTCCTCCATGCCATCTCTCCAGCAGTTGTGCCTGGTCTGACCCGCATCATCAACTCTTTGCTCACCACTGGGACATTTCCCACTGCTTTCAAAGAGGCCTGCATCACACCGCTACTGAAGAAACTCACTCTCAACTTACACTGCTAGAACACTACAGGCCGGTGTAGTGTGTGAAAATGCATATCTTCCGTCAAAATGTAGATGACTGATTTTAACCTCTTATTATTTTCTGTCTTCTTAAAAAATTATTTTTTTACTTACCTCACTATTCTTAGCTTTGTATACTGTGCTAGGCTTTAATGGACTGGATTTAATTAACTTATGCATTTTGTTGCCTATATTGTTATAATTGCTTCCAATGTTTCCTCGTCTGTAAGTCGCTTTGGATAAAAACGTCTGCTAAATGACTAAATATAAATTTTATGAAATTTGTAATGTCATGTGTAATGTGTAATGTGTAGTGTGTGCCCTTGAAATTTTAGCATGTCTACGTAATCATGAATAAATGCTTCTTGAGACACACAGTGTTGCTTCTTTGCATGCATCAAATGAATTGTTTCTGGCTATATGCATCCATGCATTAGTTTGAGAGGGGTGGAAATGGGACACTTGGGTGAAACAAAACTGCCCCAAAAGTACCCCCCCCCCCACTTTAAATACAGTTTTTTCTAAGTCAATTTGGTACATTTCTCTGATCCGATTTGAAATTCTCAAAACTTCTTGTTCAATCCCTACATCCTTGTGTCACGTGTGCACATCAAACAAGCATTTTCTCATTTCTTTGAACAAGTTGCAAAAGCTTTGGTACATCCATGCAAATGATTATGACTAAATTCCGTGCAGATTCCTACATTATCAATTGCTTATGTCATGTTGATCAAAATGCATTATAATGGGTCTCTGTAGAATAGTATAATCCCCACGACATTTAAGCACTAGTTTTACAATATACAGTAAGTATACTTTAAGTAAACGGTGGCATTTTATTTTACTCAATTTAGTGTTTTGCATTGCTATATTCTTTCCACATAGGACTGCAAGACAACTTCACTGTGTTGCAGACGGCCCCTTTTCACACCTAAACAGTCTTTTGACACTCTCTACAGGGATCTCATCCCTGAACAAGAGAGGGGGCAGATTGGAGATGACCTGCCAAAGTACGTGTGAGTTTGGGACAATGTCAGTTTCCATCGCTCCAACATCATCAGGCAATGGTTTGCGGCCCACAACAGGATGCTGGTGGAGTTCCTCTCACCCTACTCAACCCCGTTGAGGAATTTTTCTCAGCATGAAGATTAAAAGTATATGATGGCCAGCCGCATACACAGATGACCCTTCTGGCTGCCTTGGATGTAACGTGTGATGACATCACAGCTGATGCCTGCAGAGGCTGGATTAGACACTCTGAAAGATGATTTTCACGCTGTATCGCAAGAGAAGATATTTGTTGTGATGTGGATGAGAATCCGTTGCCCAAAAGACAGGAACGTCAGGAGGTGTAGGAAGACTGCACTGTAATTCCACTGCACTGCATGTACAGTTTTCCCTAAGGAGATTGTCTTATGTTCAGATTTCTACATTTGTTTGTGCTATGCAGTGCTGTCTTTTCCTGTCTGCATCACAATGACACTGTCTGTCAATAAATTATTGTAAAAACAGTAAAAGCGTAAATGTGTCTCATGTGCCGTCTCTTGCAATCAAACAATCAAAACCAGAAATGCACTTACTGTTTTGCAAATGACAAGGATGATTCGAGAAATGCTCCACTCATCACTCTCAGTTCACTCCGCTGCACACGTCTGATCAGTTCTTTATCACCCCCGACCTCACCGCTCCAGACAACGCAGATGTCTTACCGCTGGTCACTTTCCGGCGCTACCTACGGTCCCTCCCTCCTGCTTTTCCTCTGCTGTCTTGTCTGCACTCCCCCCCTCTGAGGAGCTCTCTCTTTTGAATACCAACTGTGCCACAGACACTCTGTGTTCCACGCTTACATCCTGCTTGGACAACATATGCCCTCTTACATCTGGACCAGCCCGTGCATCCCTGTCTGCCCCCTGGTTATCGGATGTACCACGTGAGCATCGCACCAGCCTCCGGTCAGCTGAGAGAAAATGGCACAATTCAAAAGACCATACTGACCTCTCTCTCTCTACCAGTCTCTTCTCTCTACTTTCTCCGTTGACGTCACCTCTGCAAAAACTGATTATAACCACTCGAAGATCAGCAACTCTCCTGACTCTCGCACACTTTTAAAAACCTTCTCTGCTCTCCTCTGTCCGCCTGCTCCCACACCTTCATCGCAGTTAACGGCTGATGATTTTGCATTGTTCTTCGTAAAGAAAACTACCGCCATCAACAGCCAATTTTCTACACCACCATCACCCGCCTTTTCTCCTATGTCTGAAGATGATGTTTCCCAGGGCATTGGTTCCAACCACCCTACCGCCTGCCCACTGGATCCCATCCCCACCCATCTCCTCCATGCCATCTCTCCAGCAGTTGTGCCTGGTCTGACCCGCATCATCAACTCTTTGCTCACCACTGGGACATTTCCCACTGCTTTCAAAGAGGCCTGCATCACACCACTACTGAAGAAACTCACTCTCAACCTTATACTGCTAGAACACTACAGGCCGGTGTAGTGTGTGAAAATACGCATCTTCCGTCAAAATGTAGATGACTGATTTTAACCTCTTATTATTTTCTGTCTTCTTAAAAAATTATTTTTTTACTTACCTCACTATTCTTAGCTTTGTCTACTGTGCTAGGCTTTAATGGACTGGATTTAATTAACTTATGCATTTTGTTGCCTATATTGTTATAATTGCTTCCAATGTTTCCTCGTCTGTAAGTCGCTTTGGATAAAAACGTCTGCTAAATGACTAAATGTAAATTTTATGAAATGTGTAATGTCATGTGTAATGTGTAATGTGTAGTGTGTGGCCTTGAAATTTTAGCATATCTACGTAATCATGAATAAATGCTTCTTGAGACACACAGTGTTGCTTCTTTGCATGCATCAAATGAATTGTTTCTGGCTATATGCATCCATGCATTAGTTTGAGAGGGGTGGAAATGGGACACTTGGGTGAAACAAAACTGCCCCAAAAGTACCCCCCCCACTTTAAATACAGTTTTTTCTAAGTCAATTTGGTACATTTCTCAGATCCGATTTGAAATTCTCAAAACTTCTTGTTCAATCCTTACATCCTTGTGTCACGTGTGCACATCAAACAAGCATTTTCTCATTTCTTTGAACAAGTTGCAAATGCTTTGGTACATCCATGCAAATGATTATGACAAAATTCTGTGCAGATTCCTACATTATCAATTGCTTATGTCATGTTGATCAAAATGCATTATAATGGGTCTCTGTAGAATAGTATAATCCCCACGACATTTAAGCACTAGTTTTACAATATACAGTAAGTATACTTTAAGTAAACAGTGGCATTTTATTTTACTCAATTTAGTGTTTTGCATTGCTATATTCTTTCCACATAGGACTGCAAGACAACTTCACTGTGTTGCAGACGGCCCCTTTTCACACCTAAACAGTCTTTTGACACTCTCTACAGGGATCTCATCCCTGAATAAGAGAGGGGGCAGATTGGAGATGACCTGCCAAAGTACGTGTTAGTTTGGGACATTGTCAGTTTCCATCGCTCCAACATCATCAGGCAATGGTTTGCGGCCCACAACAGGATGCTGGTGGAGTTCCTCTCACCCTACTCAACCACGTTGAGGAATTTTTCTCAGCATGAAGATTAAAAGTATATGATCGCCAGCTGCATACACAGATGACCCTTCTGGCTGCCATGGATGTAACGTGTGATGACATCACAGCTGATGCCTGCAGAGGCTGGATTAGACACTCTGAAAGATGATTTTCACGCTGTATCGCAAGAGAAGATATTTGTTGTGATGTGGATGAGAATCCGTTGCCCAAAAGACAGGAACGTCAGGAGGTGTAGGAAGACTGCACTGTAATTCCACTGCACTGCATGTACAGTTTTCCCTAAGGAGATTGTCTTATGTTCAGATTTCTACATTTGTTTGTGCTATGCAGTGCTGTCTTTTCCTGTCTGCATCACAATGACACTGTCTGTCAATAAATTATTGTAAAAACAGTAAAAGCGTTAACGTGACTCATGTGCCGTCTCTTGCAATCAAACAATCAAAACCAGAAATGCACTTACTGTTTTGCAAATGACAAGGATGATTCGAGAAATGCTCCACTCATCACTCTCAGTTCACTCCGCTGCACACGTCTGATCACTTCTTTGTCACCCCCGAACTCACCGCTCCAGACAACGCAGATGTCTTACCGCTGGTCACTTTCCGGCGCTACCTACGGTCCCTCCCTCCTGCTTTTCCTCTGCTGTCTTGTCTGCACTCCCCCCCTCTGAGGAGCTCTCTCTTTTGAATACCAACAGTGCCACAGACACTCTGTGTTCCACGCTTACATCCTGCTTGGACAACATATGCCCTCTTACATCTGGACCAGCCCGTGCATCCCTGTCTGCCCTCTGGTTATCGGATGTACCACGTGAGCATCGCACCAGCCTCCGGTCAGCTGAGAGAAAATGGCACAAGTCAAAAGACCATACTGACCTCTCTCTCTCTACTTTCTCCGTTGACGTCACCTCTGCAAAAACTGATTATAACCACTCGAAGATCAGCAACTCTCGCACACTCTTAAAAACCTTCTCTGCTCTCCTCTGTCCGCCTGCTCCCACACCTTCATCGGAGTTAACGGCTGATGATTTTGCATCGTTCTTCGTAAAGAAAACTACCGCCATCAACAGCCAATTTTCTACGCCACCATCACCTGCCTTTTCTCCTATGTCTGAAGATGATGTTTCCAAGGTCATTGGTTCCAACCACCCTACCACCTGCCCACTGGATCCCATCCCCACCCATCTCTCCAGCAGTTGTGCCTGGTCTGACCCGCATCATCAACTCTTTGCTCACCACTGGGACATTTCCCACTGCTTTCAAAGAGGCCTGCATCACACCGCTACTGAAGAAACTCACTCTCAACCTTACACTGCTAGAACACTACAGGCCGGTGTAGTGTGTGAAAATGCATATCTTCCGTCAAAATGTAGATGACTGATTTTAACCTCTTATTATTTTCTGTCTTCTTAAAAATTTATTTTTTTACTTACCTCACTATTCTTAGCTTTGTATACTGTGCTAGGCTTTAATGGACTGGATTTAATTAACTTATGCATTTTGTTGCTTATATTGTTATAATTGCTTCCAATGTTTTCTCGTCTGTAAGTCGCTTTGGATGAAAACGTCTGCTAAATGACTAAATGTAAATTTTATGAAATGTGTAATGTCATGTGTAATGTGTAGTGTGTGGCCTTGAAATTTTAGCATGTCTACGTAATCATGAATATATGCTTCTTGAGACACACAGTGTTGCTTCTTTGCATGCATCAAATGAATTGTTTCTGGCTATATGCATCCATGCATTAGTTTGAGAGGGGTGGAAATGGGACACTTGGGTGAAACAAAACTGCCCCAAAAGTACCCCCCCCACTTTAAATACAGTTTTTTCTAAGTCAATTTGGTACATTTCTCTGATCCGATTTGAAATTCTCAAAACTTCTTGTTCAAACCTTACATCCTTGTGTCACGTGTGCACATCAAACAAGCATTTTCTCATTTCTTTGAACAAGTTGCAAATGCTTTGGTACATCCATGCAAATGATTATGACAAAATTCTGTGCAGATTCCTACATTATCAATTGCTTATGTCATGTTGATCAAAATGCATTATAATGGGTCTCTGTAGAATAGTATAATCCCCACGACATTTAAGCACTAGTTTTACAATATACAGTAAGTATACTTTAAGTAAACGGTGGCATTTTATTTTACTCAATTTAGTGTTTTGCATTGCTATATTCTTTCCACATAGGACTGCAAGACAACTTCACTGTGTTGCAGACAGCCCCTTTTCACACCTAAACAGTCTTTTGACACTCTCTACAGGGATCTCATCCCTGAACAAGAGAGGGGGCAGATTGGAGATGACCTGCCAAAGTACGTGTTAGTTTGGGACAATGTCAGTTTCCATCGCTCCAACATCATCAGGCAATGGTTTGCGGCCCACAACAGGATGCTGGTGGAGTTCCTCTCACCCTACTCAACCCCGTTGAGGAATTTTTCTCAGCATGAAGATTAAAAGTATATGATGGCCAGCCGCATACACAGATGACCCTTCTGGCTGCCTTGGATGTAACGTGTGATGACATCACAGCTGATGCCTGCAGAGGCTGGATTAGACACTCTGAAAGATGATTTTCACGCTGTATCGCAAGAGAAGATATTTGTTGTGATGTGGATGAGAATCCGTTGCCCAAAAGACTGGAACGTCAGGAGGTGTAGGAAGACTGCACTGTAATTCCACTGCACTGCATGTACAGTTTTCCCTAAGGAGATTGTCTTATGTTCAGATTTCTACATTTGTTTGTGCTATGCAGTGCTGTCTTTTCCTGTCTGCATCACAATGACACTGTCTGTCAATAAATTATTGTACAAACAGTAAAAGCGTTAACGTGAATCATGTGCCGTCTCTTGCAATCAAACAATCAAAACCAGAAATGCACTTACTGTTTTGCAAATGACAAGGATGATTCGAGAAATGCTCCACTCATCACTCTCAGGTCACTCCGCTGCACACGTCTGATCACTTCTTTTACACCCCCGACCTCACCGCTCCAGACAACGCAGATGTCTTACCACTGGTCACTTTCCGGCGCTACCTACGGTCCCTCCCTCCTGCTTTTCCTCTGCTGTCTTGTCTGCACTCCCCCCCTCTGAGGAGCTCTCTCTTTTGAATACCAACAGTGCCACAGACACTCTGTGTTCCATGCTTACATCCTGCTTGGAAAACATATGCCCTCTTGCATCTGGACCAGCCCGTGCATCCCTGTCTGCCCCCTGGTTATCGGATGTACCACGTGAGCATCGCACCAGCCTCCGGTCAGCTGAGAGAAAATGGCACAATTCAAAAGAGCATACTGACCTCTCTCTCTCTACTTTCTCCGTTGACGTCACCTCTGCAAAAACTGATTATAACCACTCGAAGATCAGCAACTCTCCTGACTCTCGCACACTCTTAAAAACCTTCTCTGCTCTCCTCTGTCCGCCTGCTCCCACACCTTCATCGGAGTTGACGGCTGATGATTTTGCATCGTTCTTCGTAAAGAAAACTACCGCCATCAACAGCCAATTTTCTACACCACCATCACCCGCCTTTTCTCCTATGTCTGAAGATGATGTTTCCAAGGTCATTGGTTCCAACCACCCTACCACCTGCCCACTGGATCCCATCCCCACCCATCTCCTCCATGCCATCTCTCCAGCAGTTGTGCCTGGTCTGACCCGCATCATCAACTCTTTGCTCACCACTGGGACATTTCCCACTGCTTTCAAAGAGGCCTGCATCACACCGCTACTGAAGAAACTCACTCTCAACCTTACACTGCTAGAACACTACAGGCCGGTGTAGTTTGTGAAAATGCATATCTTCCGTCAAAATGTAG
Source organism: Barbatula barbatula (assembly GCF_947034865.1). NCBI lineage: Eukaryota > Metazoa > Chordata > Actinopteri > Cypriniformes > Nemacheilidae > Barbatula > Barbatula barbatula. The sequence continues at coordinate 11,224,506 of NC_136765.1, read as the reverse complement.
ATGACTGATTTTAACCTCTTATTATTTTCTGTCTTCTTAAAAAATAATTTTTTTACTTACCTCACTATTCTTAGCTTTGTATACTGTGCTAGGCTTTAATGGACTGGATTTAATTAACTTATGCATTTTGTTGCCTATGTTGTTATAATTGCTTCCAATGTTTCCTCGTCTGTAAGTCGCTTTGGATAAAAACGTCTGCTAAATGACTAAATGTAAATTTTATGAAATGTGTAATGTCATGTGTAATGTGTAGTGTGTGGCCTTGAAATTTTAGCATGTCTACGTAATCATGAATAAATGCTTCTTGAGACACACAGTGTTGCTTCTTTGCATGCATCAAATGAATTGTTTCTGGCTATATGCATCCATGCATTAGTTTGAGAGGGGTGGAAATGGGACACTTGGGTGAAACAAAACTGCCCCAAAAGTACCCCCCCACTTTAAATACAGTTTTTTCTAAGTCAATTTGGTACATTTCTCAGATCCGATTTGAAATTCTCAAAACTTCTTGTTCAATCCTTACATCCTTGTGTCACGTGTGCACATCAAACAAGCATTTTCTCATTTCTTTGAACAAGTTGCAAATGCTTTGGTACATCCATGCAAATGATTATGACAAAATTCTGTGCAGATTCTTACATTATCAATTGCTTATGTCATGTTGATCAAAATGCATTATAATGGGTCTCTGTAGAATAGTATAATCCCCACGACATTTAAGCACTAGTTTTACAATATACAGTAAGTATACTTTAAGTAAACGGTGGCATTTTATTTTACTCAATTTAGTGTTTTGCATTGCTATATTCTTTCCACATAGGACTGCAAGACAACTTCACTGTGTTGCAGACGGCCCCTTTTCACACCTAAACAGTCTTTTGACACTCTCTACAGGGATCTCATCCCTGAACAAGAGAGGGGGCAGATTGGAGATGACCTGCCAAAGTACGTGTTAGTTTGGGACAATGTCAGTTTCCATCGCTCCAACATCATCAGGCAATGGTTTGCGGCCCACAACAGGATGCTGGTGGAGTTCCTCTCACCCTACTCAACCCCGTTGAGGAATTTTTCTCAGCATGAAGATTAAAAGTATATGATGGCCAGCCGCATACACAGATGACCCTTCTGGCTGCCTTGGATGTAACGTGTGATGACATCACAGCTGATGCCTGCAGAGGCTGGATTAGACACTCTGAAAGATGATTTTCACGCTGTATCGCAAGAGAAGATATTTGTTGTGATGTGGATGAGAATCCGTTGCCCAAAAGACTGGAACGTCAGGAGGTGTAGGAAGACTGCACTGTAATTCCACTGCACTGCATGTACAGTTTTCCCTAAGGAGATTGTCTTATGTTCAGATTTCTACATTTGTTTGTGCTATGCAGTGCTGTCTTTTCCTGTCTGCATCACAATGACACTGTCTGTCAATAAATTATTGTACAAACAGTAAAAGCGTTAACGTGAATCATGTGCCGTCTCTTGCAATCAAACAATCAAAACCAGAAATGCACTTACTGTTTTGCAAATGACAAGGATGATTCGAGAAATGCTCCACTCATCACTCTCAGGTCACTCCGCTGCACACGTCTGATCACTTCTTTTACACCCCCGACCTCACCGCTCCAGACAACGCAGATGTCTTACCAATGGTCACTTTCCGGCGCTACCTACGGTCCCTCCCTCCTGCTTTTCCTCTGCTGTCTTGTCTGCACTCCCCCCCTCTGAGGAGCTCTCTCTTTTGAATACCAACAGTGCCACAGACACTCTGTGTTCCATGCTTACATCCTGCTTGGACAACATATGCCCTCTTGCATCTGGACCAGCCCGTGCATCCCTGTCTGCCCCCTGGTTATCGGATGTACCACGTGAGCATCGCACCAGCCTCCGGTCAGCTGAGAGAAAATGGCACAATTCAAAAGAGCATACTGACCTCTCTCTCTCTACTTTCTCCGTTGACGTCACCTCTGCAAAAACTGATTATAACCACTCGAAGATCAGCAACTCTCCTGACTCTCGCACACTCTTAAAAACCTTCTCTGCTCTCCTCTGTCCGCCTGCTCCCACACCTTCATCGGAGTTGACGGCTGATGATTTTGCATCGTTCTTCGTAAAGAAAACTACCGCCATCAACAGCCAATTTTCTACACCACCATCACCCGCCTTTTCTCCTATGTCTGAAGATGATGTTTCCAAGGTCATTGGTTCCAACCACCCTACCACCTGCCCACTGGATCCCATCCCCACCCATCTCCTCCATGCCATCTCTCCAGCAGTTGTGCCTGGTCTGACCCGCATCATCAACTCTTTGCTCACCACTGGGACATTTCCCACTGCTTTCAAAGAGGCCTGCATCACACCGCTACTGAAGAAACTCACTCTCAACCTTACACTGCTAGAACACTACAGGCCGGTGTAGTTTGTGAAAATGCATATCTTCCGTCAAAATGTAGATGACTGATTTTAACCTCTTATTATTTTCTGTCTTCTTAAAAAATTATTTTTTTACTTACCTCACTATTCTTAGCTTTGTATACTGTGCTAGGCTTTAATGGACTGGATTTAATTAACTTATGCATTTTGTTGCCTATGTTGTTATAATTGCTTCCAATGTTTCCTCGTCTGTAAGTCGCTTTGGATAAAAACGTCTGCTAAATGACTAAATGTAAATTTTATGAAATGTGTAATGTCATGTGTAATGTGTAGTGTGTGGCCTTGAAATTTTAGCATGTCTACGTAATCATGAATAAATGCTTCTTGAGACACACAGTGTTGCTTCTTTGCATGCATCAAATGAATTGTTTCTGGCTATATGCATCCATGCATTAGTTTGAGAGGGGTGGAAATGGGACACTTGGGTGAAACAAAACTGCCCCAAAAGTACCCCCCCACTTTAAATACAGTTTTTTCTAAGTCAATTTGGTACATTTCTCAGATCCGATTTGAAATTCTCAAAACTTCTTGTTCAATCCTTACATCCTTGTGTCACGTGTGCACATCAAACAAGCATTTTCTCATTTCTTTGAACAAGTTGCAAATGCTTTGGTACATCCATGCAAATGATTATGACAAAATTCTGTGCAGATTCCTACATTATCAATTGCTTATGTCATGTTGATCAAAATGCATTATAATGGGTCTCTGTAGAATAGTATAATCCCCACGACATTTAAGCACTAGTTTTACAATATACAGTAAGTATACTTTAAGTAAACGGTGGCATTTTATTTTACTCAATTTAGTGTTTTGCATTGCTATATTCTTTCCACATAGGACTGCAAGACAACTTCACTGTGTTGCAGACGGCCCCTTTTCACACCTAAACAGTCTTTTGACACTCTCTACAAAGTACGTGTTAGTTTGGGACAATTTCAGTTTCCATCGCTCCAACATCATCAGGCAATGGTTTGCGGCCCACAACAGGATGCTGGTGGAGTTCCTCTCACCCTACTCAACCACGTTGAGGAATTTTTCTCAGTTTGAAGATTAAAAGTATATGATTGCCAGCCGCATACACAGATGACCCTTCTGGCTTCCATGGATGTAACGTGTGATGACATCACAGCTGATGCCTGCAGAGGCTGGATTAGACACTCTGAAAGATGATTTTCACGCTGTATCGCAAGAGAAGATATTTGTTGTGATGTGGATGAGAATCCGTTGCCCAAAAGACAGGAACGTCAGGAGGTGTAGGAAGACTGCACTGTAATTCCACTGCACTGCATGTACAGTTTTCCCTAAGGAGATTGTCTTATGTTCAGATTTCTACATTTGTTTGTGCTATGCAGTGCTGTCTTTTCCTGTCTGCATCACAATGACACTGTCTGTCAATAAATTATTGTACAAACAGTAAAAGCGTTAACGTGAATCATGTGCCGTCTCTTGCAATCAAACAATCAAAACCAGAAATGCACTTACTGTTTTGCAAATGACAAGGATGATTCGAGAAATGCTCCACTCATCACTCTCAGGTCACTCCGCTGCACACGTCTGATCACTTCTTTGTCACCCCCGACCTCACCGCTCCAGACAACGCAGATGTCTTACCGCTGGTCACTTTCCGGCGCTACCTACGGTCCCTCCCTCCTGCTTTTCCTCTGCTGTCTTGTCTGCACTCCCCCCCTCTGAGGAGCTCTCTCTTTTGAATACCAACAGTGCCACAGACACTCTGTGTTCCACGCTTACATCCTGCTTGGACAACATATGCCCTCTTACATCTGGACCAGCCCGTGCATCCCTGTCTGCCCCCTGGTTATCGGATGTACCACGTGAGCATCGCACCAGCCTCCGGTCAGCTGAGAGAAAATGGCACAAGTCAAAAGACCATACTGACCTCTCTCTCTCTACTTTCTCCGTTGACGTTACCTCTGCAAAAACTGATTATAACCACTCGAAGATCAGCAACTCTCCTGACTCTCGCACACTCTTAAAAACCTTCTCTGCTCTCCTCTGTCCGCCTGCTCCCACACCTTCATCGGAGTTAACGGCTGATGATTTTGCATCGTTCTTCGTAAAGAAAACTACCCCCATCAACAGCCAATTTTCTACGCCACCATCACCCGCCTTTTCTCCTATGTCTGAAGATGATGTTTCCAAGGTCATTGGTTCCAACCACCCTACCACCTGCCCACTGGATCCCATCCCCACCCATCTCCTCCATGCCATCTCTCCAGCAGTTGTGCCTGGTCTGACCCGCATCATCAACTCTTTGCTCACCACTGGGACATTTCCCACTGCTTTCAAAGAGGCCTGCATCACACCGCTACTGAAGAAACTCACTCTCAACCTTACACTGCTAGAACACTACAGGCCGATGTAGTGTGTGAAAATGCATATCTTCCGTCAAAATGTAGATGACTGATTTTAACCTCTTATTATTTTCTGTCTTATAAAAATTATTTTTTTACTTACCTCACTATTCTTAGCTTTGTATACTGTGCTAGGCTTTAATGGACTGGATTTAATTAACTTATGCATTTTGTTGCCTATATTGTTATAATTGCTTCCAATGTTTCCTCGTCTGTAAGTCGCTTTGGATAAAAAAGTCTGCTAAATGACTAAATGTAAATTTTATGAAATGTGTAATGTCATATGTAATGTGTAATGTGTAGTGTGTGGCCTTGAAATTTTAGCATGTCTACGTAATCATGAATAAATGCTTCTTCAGACACACAGTGTTGCTTCTTTGCATGCATCAAATGAATTGTTTCTGGCTATATACATCCATGCATTAGTTTGAGAGGGGTGGAAATGGGACACTTGGGTGAAACAAAACTGCCCCAAAAGTACCCCCCCCCCACTGTAAATACAGTTTTTTCTAAGTCAATTTGGTACATTTCTCTGATCCGATTTGAAATTCTCAAAACTTCTTGTTCAATCCTTACATCCTTGTGTCACGTGTGCACATCAAACAAGCATTTTCTAATTTCTTTGAACAAGTTGCAAATGCTTTGGTACATACATGCAAATGATTATGACAAAATTCTGTGCAGATTCCTACATTATCAATTGCTTATGTCATGTTGATCAAAATGAATTATAATGGGTCTCTGTAGAATAGTATAATCCCCACGACATTTAAGCACTAGTTTTACAATATACAGTAAGTATACTTTAAGTAAACGGTGGCATTTTATTTTACTCAATTTAGTGTTTTGCATTGCTATATTCTTTCCACATAGGACTGCAAGACAACTTCACTGTGTTGCAGACGGCCCCTTTTCACACCTAAACAGTCTTTTGACACTCTCTACAGGGATCTCATCCCTGAACAAGAGAGGGGGCAGATTGGAGATGACCTGCCAAAGTACGTGTTAGTTTGGGACAATGTCAGTTTCCATCGCTCCAACATCATCAGGCAATGGTTTGCGGCCCACAACAGGATGCTGGTGGAGTTCCTCTAACCCTACTCAACCACGTTGAGGAATTTTTCTCAGTATGAAGATTAAAAGTATATGATTGCCAGCCGCATACACAGATGACCCTTCTGGCTGCCATGGATGTAACGTGTGATGACATCACAGCTGATGCCTGCAGAGGCTGGATTAGACACTCTGAAAGATGATTTTCACGCTGTATCGCAAGAGAAGATATTTGTTGTGATGTGGATGAGAATCCGTTGCCCAAAAGACAGGAACGTCAGGAGGTGTAGGAAGACTGCACTGTAATTCCACTGCACTGCATGTACAGTTTTCCCTAAGGAGATTGTCTTATGTTCAGATTTCTACATTTGTTTGTGCTATGCAGTGCTGTCTTTTCCTGTCTGCATCACAATGACACTGTCTGTCAATAAATTATTGTACAAACAGTAAAAGCGTTAACGTGAATCATGTGCCGTCTCTTGCAATCAAACAATCAAAACCAGAAATGCACTTACTGTTTTGCAAATGACAAGGATGATTCGATAAATGCTCCACTCATCACTCTCAGGTCACTCCGCTGCACACGTCTGATCACTTTTTTGTCACCCCCGACCTCACCGCTCCAGACAACGCAGATGTCTTACCGCTGGTCACTTTCCGGCGCTACCTACGGTCCCTCCCTCCTGCTTTTCCTCTGCTGTCTTGTCTGCACTCCCCCCCTCTGAGGAGCTCTCTCTTTTGAATACCAACAGTGCCACAGACACTCTGTGTTCCACGCTTACATCCTGCTTGGACAACATATGCCCTCTTACATCTGGACCAGCCCGTGCATCCCTGTCTGCCCCCTGGTTATCGGATGTACCACGTGAGCATCGCACCAGCCTCCGGTCAGCTGAGAGAAAATGGCACAAGTCAAAAGACCATACTGACCTCTCTCTCTCTACTTTCTCCGTTGACGTTACCTCTGCAAAAACTGATTATAACCACTCGAAGATCAGCAACTCTCCTGACTCTCGCACACTCTTAAAAACCTTCTCTGCTCTCCTCTGTCCGCCTGCTCCCACACATTCATCGGAGTTAACGGCTGATGATTTTGCATCGTTCTTCGTAAAGAAAACTACCCCCATCAACAGCCAATTTTCTACGCCACCATCACCCGCCTTTTCTCCTATGTCTGAAGATGATGTTTCCAAGGTCATTGGTTCCAACCACCCTACCACCTGCCCACTGGATCCCATCCCCACCCATCTCCTCCATGCCATCTCTCCAGCAGTTGTGCCTGGTCTGACCCGCATCATCAACTCTTTGCTCACCACTGGGACATTTCCCACTGCTTTCAAAGAGGCCTGCATCACACCGCTACTGAAGAAACTCACTCTCAACCTTACACTGCTAGAACACTACAGGCCGATGTAGTGTGTGAAAATGCATATCTTCCGTCAAAATGTAGATGACTGATTTTAACCTCTTATTATTTTCTGTCTTCTTAAAAAATTATTTTTTTACTTACCTCACTATTCTTAGCTTTGTATACTGTGCTAGGCTTTAATGGACTGGATTTAATTAACTTATTCATTTTGTTGCCTATATTGTTATAATTGCTTCCAATGTTTCCTCGTCTGTAAGTCGCTTTGGATAAAAAAGTCTGCTAAATGACTAAATGTAAATTTTATGAAATGTGTAATGTCATGTGTAATGTGTAATGTGTAGTGTGTGGCCTTGAAATTTTAGCATGTCTACGTAATCATGAATAAATGCTTCTTGAGACACACAGTGTTGCTTCTTTGCATGCATCAAATGAATTGTTTCTGGCTATATGCATCCATGCATTAGTTTGAGAGGGGTGGAAATGGGACACTTGGGTGAAACAAAACTGCCCCAAAAGTACCCCCCCCACTTTAAATACAGTTTTTTCTAAGTCAATTTGGTACATTTCTCTGATCCGATTTGAAATTCTCAAAACTTCTTGTTCAATCCTTACATCCTTGTGTCACGTGTGCACATCAAACAAGCATTTTCTCATTTCTTTGACAAGTTGCAAATGCTTTGGTACATCCATGCAAATGATTATGACAAAATTCTGTGCAGATTCCTACATTATCAATTGCTTATGTCATGTTGATCAAAATGCATTATAATGGGTCTCTGTAGAATAGTATAATCCCCACGACATTTAAGCACTAGTTTTACAATATACAGTAAGTATACTTTAAGTAAACGGTGGCATTTTATTTTACTCAATTTAGTGTTTTGCATTGCTATATTCTTTCCACATAGGACTGCAAGACAACTTCACTGTGTTGCAGACGGCCCCTTTTCACACCTAAACAGTCTTTTGACACTCTCTACAGGGATCTCATCCCTGAACAAGAGAGGGGGCAGATTGGAGATGACCTGCCAAAGTACGTGTTAGTTTGGGACAATGTCAGTTTCCATCGCTCCAACATCATCAGGCAATGGTTTGCGGCCCACAACAGGATGCTGGTGGAGTTCCTCTCACCCTACTCAACCACGTTGAGGAATTTTTCTCAGCATGAAGATTAAAAGTATATGATCGCCAGCCTTATACACAGATGACCCTTCTGGCTGCCATGGATGTAACGTGTGATGACATCACAGCTGATGTCTGCAGAGGCTGGATTAGACACTCTGAAAGATGATTTTCACGCTGTATCGCAAGAGAAGATATTTGTTGTGATGTGGATGAGAATCCGTTGCCCAAAAGACAGGAACGTCAGGAGGTGTAGGAAGACTGCACTGTAATTCCACTGCACTGTATGTACAGTTTTCCCTAAGGAGATTGTCTTATGTTTAGATTTCTACATTTGTTTGTGCTATGCAGTGCTGTCTTTTCCTGTCTGCATCACAATGACACTGTCTGTCAATAAATTATTGTACAAACAGTAAAAGCGTTAACGTGAATCATGTGCTGTCTCTTGCAATCAAACAATCAAAGCCAGAAATGCACTTACTGTTTTGCAAATGACAAGGATGATTCGAGAAATGCTCCACTCATCACTCTCAGGTCACTCCGCTGCACACGTCTGATCACTTCTTTGTCACCCCCGACCTCACCGCTCCAGACAACGCAGATGTCTTACCGCTGGTCACTTTCCGGCGCTACCTACGGTCCCTCCCTCCTGCTTTTCCTCTGCTGTCTTGTCTGCACTCCCCCCCTCTGAGGAGCTCTCTCTTTTGAATACCAACAGTGCCACAGACACTCTGTGTTCCACGCTTACATCCTGCTTGGACAACATATGCCCTCTTACATCTGGACCAGCCCGTGCATCCCTGTCTGCCCCCTGGTTATCGGATGTACCACGTGAGCATCGCACCAGCCTCCGGTCAGCTGAGAGAAAATGGCACAAGTCAAAAGACCATACTGACCTCTCTCTCTCTACTTTCTCCGTTGACGTTACCTCTGCAAAAACTGATTATAACCACTCGAAGATCAGCAACTCTCCTGACTCTCGCACACTCTTAAAAACCTTCTCTGCTCTCCTCTGTCCGCCTGCTCCCACACCTTCATCAGAGTTAACGGCTGATGATTTTGCATCGTTCTTCGTAAAGAAAACTACCGCCATCAACAGCCAATTTTCTACGCCACCATCACCCGCCTTTTCTCCTATGTCTGAAGATGATGTTTCCAAGGTCATTGGTTCCAACCACCCTACCACCTGCCCACTGGATCCCATCCCCACCCATCTCCTCCATGCCATCTCTCCAGCAGTTGTGCCTGGTCTGACCCGCATCATCAACTCTTTGCTCACCACTGGGACATTTCCCACTGCTTTCAAAGAGGCCTGCATCACACCGCTACTGAAGAAACTCACTCTCAACCTTACACTGCTAGAACACTACAGGCCGGTGTAGTGTGTGAAAATGCATATCTTCCGTCAAAATGTAGATGACTGATTTTAACCTCTTATTATTTTCTGTCTTCTTAAAAAATTATTTTTTTACTTACCTCACTATTCTTAGCTTTGTATACTGTGCTAGGCTTTAATGGACTGGATTTAATTAACTTATGCATTTTGTTGCCTATATTGTTATAATTGCTTCCAATGTTTCCTCGTCTGTAAGTCGCTTTGGATAAAAAAGTCTGCTAAATGACTAAATGTAAATTTTATGAAATGTGTAATGTCATGTGTAATGTGTAATGTGTAGTGTGTGGCCTTGAAATTTTAGCATGTCTACGTGATCATGAATAAATGCTTCTTCAGACACACAGTGTTGCTTCTTTGCATGCATCAAATGAATTGTATCTGGCTATATGCATCCATGCATTAGTTTGAGAGGGGTGGAAATGGGACACTTGGGTGAAACAAAACTGCCCCAAAAGTACCCCCCCCCCACTGTAAATACAGTTTTTTCTAAGTCAATTTGGTACATTTCTCAGATCCGATTTGAAATTCTCAAAACTTCTTGTTCAATCCTTACATCCTTGTGTCACGTGTGCACATCAAACAAGCATTTTCTCATTTCTTTGAACAAGTTGCAAATGCTTTGGTACATCCATGCAAATGATTATGACAAAATTCTTTGCAGATTCCTACATTATCAATTGCTTATGTCATGTTGATCAAAATGCATTATAATGGGTCTCTGTAGAATAGTATAATCCCCACGACATTTAAGCACTAGTTTTACAATATACAGTAAGTATACTTTAAGTAAACGGTGGCATTTTATTTTACTCAATTTAGTGTTTTGCATTGCTATATTCTTTCCACATAGGACTGCAAGACAACTTCACTGTGTTGCAGACGGCCCCTTTTCACACCTAAACAGTCTTTTGACACTCTCTACAGGGATCTCATCCCTGAACAAGAGAGGGGGCAGATTGGAGATGACCTGCCAAAGTACGTGTTAGTTTGGGACAATGTCAGTTTCCATCGCTCCAACATCATCAGGCAATGGTTTGCGGCCCACAACAGGATGCTGGTGGAGTTCCTCTAACCCTACTCAACCACGTTGAGGAATTTTTCTCAGTATGAAGATTAAAAGTATATGATTGCCAGCCGCATACACAGATGACCCTTCTGGCTGCCATGGATGTAACGTGTGATGACATCACAGCTGATGCCTGCAGAGGCTGGATTAGACACTCTGAAAGATGATTTTCACGCTGTATCGCAAGAGAAGATATTTGTTGTGATGTGGATGAGAATCCGTTGCCCAAAAGACAGGAACGTCAGGAGGTGTAGGAAGACTGCACTGTAATTCCACTGCACTGCATGTACAGTTTTCCCTAAGGAGATTGTCTTATGTTCAGATTTCTACATTTGTTTGTGCTATGCAGTGCTGTCTTTTCCTGTCTGCATCACAATGACACTGTCTGTCAATAAATTATTGTACAAACAGTAAAAGCGTTAACGTGAATCATGTGCCGTCTCTTGCAATCAAACAATCAAAACCAGAAATGCACTTACTGTTTTGCAAATGACAAGGATGATTCGAGAAATGCTCCACTCATCACTCTCAGGTCACTCCGCTGCACACGTCTGATCACTTCTTTGTCACCCCCGACCTCACCGCTCCAGACAACGCAGATGTCTTACCGCTGGTCACTTTCCGGCGCTACCTACGGTCCCTCCCTCCTGCTTTTCCTCTGCTGTCTTGTCTGCACTCCCCCCCTCTGAGGAGCTCTCTCTTTTGAATACCAACAGTGCCACAGACACTCTGTGTTCCACGCTTACATCCTGCTTGGACAACATATGCCCTCTTACATCTGGACCAGCCCGTGCATCCCTGTCTGCCCCCTGGTTATCGGATGTACCACGTGAGCATCGCACCAGCCTCCGGTCAGCTGAGAGAAAATGGCACAATTCAAAAGACAATACTGACCTCTCTCTCTCTACCAGTCTCTTCTCTCTACTTTCTCCGTTGACGTCACCTCTGCAAAAACTGATTATAACCACTCGAAGATCAGCAACTCTCCTGACTCTCGCACACTCTTAAAAACCTTCTCTGCTCTCCTCTGTCCGCCTGCTCCCACACCTTCATCGGAGTTAACGGCTGATGATTTTGCATCGTTCTTCGTAAAGAAAACTACCCCCATCAACAGCCAATTTTCTACGCCACCATCACCCGCCTTTTCTCCTATGTCTGAAGATGATGTTTCCAAGGTCATTGGTTCCAACCACCCTACCACCTGCCCACTGGATCCCATCCCCACCCATCTCCTCCATGCCATCTCTCCAGCAGTTGTGCCTGGTCTGACCCGCATCATCAACTCTTTGCTCACCACTGGGACATTTCCCACTGCTTTCAAAGAGGCCTGCATCACACCGCTACTGAAGAAACTCACTCTCAACCTTACACTGCTAGAACACTACAGGCCGATGTAGTGTGTGAAAATGCATATCTTCCGTCAAAATGTAGATGACTGATTTTAACCTCTTATTATTTTCTGTCTTCTTAAAAAATTATTTTTTTACTTACCTCACTATTCTTAGCTTTGTATACTGTGCTAGGCTTTAATGGACTGGATTTAATTAACTTATGCATTTTGTTGCCTATATTGTTATAATTGCTTCCAATGTTTCCTCGTCTGTAAGTCGCTTTGGATAAAAAAGTCTGCTAAATGACTAAATGTAAATTTTATGAAATGTGTAATGTCATGTGTAATGTGTAATGTGTAGTGTGTGGCCTTGAAATTTTAGCATGTCTACGTAATCATGAATAAATGCTTCTTGAGACACACAGTGTTGCTTCTTTGCATGCATCAAATGAATTGTTTCTGGCTATATGCATCCATGCATTAGTTTGAGAGGGGTGGAAATGGGACACTTGGGTGAAACAAAACTGCCCCAAAAGTACCCCCCACACTTTAAATACAGTTTTTTCTAAGTCAATTTGGTACATTTCTCTGATCCGATTTGAAATTCTCAAAACTTCTTGTTCAATCCTTACATCCTTGTGTCACGTGTGCACATCAAACAAGCATTTTCTCATTTCTTTGACAAGTTGCAAATGCTTTGGTACATCCATGCAAATGATTATGACAAAATTCTGTGCAGATTCCTACATTATCAATTGCTTATGTCATGTTGATCAAAATGCATTATAATGGGTCTCTGTAGAATAGTATAATCCCCACGACATTTAAGCACTAGTTTTACAATATACAGTAAGTATACTTTAAGTAAACGGTGGCATTTTATTTTACTCAATTTAGTGTTTTGCATTGCTATATTCTTTCCACATAGGACTGCAAGACAACTTCACTGTGTTGCAGACGGCCCCTTTTCACACCTAAACAGTCTTTTGACACTCTCTACAGGGATCTCATCCCTGAACAAGAGAGGGGGCAGATTGGAGATGACCTGCCAAAGTACGTGTTAGTTTGGGACAATGTCAGTTTCCATCGCTCCAACATCATCAGGCAATGGTTTGCGGCCCACAACAGGATGCTGGTGGAGTTCCTCTCACCCTACTCAACCACGTTGAGGAATTTTTCTCAGCATGAAGATTAAAAGTATATGATCGCCAGCCTTATACACAGATGACCCTTCTGGCTGCCATGGATGTAACGTGTGATGACATCACAGCTGATGTCTGCAGAGGCTGGATTAGACACTCTGAAAGATGATTTTCACGCTGTATCGCAAGAGAAGATATTTGTTGTGATGTGGATGAGAATCCGTTGCCCAAAAGACAGGAACGTCAGGAGGTGTAGGAAGACTGCACTGTAATTCCACTGCACTGTATGTACAGTTTTCCCTAAGGAGATTGTCTTATGTTTAGATTTCTACATTTGTTTGTGCTATGCAGTGCTGTCTTTTCCTGTCTGCATCACAATGACACTGTCTGTCAATAAATTATTGTACAAACAGTAAAAGCGTTAACGTGAATCATGTGCTGTCTCTTGCAATCAAACAATCAAAGCCAGAAATGCACTTACTGTTTTGCAAATGACAAGGATGATTCGAGAAATGCTCCACTCATCACTCTCAGGTCACTCCGCTGCACACGTCTGATCACTTCTTTGTCACCCCCGACCTCACCGCTCCAGACAACGCAGATGTCTTACCGCTGGTCACTTTCCGGCGCTACCTACGGTCCCTCCCTCCTGCTTTTCCTCTGCTGTCTTGTCTGCACTCCCCCCCTCTGAGGAGCTCTCTCTTTTGAATACCAACAGTGCCACAGACACTCTGTGTTCCACGCTTACATCCTGCTTGGACAACATATGCCCTCTTACATCTGGACCAGCCCGTGCATCCCTGTCTGCCCCCTGGTTATCGGATGTACCACGTGAGCATCGCACCAGCCTCCGGTCAGCTGAGAGAAAATGGCACAAGTCAAAAGACCATACTGACCTCTCTCTCTCTACTTTCTCCGTTGACGTTACCTCTGCAAAAACTGATTATAACCACTCGAAGATCAGCAACTCTCCTGACTCTCGCACACTCTTAAAAACCTTCTCTGCTCTCCTCTGTCCGCCTGCTCCCACACCTTCATCAGAGTTAACGGCTGATGATTTTGCATCGTTCTTCGTAAAGAAAACTACCGCCATCAACAGCCAATTTTCTACGCCACCATCACCCGCCTTTTCTCCTATGTCTGAAGATGATGTTTCCAAGGTCATTGGTTCCAACCACCCTACCACCTGCCCACTGGATCCCATCCCCACCCATCTCCTCCATGCCATCTCTCCAGCAGTTGTGCCTGGTCTGACCCGCATCATCAACTCTTTGCTCACCACTGGGACATTTCCCACTGCTTTCAAAGAGGCCTGCATCACACCGCTACTGAAGAAACTCACTCTCAACCTTACACTGCTAGAACACTACAGGCCGGTGTAGTGTGTGAAAATGCATATCTTCCGTCAAAATGTAGATGACTGATTTTAACCTCTTATTATTTTCTGTCTTCTTAAAAAATTATTTTTTTACTTACCTCACTATTCTTAGCTTTGTATACTGTGCTAGGCTTTAATGGACTGGATTTAATTAACTTATGCATTTTGTTGCCTATATTGTTATAATTGCTTCCAATGTTTCCTCGTCTGTAAGTCGCTTTGGATAAAAAAGTCTGCTAAATGACTGAATGTAAATTTTATGAAATGTGTAATGTCATGTGTAATGTGTAATGTGTAGTGTGTGGCCTTGAAATTTTAGCATGTCTACGTGATCATGAATAAATGCTTCTTCAGACACACAGTGTTGCTTCTTTGCATGCATCAAATGAATTGTATCTGGCTATATGCATCCATGCATTAGTTTGAGAGGGGTGGAAATGGGACACTTGGGTGAAACAAAACTGCCCCAAAAGTACCCCCCCCCCCCACTGTAAATACAGTTTTTTCTAAGTCAATTTGGTACATTTCTCTGATCCGATTTGAAATTCTCAAAACTTCTTGTTCAATCCTTACATCCTTGTGTCACGTGTGCACATCAAACAAGCATTTTCTCATTTCTTTGAACAAGTTGCAAATGCTTTGGTACATCCATGCAAATGATTATGACAAAATTCTTTGCAGATTCCTACATTATCAATTGCTTATGTCATGTTGATCAAAATGAATTATAATGGGTCTCTGTAGAATAGTATAATCCCCACGACATTTAAGCACTAGTTTTACAATATACAGTGAGTATACTTTAAGTAAACGGTGGCATTTTATTTTACTCAATTTAGTGTTTTGCATTGCTATATTCTTTCCACATAGGACTGCAAGACAACTTCACTGTGTTGCAGACGGCCCCTTTTCACACCTAAACAGTCTTTTGACACTCTCTACAGGGATCTCATCCCTGAACAAGAGAGGGGGCAGATTGGAGATGACCTGCCAAAGTACGTGTTAGTTTGGGACAATGTCAGTTTCCATCGCTCCAACATCATCAGGCAATGGTTTGCGGCCCACAACAGGATGCTGGTGGAGTTCCTCTCACCCTACTCAACCACGTTGAGGAATTTTTCTCAGCATGAAGATTAAAAGTATATGATCGCCAGCCGCATACACAGATGACCCTTCTGGCTGCCATGGATGTAACGTGTGATGACATCACAGCTGATGCCTGCAGAGGCTGGATTAGACACTCTGAAAGATGATTTTCACGCTGTATCGCAAGAGAAGATATTTGTTGTGATGTGGATGAGAATCCGTTGCCCAAAAGACAGGAACGTCAGGAGGTGTAGGAAGACTGCACTGTAATTCCACTGCACTGCATGTACAGTTTTCCCTAAGGAGATTGTCTTATGTTCAGATTTCTACATTTGTTTGTGCTATGCAGTGCTGTCTTTTCCTGTCTGCATCACAATGACACTGTCTGTCAATAAATTATTGTTCAAACAGTAAAAGCGTTAACGTGAATCATGTGCCGTCTCTTGCAATCAAACAATCAAAACCAGAAATGCACTTACTGTTTTGCAAATGACAAGGATGATTCGAGAAATGCTCCACTCATCACTCTCAGGTCACTCCGCTGCACACGTCTGATCACTTCTTTGTCACCCCCGACCTCACCGCTCCAGACAACGCAGATGTCTTACCGCTGGTCACTTTCCGGCGCTACCTACGGTCCCTCCCTCCTGCTTTTCCTCTGCTGTCTTGTCTGCACTCCCCCCCTCTGTGGAGCTCTCTCTTTTGAATACCAACAGTGCCACAGACACTCTGTGTTCCACGCTTACATCCTGCTTGGACAACATATGCCCTCTTACATCTGGACCAGCCCGTGCATCCCTGTCTGCCCCCTGGTTATCGGATGTACCACGTGAGCATCGCACCAGCCTCCGGTCAGCTGAGAGAAAATGGCACAAGTCAAAAGACCATACTGACCTCTCTCTCTCTACTTTCTCCGTTGACGTCACCTCTGCAAAAACTGATTATAACCACTCGAAGATCAGCAACTCTCCTGACTCTCGCACACTCTTAAAAACCTTCTCTGCTCTCCTCTGTCCGCCTGCTCCCACACCTTCATCGGAGTTAACGGCTGATGATTTTGCATCGTTCTTCGTAAAGAAAACTACCGCCATCAACAGCCAATTTTCTACGCCACCATCACCCGCCTTTTCTCCTATGTCTGAAGATGATGTTTCCAAGGTCATTGGTTCCAACCACCCTACCACCTGCCCACTGGATCCCATCCCCACCCATCTCCTCCATGCCATCTCTCCAGCAGTTGTGCCTGGTCTGACCCGCATCATCAACTCTTTGCTCACCACTGGGACATTTCCCACTGCTTTCAAAGAGGCCTGCATCACATGTGGGGATTTTAATGTGTTTTAGAAGTGCTATTACATTTAATATGCTTCATATGCATTATTACTTTTATTCATTCATATGCTTCCTATGCAGTATTATTTCATATGCATTATCACTTTTATTCATTCATATGCTTCCTATGCAGTATTATTCTATATGCATTATTACTTTTAGAAGTGTTTTATTATTCTATTACTTGCGTACGATAACCCTTAACCTCATTTAATGTGTTGGAAGTTAACCATGAAAAGTTAAGGTTTGATATTGAGCGCACTTGAAAGAGGAAGTGTGGGTGTCGCATGCAAAAGATAAGAGGAAGTAGCAGGAGACAGCGGAAGTCTCAGAATACATGCATGCAACTGAAGAGATACATTTAATGCCAAAAAAGGAGAAAATGTACACACACACATATTCCATTGTCTGACCTTTTAAACTATGTTGTTGCTGGGTAGAATTGGGCTGTGTAGGTTGTCATTTAATGTTTTGCAGACATTCTGAGAACGATGGGGTGAGAGCTGATTGGACTAATACCAGGCAACACGTCACCGGTCCACAGAGAAGATAGACGGCGTGAAATAACTATAAATATGATGCGGAACTGTTTTCCGGGGTTGTTTTCTGTAAAGACACTTTGTCTAAGGCAACCCAACGGCTGTTGTATTTTTTGAATCTTCTGATCAATAAAACTTCAAGATTTACTTTGACTGGCCTCCCTCCAATTTTGAACACGCAAGAACACATTTAGAATGTTCTATAGGTGGTGACATCCGACGTGATTGGAGAAAAGGGGCATTTAGAAGAATTGTAAAAGTCGGGGATTGACCGAGAACTGGGACGAGATAACTTTGAGTCCAACACACGGCCGACAATATAAAAGGTAAGCAGAAAACCTGTTTAAACTAATTTCTGCAAATTGAATATTCCAAATTCATGTGTTGAATTTAAAAGTATATCCGTGTCATTGATTACAAAATAGAAATTGTTGATATTTGTTGATCAGAATAAAAGGAGGGTTTTAAACATTTGAAGACGAGGTTAGATTCCTGCGTCACAATAGTTAAGAAGAGAACTATTGTTGGTTTTGAATATTTGAAGACGAGGTTAGATTCCTGCGTCACAATAGTTAAGAAGAGAACTATTGTTGGTTTTGAATATTTGAAGACGAGGTTAGATTCCTGCGTCACAATAGTTAAGAAGAGAACTATTGTTGGTTTTGAACATTTGAAGACGGGGTGAGAAGCCCGCGTCACAATAGTTAAAGATAAAACTATTGTTGGAAAATACTTTTGGGACGCCTACACGTAACCAGTCGTGAGTACGCCAAAAGATAAAATTATTGTTGGGAAATACTTTTGGGACGCCTACACGTAACCAGTCGTGAGTACGCCAAAAGATAAAATTATTGTTGGAAAATACTTTTGGGACGCCTACACGTAACCAGTCGTGAGTACGCCAAAAATAAGTAAACTGTATATATATATTGAGAGTTTATTCTGTAATGAATATTATTATACAAAAAGTATAGTAAAACATAAGTAAATTGTGTATATTTAGAGTGTATTGTGCATTGAATATTATTTTAAAAGAATAGTGAAAGACAATTACAGTGTATATATTGCTTGTGTATTGTGCAGTGAATATCAGTTTGTAGAATGTTTGAGTTTGAGAAAGAATGTGAGGGAGACGGGTGTGTCCCGATAACCACACAATGGGGGAGAGTAGTGGATATGTTGATGGCTCAAACGGAACCGAAAAATCATAAGAAAGAAAATAAGATTTGGGAATGTAAATGGAGTCAGATTTGTTTGGAAATTGTATGGAAGGAATCGGAGAATGTATTAATTAAGATAACAACAAAAATCAGGGAAATGGAGAAAAAAGCGCATGCAAGTTTAAACAGCGGCAGAAAGAGCTAAATGGAGCATTATGTGAAGATTGCGCATGACAGAACGAGTGTGTGGCTGTGCTTGAGACAGTGTAGGGGAGGG
The DNA here is from genome assembly GCF_947034865.1 of Barbatula barbatula. Classification (NCBI taxonomy): domain Eukaryota; kingdom Metazoa; phylum Chordata; class Actinopteri; order Cypriniformes; family Nemacheilidae; genus Barbatula; species Barbatula barbatula. The sequence continues at coordinate 11,205,451 of NC_136765.1, read as the reverse complement.
GGGTGTGTGTGTGTGTGTGTGTGTGTGTGTGTGTGTGTGTGTGTGTGTGCGTGTGTGTGTGTGTGTGTGAGACAGAGTGAGAGAGTGCCAGGAAGGGAGCGAAAGACAGAAAACAGCAACATTTAGGCATTTGTGTATGTGTTAATGGGAAACCAATGAGAGTTAGGTGTATGTTTAATGTATAAAGCCAGTGGCTGGATGAAGAGGTAGAATGGGTGTTCTGAGAGCATATATACAGTATACAGAGAGAGAAAGAGTTTTCTTAAACAAACACTTTGACTTCTGCAAAGATTAATTGTATTATATTTTATTATAGTTTGCTCATTCATCATGTGTTATAGGTCATGCAACTCAAAGTTCTCAGTTTAATCGTCAATTATTATTATTATTTTTTGGGGGGGGGATTTCCCTGAAATTCTTTAGGTGGAATAAAATTGACCCCAAGGAAAACATCAGAATCAAATTGTTTTGATAATTTTGTATTGGAAAAAGTGAATGTCAAAATCTATTTTTGTTATTACAGACTTTGTTATCCTGGCAAGTCAGAAGGTGAAACAAATGTCCCAGCAGCCACCCCCACATACAGGCCCACCCTATGGTGCTCATCCCTATGAGGGGTACCCATAAGCACTATAACCATACACAAACCTTAACCAATCATGGGGACAAAACAACAGGCAAATTGAATAGAGGTAATTGAAGAGGGAACGGGGGAAGACAGGGAGACGGGCGGAGCAGGGATCAGTGTTATGCGTGTGGCAGATATGGACACTGGGCAAGACATTGTCCACAACTGGTCACAAGGTCAAGGTCAGCAAAACGGACTACCTGAGGGGGGATGGGGTCCCCAAAGAGGTAGGTCCAGTGGTTGTGGCAGGGGACCACACACCCCAAATAACCCGGGGCAACATCTCTCGTCATTTTCCAACCTACAGGCGCCTATGCACCCTAACATGGGGCCCGGTGAATGGGGCGGAGCAATGTTGAAAGGGCACACAGACAAAGTTGTGATTAAAGATGGCCTATGACTAAAACCATTACAAGTGAAAGTTTCAGGTCAGTGTCTGTCGCATTAATTCCTGTATTCCTGTAACGCCCAAATCCCTTTATTAGTGAAACATTTACTGATTAAATTATATTTGAGTTAGTATATTGTGTTCAGCAGAAGCCAGATGGGACCAAAGCAAATTGTTACCTTTCAGGTAACACACCTCATGTGGGGAAGAGAGGGACGTAGACATATATTGGGTTGAATTACATGACTCTCCAGCAGGGGCCAAAGCAATGTACGCCACTAATTTACCCTGGATCAAAGACTTGGCCGTCTATTTACCACCCATTGATCCCCTACATTGTACCCTATTTTATGATCGAAATGACAATGTCACATATCAGGAAATGTTCCAGGATATTGAGGGACAGATGTGGACACTTAATGGGGATGGGCTGTATGTGGGAAAAGAGGGGGTAGTAGTCAAGATTGCATTAACTGAAAAACAACAGAAATGGTATGAAATGACACAAACAGCAGCACCTCACATTTCCATGGCACTGCATCCAGGCCATGAGGCCAGAGAACTAGGAGCCATGACTAAAAGGTTAGCATCAGTTACCGATTGGGAGCCCTATGACATTCCTGGGGTTTGGGTGTCGAACACATCTAACTCGTATTGGGTACCTGGGAAAACCACAGATATGGGCGTGTTGACACATCTCCAAATTAAAAGAAGCCACGGTCGCGAACTAACGGACGGTCCCGGTGCTGAGCAGCTAATCAGCCGCCAGCCCGTTGGCCTCTGGTCACAAGGCCCAACGGATGTTGGCCTTTGTAAGATAGAGCCAGTCACATTTCAGTTAACGTCACCGGAGCCTATTTGGGTTCCACAGTATCCTAACAAAAGAGAAAGCGAAGAAGGCATTGCCCCAACTGTTAAAGGGTTGGTGGAAAAAGGTGTCTTGACTCCATGGCATTCGCCATGGAACACCCCAATTTTCCCTGTTAAAAAACCGGGCACCGACAAATACAGACTAGTACATGACTTGCGTAGAGTAAACAGCATAGTTGCCACGCCAACAATGCCTGTGCCGAACCCGTACACCGCAATCTCAAACTTGACCCCGGCTCACCAATGGTTTACATGCATTGACCTGGCCAACGTCTTTTTCTGTATTCCCATCGCCGAAGACTGTAAATCGTGTCTTGCTTTTACATACCGAGGGTGTCAATACTCTTATAATCGACTGCCGCAGGGTTTCATTTTGTCGCCAGGGATCTTTAACCAAGTTCTTAAAGACCAATTACAACAGTGTGCGTTACCTGACGATTGTGTTCTCATAATGTACGTTGACGACCTTTTGCTGGCGGCCACAACCAATGAAGATTGTTTGAACGCCACAGATGTTATTTTGAAACAGTTACATGTCTCCGGATTTAAAGTCAGCAAAGAAAAGTTACAGGTTAGCAGACCGTCTGTTACCTTTATGGGCCGTTCAATCACAGGCCAGGGCACGACTCTATCCGACCGCCAACGTGACGGCATTCTGTCACATCCAAAACCGCAGACTGTAAAGGACATGCTATCCTTTCTGGGCTTGACTGGGTTTAGCAGAAATTACATACCAATGTATGTAGCAGTCACCCAACCATTACGTGACATGGTGAAAGAGCAAGGTATGCGCAATGTTCAAGCAAAGTTGACATGGACCCCAGACGCTGAAGCAGCATTCATTAAGTTGAAAGGGGAGCTTTCACATGCTGCATATCTACACAACCCTGAATACAGTAAGGGTTTCTTTCTTGATGTATCTGAAACAGGAAACAGCGCACATGGTGTACTTTTCCAGAAGATGCCAGGCACCAGACGCGTACTCATGTACATCAGCGTTCTCATGGACACGATTGAGCGACGCCAGCCGGCCTGTGCCAGGTTCGCAGCTGGTTTGGCAAAGATCATTGAAAAGACGTCACATCTTGTGATGGGTCATCAACTGACAGTCCTGACCACACATTCTGTCATGTCATTTGTCAATTCCGCATCTTTCACATTTTCGCCCTTGAGACAGAGAAAACTGTCGAAATGTTTGACAGCGCCAAACATCACTTACACACATGACGGCATCAACATGGCTGATCTGTTCACCACGGGAGAGCCACATGACTGTGCACCCATCACTGACCTGGCGTGCCGTGTCCGTGAAAATCTGACCGCCACGCCGATTGTTGGACACTCGGACGTGATCACATTGTTTACGGATGGTTGTTGTTTCAGAGCTCATGATGGCTCTTTGGTCTCAGCTTATTCAGTAGTGCAGCAAACAGATGACGGGTATATAACCAGACAAGCCGAAAAGATTACAGGGAAACAATCAGCACAGAGAGCGGAGCTTATCGCTGTTACACAGGCATTGAAAATCGCAGGCCAAGGCAAAGTCAATATTTACAGTGACTCAGCGTATGTTGTTGGTGCAGTCCATGTCGAGCTTGCTGTTTGGCAAAGGTGTGGCTTCGTCACCAGCTCTGGCAGACCAATAGCACACGACCTCGAAGCACGTGCTCTGTTGGAGGCATTGCAAATCCCAGAAGCAGTCGCCGTCATAAAGTGTCAAGGCCATTGCAAAACTGACAGTGTAATAGCAAGGGGTAATGAGGCTGCTGACTTGGCTGCCAAAACAGCTGCAGGCTATCAGGTGACCATGATGGTACAGACTGACAGTTCATATGTGAAATTGTTACCATCTTTCAGCAGAGAAACACTTGTGGCCGAACATGGCAAATGCACACCAGAAGAACTGTCAACGTGGACAGAGTATGGGGCCCTGTGCGCACCAGATGGTCTGTGGCAGGCCCCAGATGGCAGACCGGCATTGCCCATGAGCCTGTCACGCTCAATCATGACCCAAGCACACACTATGTCGCACGTGAGTTCAAAACAGATGATGAAAACATTGCAGTATTGGTGGCATCCCTTTCTCACTCAAATGGTATCAGGTTTTGTACTCTCATGTGAAATTTGTCAAGAGCATAACGTCAAGCCATCGCTAAAACAGCTGAGGGGTGTATTTTCACCGGTGCATGGCCCAGGGGAGGAGATTGTTATTGATTTCACAGACATGGTAGAGAGGGTGCAAGGGAAAAGATATCTGTTGGTGATGGTTGACCAATTCACGGGTTGGCCTGAGGCTTTTCCCACGGGAAGGGAAGACAGCACTGCAGTCATTAAGTGTCTCATCAATCAGTACATCCCGCACCACGGTTTTCCTCGGCATATCCGTTCGGATAATGGATCACACTTTAAAAATGAGCACCTACAAGTTGTGGAAAAGGCACTGGGCCTAACGCATGCATTTGGGGCCGTTTATCATCCAGAATCGCAAGGGAAGGTGGAACGCATGAACTTAACACTGAAACTTAAATTGGCTAAAATCTGTGCACAGACCAAATTGACATGGCTCGCAGCTCTTCCATTGGCTTTAATGTCTGTACGTTCGTCTGTCAACAGAATCACTGGCTTTACACCTTTTGAATTGCTTACAGGTCGCTCATTTCCAGGACCATCGACGCCGCTGAAGCCAGAAGCCTGTGCACCAATTTCACACTGTGTTTATTATGACAAACTGACTGCTATGATTAAACATTTCTCCCAGCAGGCTCCAGTTGACATTGCCGAAGGGCCCATTCCGGCCCCGTCAGAGTGGGTTCGCCTAAAGAAGTTTCGCAGGAAGTGGAATGAGCCACGTTGGACTGAACCCCTGAAAGTCACAGCAAGGACGTCACATTGTGTTCGCCTATTGGGGAAAGGCGACACCTGGTATCATTTGTCATCTTGTGTTAATTGTGATCCACCAAACAGGTCGTTGGCTGAAACTGCGGTGGACCTGAGGATTCAGGTCCAAGAGAGGGAGGGTAACAGCGAAGCAGAACCAACCACAGGGCCATTACAAATTCTGTGTAAAAAAGGTGACATTTTTTCAAGCCCACAGGGTGAACCTCTAGCACATTGTGTGAGTGAGGATTGTGCATACGGAGCAGGTATTGCAGTGACATTTAAAAACAGGTACGGAGTGGAGAAAGTGAAGCAGCAAAACAAAAGAACAGGTGATTGTGCAGTAACTCACGAGGAAGACGGTAGAACTATTTTCCACTTAGTCACTAAAGCAAAATGCACGGACAAACCAACCTATGACAATCTCAAAAAAAGCTTAACACAGATGAGAAATTGGTGTGTCGAACATAAGGTGAAGAGTGTGTCCGTACCCCGGCTGGGGTGTGGATTGGACAAACTAGATTTTCAAAAAGTCCAGAACATACTGAAACAGGTGTTCGAAGGAGTACAGATAGTGATAACTATATACTCATTATAATCAAGAGGTACGAATATTTTAATCATTTATACAATCATTTTTCATATTCAATCATTTTATGCAATTATTTTTCATACTCATTATTGCTGTTGTGATTTTTATATTCTCATATTCATTAACGCATGACCACTTATTCCTTACAGTCAAGTACATTTTGTGTGATTTTAACTATACATATATTTTCTTAATCGCATATTTTCATTAAGTATACTGTGTGGTTAACCATTTCAATATTCAAGAGTGTTTTATTGTTCCTTTAAAGTCCAAAAGAGGGTAACGAGATGAGGCTGTGGGAAAATGGGAAGTGTGCGGGAGTACTCCTTGTCATCACCATCATCATAGTAGGAATAATTTTTAGCCTAACTGAGGGTCAGGAAAGCAACAACACCACATCGAAACCGAGACATAAAAGAGCCAGAGCCGATATGAGGTTACCATGTGAACAACTCGTACTTAACTATGTTTGGGGCAAGACCACATCATTTACTTTCGACCTATGCGCTGTCATAAATTGTGGGGGAAAAAATAGTTCATGGAGAGGGTACGAGGTATATGTGTGTATGGACGGGAATATGGACAGTGTTTGTAAGGCGTACAAGTCTAGGCAAACCCATAGGGGTGAATGGTGTCCGTCATGGAATAGTGTAATAGCATATACCGGTGGTTGGGCCCCGAAAGAACCCAGTCTTTGGACCCGTACCTCGGCAAAATTTGATTTTAAAATGCAAAGAGATTACAGTGCAAGCCAAAATCCACTCACCCTTTCAATATCCACCAGAACGGGATCAGTAAATTATACAGGGGAATTTTTCCTTATAATGGGGGTGCACAGCCCAGGAACAGATAAAAAAGCAGTAATAAAATTTGTTGTGAAGAACTCACATGAGGAAGAAAGAAATGAGACTGTAGCTGAGCCATTATCGGTGGAACAAAAGAATGGAGTAGTAGAAATAGATTACACCATGTTAAAACCAGAAGATATGATAGAAAGAGCCACAGGGTATGGAGAAAATAATTTGTGGCTGGAATGGATAATTACCACAGCCAGAGAACAGAGAATAGATGATTGTGTAGGATGTGCTAATGCAAGACCCCATTTATATACTGAACCAGCACCGTTGTACCAAAACGATAAATGGGGATATGAGTGTATGCTGGCACTGACAAGAATGGCCAGTCCAAAAAATTGTAGTACACTAGCAGCAATATTCCCACCAATAACCAACCGTTCAAAGACAGGTCCATTTACACCACAGAAAGCAAATTATACATGTTATGATATTACACGTCAATCACCAACCATCAACCTGGGGGAGATAAACAAGGAGTGGTGTGATCAGATAATAGTAGATAATGGGACAAAAATAGGAACCTGGGCTAGAGCTGGATTGTATTATTATTGTGGCGATCGAAGATTGTTTACTAGGATACCCGAGGGAGGAAAGGGAGTGTGTGCTTTGGTAAGATTGGGAGCCCCGATAACCCTGATAGGTGACAGAGCAGTCAGAACGGAAACCATGAATTCAGCAACTTTGGCTAGAAGACGTAGGAGACACATCCTCAAAAAGAGAGCAACAGATTCAATTATTGATTTATCATTGAATAGTCCAACGTATATCGACGCGATTGGAATTCCACGAGGAGTGCCAAATGAATATAAATTAGCGAACCAAGTGGCAGCAGGTTTTGAGAATATACCAATAATAGCTGCTATTTTTCCAGTCACCCCAAACAAGAATGTAGATAGGATTAATTATGTGCATTATAATGTGATGAGATTAGCAAATATGACAAGGGATGCCGTTGATGGTTTAGCAGAGCAACTAGCGCCAACTTCCCTGATGGCCATCCAGAACCGTATGGCTCTGGACATGCTGCTGGCAGAGAAGGGAGGCGTGTGTTTTATGTTTGGTGATCTTTGTTGTACTTACATCCCTAATAATACCGCTCCAGACGGATCAGTGACCAGGGCATTGGAAGGATTGAAAACTTTGTCTATAGAAATGAAAGAACACTCTGGAGTTGACAGTCCGATTGGGGACTGGCTAGATAAGGCGCTGGGTAAATGGAAATCACTAATGATGTCAATTGTTGTATCAATAGCTGTGCTCGTGGGAATTTTGGTAACCTGTGGATGTTGTTGTATTCCCTGTATCAGATCATTATGTAATCGATTAATCGTAGCGGCTATAGAAAAAAAAGATCTCGCTCCTCCCCCTTACAGTATGCCATTGCTGTCTGGCGACCAATTAATAGACGACGATGAGGGTGATGACAACGATGAATGCAATTATGTGTGACCTTTTTTAAAAGGTCAAGAGAGGGACTGTGGGGATTTTAATGTGTTTTAGAAGTGCTATTACATTTAATATGCTTCATATGCATTATTACTTTTATTCATTCATATGCTTCCTATGCAGTATTATTTCATATGCATTATCACTTTTATTCATTCATATGCTTCCTATGCAGTATTATTCTATATGCATTATTACTTTTAGAAGTGTTTTATTATTCTATTACTTGCGTACGATAACCCTTAACCTCATTTAATGTGTTGGAAGTTAACCATGAAAAGTTAAGGTTTGATATTGAGCGCACTTGAAAGAGGAAGTGTGGGTGTCGCATGCAAAAGATAAGAGGAAGTAGCAGGAGACAGCGGAAGTCTCAGAATACATGCATGCAACTGAAGAGATACATTTAATGCCAAAAAAGGAGAAAATGTACACACACACATATTCCATTGTCTGACCTTTTAAACTATGTTGTTGCTGGGTAGAATTGGGCTGTGTAGGTTGTCATTTAATGTTTTGCAGACATTCTGAGAACGATGGGGTGAGAGCTGATTGGACTAATACCAGGCAACACGTCACCGGTCCACAGAGAAGATAGACGGCGTGAAATAACTATAAATATGATGCGGAACTGTTTTCCGGGGTTGTTTTCTGTAAAGACACTTTGTCTAAGGCAACCCAACGGCTGTTGTATTTTTTGAATCTTCTGATCAATAAAACTTCAAGATTTACTTTGACTGGCCTCCCTCCAATTTTGAACACGCAAGAACACATTTAGAATGTTCTATAGGTCACACCGCTACTGAAGAAACTCACTCTCAACCTTACACTGCTAGAACACTACAGGCCGGTGTAGTGTGTGAAAATGCATATCTTCCGTCAAAATGTAGATGACTGATTTTAACCTCTTATTATTTTCTGTCTTCTTAAAAAATAATTTTTTTACTTACCTCACTATTCTTAGCTTTGTATACTGTGCTAGGCTTTAATGGACTGGATTTAATTAACTTATGCATTTTGTTGCCAATATTGTTATAATTGCTTCCAATGTTTCCTCGTCTGTAAGTCGCTTTGGATAAAAACGTCTGCTAAATGACTAAATGTAAATTTTATGAAATGTGTAATGTCATGTGTAATGTGTAATGTGTAGTGTGTGGCCTTGAAATTTTAGCATGTCTACGTAATCATGAATAAATGCTTCTTGAGACACACAGTGTTGCTTCTTTGCATGCATCAAATGAATTGTTTCTGGCTATATGCATCCATGCATTAGTTTGAGAGGGGTGGAAATGGGACACTTGGGTGAAACAAAACTGCCCCAAAAGTACCCCCCCCCACTTTAAATACAGTTTTTTCTAAGTCAATTTGGTACATTTCTCTGATCCGATTTGAAATTCTCAAAACTTCTTGTTCAATCCTTACATCCTTGTGTCACGTGTGCACATCAAACAAGCATTTTCTCATTTCTTTGACAAGTTGCAAATGCTTTGGTACATCCATGCAAATGATTATGACAAAATTCTGTGCAGATTCCTACATTATCAATTGCTTATGTCATGTTGATCAAAATGCATTATAATGGGTCTCTGTAGAATAGTATAATCCCCACGACATTTAAGCACTAGTTTTACAATATACAGTAAGTATACTTTAAGTAAACGGTGGCATTTTATTTTACTCAATTTAGTGTTTTGCATTGCTATATTCTTTCCACATAGGACTGCAAGACAACTTCACTGTGTTGCAGACGGCCCCTTTTCACACCTAAACAGTCTTTTGACACTCTCTACAGGGATCTCATCCCTGAACAAGAGAGGGGGCAGATTGGAGATGACCTGCCAAAGTACGTGTTAGTTTGGGACAATGTCAGTTTCCATCGCTCCAACATCATCAGGCAATGGTTTGCGGCCCACAACAGGATGCTGGTGGAGTTCCTCTCACCCTACTCAACCACGTTGAGGAATTTTTCTCAGCATGAAGATTAAAAGTATATGATCGCCAGCCTTATACACAGATGACCCTTCTGGCTGCCATGGATGTAACGTGTGATGACATCACAGCTGATGTCTGCAGAGGCTGGATTAGACACTCTGAAATAAGTTTTTCACGCTGTATCGCAAGAGAAGATATTTGTTGTGATGTGGATGAGAATCCGTTGCCCAAAAGACAGGAACGTCAGGAGGTGTAGGAAGACTGCACTGTAATTCCACTGCACTGCATGTACAGTTTTCCCTAAGGAGATTGTCTTATGTTTAGATTTCTACATTTGTTTGTGCTATGCAGTGCTGTCTTTTCCTGTCTGCATCACAATGACACTGTCTGTCAATAAATTATTGTACAAACAGTAAAAGCGTTAACGTGAATCATGTGCCGTCTCTTGCAATCAAACAATCAAAGCCAGAAATGCACTTACTGTTTTGCAAATGACAAGGATGATTCGAGAAATGCTCCACTCATCACTCTCAGGTCACTCCGCTGCACACGTCTGATCACTTCTTTGTCACCCCCGACCTCACCGCTCCAGACAACGCAGATGTCTTACCGCTGGTCACTTTCCGGCGCTACCTACGGTCCCTCCCTCCTGCTTTTCCTCTGCTGTCTTGTCTGCACTCCTCCCCTCTGAGGAGCTCTCTCTTTTGAATACCAACAGTGCCACAGACACTCTGTGTTCCACGCTTACATCCTGCTTGGACAACATAGGCCCTCTTACATCTGGACCAGCCCGTGCATCCCTGTCTGCCCCCTGGTTATCGGATGTATTACGTGAGCATCGCACCAGCCTCCGGTCAGCTGAGAGCAAATGGCACAAGTCAAAAGACCATACTGACCTCTCTCTCTCTACTTTCTCCGTTGACGTCACCTCTGCAAAAACTGATTATAACCACTCGAAGATCAGCAACTCTCCTGACTCTCGCACACTCTTAAAAACCTTCTCTGCTCTCCTCTGTCCGCCTGCTCCCACACCTTCATCAGAGTTAACGGCTGATGATTTTGCATCGTTCTTCGTAAAGAAAACTACCGCCATCAACAGCCAATTTTCTACGCCACCATCACCCGCCTTTTCTCCTATGTCTGAAGATGATGTTTCCAAGGTCATTGGTTCCAACCACCCTACCACCTGCCCACTGGATCCCATCCCCACCCATCTCCTCCATGCCATCTCTCCAGCAGTTGTGCCTGGTCTGACCCGCATTATCAACTCTTTGCTCACCACTGGGACATTTCCCACTGCTTTCAAAGAGGCCTGCATCACACCGCTACTGAAGAAACTCACTCTCAACCTTACACTGCTAGAACACTACAGGCCGGTATAGTGTGTGAAAATGCATATCTTCCGTCAAAATGTAGATGACTGATTTTAACCTCTTATTATTTTCTGTCTTCTTAAAAAAGTATTTTTTTACTTACCTCACTATTCTTAGCTTTGTATACTGTGCTAGGCTTTAATGGACTGGATTTAATTAACTTATGCATTTTGTTGCCTATATTGTTATAATTGCTTCCAATGTTTCCTCGTCTGTAAGTCGCTTTGGATAAAAACGTCTGCTAAATGACTAAATGTAAATTTTATGAAATGTGTAATGTCATGTGTAATGTGTAATGTGTAGTGTGTGGCCTTGAAATTTTAGCATGTCTAAGTAATCATGAATAAATGCTTCTTGAGACACACAGTGTTGCTTCTTTGCATGCATCAAATGAATTGTTTCTGGCTAAACGTACAAAAAAGTATGAGCATATTAGCCCGGTTCTGTCAACCTTGCACTGGTTACCTATAAAGCATCACATAAATTTTAAAATCTTGCTTATTACCTATAAAGCCTTGCATGGTTTAGCTCCTCACTACTTGAGAGAACTTCTAACGTATTATAGTCCATCACGTGCACTACGCTCTCAGGCGTCAGGTCAGTTGGTAATACCTAGAATTTCAAAATCAAGTGCAGGCGGCAGATCCTTTTCTTATCTAGCGCCTAAACTTTGGAACAGTCTTCCCTGCAATATCCGGGAGGCGGACACACTCTGTCAGTTTAAATCTAGACTAAAGACGCATCTTTTTAATCTTGCATACACTACATTATCATAATATATGTATTTCAAAGATCTAGGCTGCACTAGTTAGATCAACCGGAACCAGGGACACTTCCAATAACAACTGATGCATTTGTTGCATCAAATAGTGCAGAACAGTACTCTACTCTCAGCCAGTCTTGTCTCATTGTTCCAAGGTTACAAGAGCGGAGCGGGCAGGGCGCAATCCATTCCTAGACCTGACAAATGCTGGACGAAGGAAGTGACGTCCCTACAAAACTTCAGCCACTATTAGATTATTAATGATAATTTTAAATCTAATTTTTTTTATTTTCGCCTTGTTGTGCAAGCACTGTTGAGCTTGTGCAGAGGCTGCAGTTTTTGCCAGAGGGGAACTGGAATCCCCTGGTTAGGCCTGGTTTCCCTCCGAGGTTTTTTTTCTCCTCCAATGGAGTTTTGGGTTCCTCGCCACCGTTTGCATACTGTTTTGCACTGTTTTGCCTGGCCGGGGGGGCTGCTAGAATTTGTTAGTCTTATTTAATTAACACTGCATATAGGAATTTATTGTGTGTCTGATATTTGACCTGTGTTTTGAATTCCATAACCTTTCATGTTTTACTTATAGTCATTTTTTCTTGTACAGCTGCTTTGTAACAATGAAAATTGTAAAAAGCGCTATATAAATAAAGCTGACTTGACTTGACTTGACTAAATGCATCCATGCATTAGTTTGAGAGGGGTGGAAATGGGACACTTTGGTGAAACAAAACTGTCCCAAAAGTACCCCCCCCACTTTAAATACAGTTTTTTCAAAGTCAATTTGGTACATTTCTCTGATCCGATTTGAAATTCTCAAAACTTCTTGTTCAATCCCTACATCCTTGTGTCACGTGTGCACATCAAACAAGCATTTTCTCATTTCTTTGAACAAGTTGCAAATGCTTTGGTACATCCATGCAAATGATTATGACTAAATTCTGTGTAGATTCCTACATTATCAATTGCTTATGTCATGTTGATCAAAATGCATTATAATGGGTCTCTGTAGAATAGTATAATCCCCACGACATTTAAGCACTAGTTTTACAATATACAGTAAGTATACTTTAAGTAAACGGTGGCATTTTATTTTACTCAATTTAGTGTTTTGCATTGCTATATTCTTTCCACATAGGACTGCAAGACAACTTCACTGTGTTGCAGACGGCCCCTTTTCACACCTAAACAGTCTTTTGACACTCTCTACAGGGATCTCATCCCTGAACAAGAGAGGGGGCAGATTGGAGATGACCTGCCAAAGTACGTGTTAGTTTGGGACAATGTCAGTTTCCATCGCTCCAACATCATCAGGCAATGGTTTGCAGCCCACAACAGGATGCTGGTGGAGTTCCTCTCACCCTACTCAACCCCGTTGAGGAATTTTTCTCAGCATGAAGATTAAAAGTATATGATGGCCAGCCGCATAAACAGATGACCCTTCTGGCTGCCTTGGATGTAACGTGTGATGACATCACAGCTGATGCCTGCAGAGGCTGGATTAGACACTCTGAAAGATGATTTTCACGCTGTATCGCAAGAGAAGATATTTGTTGTGATGTGGATGAGAATCCGTTGCCCAAAAGACAGGAACGTCAGGAGGTGTAGGAAGACTGCACTGTAATTCCACTGCACTGCATGTACAGTTTTCCCTAAGGAGATTGTCTTATGTTCAGATTTCTACATTTGTTTGTGCTATGCAGTGCTGTCTTTTCCTGTCTGCATCACAATGACACTGTCTGTCAATAAATTATTGTAAAAACAGTAAAAGCGTAAATGTGACTCATGTGCCGTCTCTTGCAATCAAACAATCAAAACCAGAAATGCACTTACTGTTTTGCAAATGACAAGGATGATTCGAGAAATGCTCCACTCATCACTCTCAGTTCACTCCGCTGCACACGTCTGATCACTTCTTTATCATCCCCGACCTCACCGCTCCAGACAACGCAGATGTCTTACCGCTGGTCACTTTCCGGCGCTACCTACGGTCCCTCCCTCCTGCTTTTCCTCTGCTGTCTTGTCTGCACTCCCCCCCTCTGAGGAGCTCTCTCTTTTGAATACCAACTGTGCCACAGACACTCTGTGTTCCACGCTTACATCCTGCTTGGACAACATATGCCCTCTTACATCTGGACCAGCCCGTGCATCCCTGTCTGCCCCCTGGTTATCGGATGTACCACGTGAGCATCGCACCAGCCTCCGGTCAGCTGAGAGAAAATGGCACAATTCAAAAGACCATACTGACCTCTCTCTCTCTACCAGTCTCTTCTCTCTACTTTCTCCGTTGACGTCACCTCTGCAAAAACTGATTATAACCACTCGAAGATCAGCAACTCTCCTGACTCTCGCACACTCTTAAAAACCTTCTCTGCTCTCCTCTGTCCGCCTGCTCCCACACCTTCATCAGAGTTAACGGCTGATGATTTTGCATCGTTCTTCGTAAAGAAAACTACCGCCATCAACAGCCAATTTTCTACGCCACCATCACCCGCCTTTTCTCCTATGTCTGAAGATGATGTTTCCAAGGTCATTGGTTCCAACCACCCTACCACCTGCCCACTGGATCCCATCCCCACCCATCTCCTCCATGCCATCTCTCCAGCAGTTGTGCCTGGTCTGACCCGCATCATCAACTCTTTGCTCACCACTGGGACATTTCCCACTGCTTTCAAAGAGGCCTGCATCACACCGCTACTGAAGAAACTCACTCTCAACCTTACACTGCTAGAACACTACAGGCCGGTGTAGTGTGTGAAAATGCATATCTTCCGTCAAAATGTAGATGACTGATTTTAACCTCTTATTATTTTCTGTCTTCTTAAAAAATTATTTTTTTACTTACCTCACTATTCTTAGCTTTGTATACTGTGCTAGGCTTTAATGGACTGGATTTAATTAACTTATGCATTTTGTTGCCTATATTGTTATAATTGCTTCCAATGTTTCCTCGTCTGTAAGTCGCTTTGGATAAAAAAGTCTGCTAAATGACTAAATGTAAATTTTATGAAATGTGTAATGTCATGTGTAATGTGTAATGTGTAGTGTGTGGCCTTGAAATTTTAGCATGTCTACGTGATCATGAATAAATGCTTCTTCAGACACACAGTGTTGCTTCTTTGCATGCATCAAATGAATTGTATCTGGCTATATGCATCCATGCATTAGTTTGAGAGGGGTGGAAATGGGACACTTGGGTGAAACAAAACTGCCCCAAAAGTACCCCCCCCCCACTGTAAATACAGTTTTTTCTAAGTCAATTTGGTACATTTCTCAGATCCGATTTGAAATTCTCAAAACTTCTTGTTCAATCCTTACATCCTTGTGTCACGTGTGCACATCAAACAAGCATTTTCTCATTTCTTTGAACAAGTTGCAAATGCTTTGGTACATCCATGCAAATGATTATGACAAAATTCTTTGCAGATTCCTACATTATCAATTGCTTATGTCATGTTGATCAAAATGCATTATAATGGGTCTCTGTAGAATAGTATAATCCCCACGACATTTAAGCACTAGTTTTACAATATACAGTAAGTATACTTTAAGTAAACGGTGGCATTTTATTTTACTCAATTTAGTGTTTTGCATTGCTATATTCTTTCCACATAGGACTGCAAGACAACTTCACTGTGTTGCAGACGGCCCCTTTTCACACCTAAACAGTCTTTTGACACTCTCTACAAAGTACGTGTTAGTTTGGGACAATTTCAGTTTCCATCGCTCCAACATCATCAGGCAATGGTTTGCGGCCCACAACAGGATGCTGGTGGAGTTCCTCTCACCCTACTCAACCACGTTGAGGAATTTTTCTCAGTTTGAAGATTAAAAGTATATGATTGCCAGCCGCATACACAGATGACCCTTCTGGCTTCCATGGATGTAACGTGTGATGACATCACAGCTGATGCCTGCAGAGGCTGGATTAGACACTCTGAAAGATGATTTTCACGCTGTATCGCAAGAGAAGATATTTGTTGTGATGTGGATGAGAATCCGTTGCCCAAAAGACAGGAACGTCAGGAGGTGTAGGAAGACTGCACTGTAATTCCACTGCACTGCATGTACAGTTTTCCCTAAGGAGATTGTCTTATGTTCAGATTTCTACATTTGTTTGTGCTATGCAGTGCTGTCTTTTCCTGTCTGCATCACAATGACACTGTCTGTCAATAAATTATTGTACAAACAGTAAAAGCGTTAACGTGAATCATGTGCCGTCTCTTGCAATCAAACAATCAAAACCAGAAATGCACTTACTGTTTTGCAAATGACAAGGATGATTCGAGAAATGCTCCACTCATCACTCTCAGGTCACTCCGCTGCACACGTCTGATCACTTCTTTGTCACCCCCGACCTCACCGCTCCAGACAACGCAGATGTCTTACCGCTGGTCACTTTCCGGCGCTACCTACGGTCCCTCCCTCCTGCTTTTCCTCTGCTGTCTTGTCTGCACTCCCCCCCTCTGAGGAGCTCTCTCTTTTGAATACCAACAGTGCCACAGACACTCTGTGTTCCACGCTTACATCCTGCTTGGACAACATATGCCCTCTTACATCTGGACCAGCCCGTGCATCCCTGTCTGCCCCCTGGTTATCGGATGTACCACGTGAGCATCGCACCAGCCTCCGGTCAGCTGAGAGAAAATGGCACAAGTCAAAAGACCATACTGACCTCTCTCTCTCTACTTTCTCCGTTGACGTTACCTCTGCAAAAACTGATTATAACCACTCGAAGATCAGCAACTCTCCTGACTCTCGCACACTCTTAAAAACCTTCTCTGCTCTCCTCTGTCCGCCTGCTCCCACACCTTCATCAGAGTTAACGGCTGATGATTTTGCATCGTTCTTCGTAAAGAAAACTACCGCCATCAACAGCCAATTTTCTACGCCACCATCACCCGCCTTTTCTCCTATGTCTGAAGATGATGTTTCCAAGGTCATTGGTTCCAACCACCCTACCACCTGCCCACTGGATCCCATCCCCACCCATCTCCTCCATGCCATCTCTCCAGCAGTTGTGCCTGGTCTGACCCGCATCATCAACTCTTTGCTCACCACTGGGACATTTCCCACTGCTTTCAAAGAGGCCTGCATCACACCGCTACTGAAGAAACTCACTCTCAACCTTACACTGCTAGAACACTACAGGCCGGTGTAGTGTGTGAAAATGCATATCTTCCGTCAAAATGTAGATGACTGATTTTAACCTCTTATTATTTTCTGTCTTCTTAAAAAATTATTTTTTTACTTACCTCACTATTCTTAGCTTTGTATACTGTGCTAGGCTTTAATGGACTGGATTTAATTAACTTATGCATTTTGTTGCCTATATTGTTATAATTGCTTCCAATGTTTCCTCGTCTGTAAGTCGCTTTGGATAAAAAAGTCTGCTAAATGACTGAATGTAAATTTTATGAAATGTGTAATGTCATGTGTAATGTGTAATGTGTAGTGTGTGGCCTTGAAATTTTAGCATGTCTACGTGATCATGAATAAATGCTTCTTCAGACACACAGTGTTGCTTCTTTGCATGCATCAAATGAATTGTATCTGGCTATATGCATCCATGCATTAGTTTGAGAGGGGTGGAAATGGGACACTTGGGTGAAACAAAACTGCCCCAAAAGTACCCCCCCCCCACTGTAAATACAGTTTTTTCTAAGTCAATTTGGTACATTTCTCTGATCCGATTTGAAATTCTCAAAACTTCTTGTTCAATCCTTACATCCTTGTGTCACGTGTGCACATCAAACAAGCATTTTCTCATTTCTTTGAACAAGTTGCAAATGCTTTGGTACATCCATGCAAATGATTATGACAAAATTCTTTGCAGATTCCTACATTATCAATTGCTTATGTCATGTTGATCAAAATGAATTATAATGGGTCTCTGTAGAATAGTATAATCCCCACGACATTTAAGCACTAGTTTTACAATATACAGTGAGTATACTTTAAGTAAACGGTGGCATTTTATTTTACTCAATTTAGTGTTTTGCATTGCTATATTCTTTCCACATAGGACTGCAAGACAACTTCACTGTGTTGCAGACGGCCCCTTTTCACACCTAAACAGTCTTTTGACACTCTCTACAGGGATCTCATCCCTGAACAAGAGAGGGGGCAGATTGGAGATGACCTGCCAAAGTACGTGTTAGTTTGGGACAATGTCAGTTTCCATCGCTCCAACATCATCAGGCAATGGTTTGCGGCCCACAACAGGATGCTGGTGGAGTTCCTCTCACCCTACTCAACCACGTTAAGGAATTTTTCTCAGCATGAAGATTAAAAGTATATGATCGCCAGCCGCATACACAGATGACCCTTCTGGCTGCCATGGATGTAACGTGTGATGACATCACAGCTGATGCCTGCAGAGGCTGGATTAGACACTCTGAAAGATGATTTTCACGCTGTATCGCAAGAGAAGATATTTGTTGTGATGTGGATGAGAATCCGTTGCCCAAAAGACAGGAACGTCAGGAGGTGTAGGAAGACTGCACTGTAATTCCACTGCACTGCATGTACAGTTTTCCCTAAGGAGATTGTCTTATGTTCAGATTTCTACATTTGTTTGTGCTATGCAGTGCTGTCTTTTCCTGTCTGCATCACAATGACACTGTCTGTCAATAAATTATTGTTCAAACAGTAAAAGCGTTAACGTGAATCATGTGCCGTCTCTTGCAATCAAACAATCAAAACCAGAAATGCACTTACTGTTTTGCAAATGACAAGGATGATTCGAGAAATGCTCCACTCATCACTCTCAGGTCACTCCGCTGCACACGTCTGATCACTTCTTTGTCACCCCCGACCTCACCGCTCCAGACAACGCAGATGTCTTACCGCTGGTCACTTTCCGGCGCTACCTACGGTCCCTCCCTCCTGCTTTTCCTCTGCTGTCTTGTCTGCACTCCCCCCCTCTGTGGAGCTCTCTCTTTTGAATACCAACAGTGCCACAGACACTCTGTGTTCCACGCTTACATCCTGCTTGGACAACATATGCCCTCTTACATCTGGACCAGCCCGTGCATCCCTGTCTGCCCCCTGGTTATCGGATGTACCACGTGAGCATCGCACCAGCCTCCGGTCAGCTGAGAGAAAATGGCACAAGTCAAAAGACCATACTGACCTCTCTCTCTCTACTTTCTCCGTTGACGTCACCTCTGCAAAAACTGATTATAACCACTCGAAGATCAGCAACTCTCCTGACTCTCGCACACTCTTAAAAACCTTCTCTGCTCTCCTCTGTCCGCCTGCTCCCACACCTTCATCGGAGTTAACGGCTGATGATTTTGCATCGTTCTTCGTAAAGAAAACTACCGCCATCAACAGCCAATTTTCTACGCCACCATCACCCGCCTTTTCTCCTATGTCTGAAGATGATGTTTCCAAGGTCATTGGTTCCAACCACCCTACCACCTGCCCACTGGATCCCATCCCCACCCATCTCCTCCATGCCATCTCTCCAGCAGTTGTGCCTGGTCTGACCCGCATCATCAACTCTTTGCTCACCACTGGGACATTTCCCACTGCTTTCAAAGAGGCCTGCATCACACCGCTACTGAAGAAACTCACTCTCAACCTTACACTGCTAGAACACTACAGGCCGGTGTAGTGTGTGAAAATGCATATCTTCCGTCAAAATGTAGATGACTGATTTTAACCTCTTATTATTTTCTGTCTTCTTAAAAAATAATTTTTTTACTTACCTCACTATTCTTAGCTTTGTATACTGTGCTAGGCTTTAATGGACTGGATTTAATTAACTTATGCATTTTGTTGCCAATATTGTTATAATTGCTTCCAATGTTTCCTCGTCTGTAAGTCGCTTTGGATAAAAACGTCTGCTAAATGACTAAATGTAAATTTTATGAAATGTGTAATGTCATGTGTAATGTGTAATGTGTAGTGTGTGGCCTTGAAATTTTAGCATGTCTACGTAATCATGAATAAATGCTTCTTGAGACACACAGTGTTGCTTCTTTGCATGCATCAAATGAATTGTTTCTGGCTATATGCATCCATGCATTAGTTTGAGAGGGGTGGAAATGGGACACTTGGGTGAAACAAAACTGCCCCAAAAGTACCCCCCCCACTTTAAATACAGTTTTTTCTAAGTCAATTTGGTACATTTCTCTGATCCGATTTGAAATTCTCAAAACTTCTTGTTCAATCCTTACATCCTTGTGTCACGTGTGCACATCAAACAAGCATTTTCTCATTTCTTTGACAAGTTGCAAATGCTTTGGTACATCCATGCAAATGATTATGACAAAATTCTGTGCAGATTCCTACATTATCAATTGCTTATGTCATGTTGATCAAAATGCATTATAATGGGTCTCTGTAGAATAGTATAATCCCCACGACATTTAAGCACTAGTTTTACAATATACAGTAAGTATACTTTAAGTAAACGGTGGCATTTTATTTTACTCAATTTAGTGTTTTGCATTGCTATATTCTTTCCACATAGGACTGCAAGACAACTTCACTGTGTTGCAGACGGCCCCTTTTCACACCTAAACAGTCTTTTGACACTCTCTACAGGGATCTCATCCCTGAACAAGAGAGGGGGCAGATTGGAGATGACCTGCCAAAGTACGTGTTAGTTTGGGACAATGTCAGTTTCCATCGCTCCAACATCATCAGGCAATGGTTTGCGGCCCACAACAGGATGCTGGTGGAGTTCCTCTCACCCTACTCAACCACGTTGAGGAATTTTTCTCAGCATGAAGATTAAAAGTATATGATCGCCAGCCTTATACACAGATGACCCTTCTGGCTGCCATGGATGTAACGTGTGATGACATCACAGCTGATGTCTGCAGAGGCTGGATTAGACACTCTGAAAGAAGTTTTTCACGCTGTATCGCAAGAGAAGATATTTGTTGTGATGTGGATGAGAATCCGTTGCCCAAAAGACAGGAACGTCAGGAGGTGTAGGAAGACTGCACTGTAATTCCACTGCACTGCATGTACAGTTTTCCCTAAGGAGATTGTCTTATGTTTAGATTTCTACATTTGTTTGTGCTATGCAGTGCTGTCTTTTCCTGTCTGCATCACAATGACACTGTCTGTCAATAAATTATTGTACAAACAGTAAAAGCGTTAACGTGAATCATGTGCCGTCTCTTGCAATCAAACAATCAAAGCCAGAAATGCACTTACTGTTTTGCAAATGACAAGGATGATTCGAGAAATGCTCCACTCATCACTCTCAGGTCACTCCGCTGCACACGTCTGATCACTTCTTTGTCACCCCCGACCTCACCGCTCCAGACAACGCAGATGTCTTACCGCTGGTCACTTTCCGGCGCTACCTACGGTCCCTCCCTCCTGCTTTTCCTCTGCTGTCTTGTCTGCACTCCTCCCCTCTGAGGAGCTCTCTCTTTTGAATACCAACAGTGCCACAGACACTCTGTGTTCCACGCTTACATCCTGCTTGGACAACATAGGCCCTCTTACATCTGGACCAGCCCGTGCATCCCTGTCTGCCCCCTGGTTATCGGATGTATTACGTGAGCATCGCACCAGCCTCCGGTCAGCTGAGAGCAAATGGCACAAGTCAAAAGACCATACTGACCTCTCTCTCTCTACTTTCTCCGTTGACGTCACCTCTGCAAAAACTGATTATAACCACTCGAAGATCAGCAACTCTCCTGACTCTCGCACACTCTTAAAAACCTTCTCTGCTCTCCTCTGTCCGCCTGCTCCCACACCTTCATCAGAGTTAACGGCTGATGATTTTGCATCGTTCTTCGTAAAGAAAACTACCGCCATCAACAGCCAATTTTCTACGCCACCATCACCCGCCTTTTCTCCTATGTCTGAAGATGATGTTTCCAAGGTCATTGGTTCCAACCACCCTACCACCTGCCCACTGGATCCCATCCCCACCCATCTCCTCCATGCCATCTCTCCAGCAGTTGTGCCTGGTCTGACCCGCATTATCAACTCTTTGCTCACCACTGGGACATTTCCCACTGCTTTCAAAGAGGCCTGCATCACACCGCTACTGAAGAAACTCACTCTCAACCTTACACTGCTAGAACACTACAGGCCGGTATAGTGTGTGAAAATGCATATCTTCCGTCAAAATGTAGATGACTGATTTTAACCTCTTATTATTTTCTGTCTTCTTAAAAAAGTATTTTTTTACTTACCTCACTATTCTTAGCTTTGTATACTGTGCTAGGCTTTAATGGACTGGATTTAATTAACTTATGCATTTTGTTGCCTATATTGTTATAATTGCTTCCAATGTTTCCTCGTCTGTAAGTCGCTTTGGATAAAAACGTCTGCTAAATGACTAAATGTAAATTTTATGAAATGTGTAATGTCATGTGTAATGTGTAATGTGTAGTGTGTGGCCTTGAAATTTTAGCATGTCTAAGTAATCTTGAATAAATGCTTCTTGAGACACACAGTGTTGCTTCTTTGCATGCATCAAATGAATTGTTTCTGGCTAAACGTACAAAAAAGTATGAGCATATTAGCCCGGTTCTGTCAACCTTGCACTGGTTACCTATAAAGCATCACATAAATTTTAAAATCTTGCTTATTACCTATAAAGCCTTGCATGGTTTAGCTCCTCACTACTTGAGAGAACTTCTAACGTATTATAGTCCATCACGTGCACTACGCTCTCAGGCGTCAGGTCAGTTGGTAATACCTAGAATTTCAAAATCAAGTGCAGGCGGCAGATCCTTTTCTTATCTAGCGCCTAAACTTTGGAACAGTCTTCCCTGCAATATCCGGGAGGCGGACACACTCTGTCAGTTTAAATCTAGACTAAAGACGCATCTTTTTAATCTTGCATACACTACATTATCATAATATATGTATTTCAAAGATCTAGGCTGCACTAGTTAGATCAACCGGAACCAGGGACACTTCCAATAACAACTGATGCATTTGTTGCATCAAATAGTGCAGAACAGTACTCTACTCTCAGCCAGTCTTGTCTCATTGTTCCAAGGTTACAAGAGCGGAGCGGGCAGGGCGCAATCCATTCCTAGACCTGACAAATGCTGGACGAAGGAAGTGACGTCCCTACAAAACTTCAGCCACTATTAGATTATTAATGATAATTTTAAATCTAATTTTTTTTATTTTCGCCTTGTTGTGCAAGCACTGTTGAGCTTGTGCAGAGGCTGCAGTTTTTGCCAGAGGGGAACTGGAATCCCCTGGTTAGGCCTGGTTTCCCTCCGAGGTTTTTTTTCTCCTCCAATGGAGTTTTGGGTTCCTCGCCACCGTTTGCATACTGTTTTGCACTGTTTTGCCTGGCCGGGGGGGCTGCTAGAATTTGTTAGTCTTATTTAATTAACACTGCATATAGGAATTTATTGTGTGTCTGATATTTGACCTGTGTTTTGAATTCCATAACCTTTCATGTTTTACTTATAGTCATTTTTTCTTGTACAGCTGCTTTGTAACAATGAAAATTGTAAAAAGCGCTATATAAATAAAGCTGACTTGACTTGACTTGACTAAATGCATCCATGCATTAGTTTGAGAGGGGTGGAAATGGGACACTTTGGTGAAACAAAACTGTCCCAAAAGTACCCCCCCCACTTTAAATACAGTTTTTTCAAAGTCAATTTGGTACATTTCTCTGATCCGATTTGAAATTCTCAAAACTTCTTGTTCAATCCCTACATCCTTGTGTCACGTGTGCACATCAAACAAGCATTTTCTCATTTCTTTGAACAAGTTGCAAATGCTTTGGTACATCCATGCAAATGATTATGACTAAATTCTGTGTAGATTCCTACATTATCAATTGCTTATGTCATGTTGATCAAAATGCATTATAATGGGTCTCTGTAGAATAGTATAATCCCCACGACATTTAAGCACTAGTTTTACAATATACAGTAAGTATACTTTAAGTAAACGGTGGCATTTTATTTTACTCAATTTAGTGTTTTGCATTGCTATATTCTTTCCACATAGGACTGCAAGACAACTTCACTGTGTTGCAGACGGCCCCTTTTCACACCTAAACAGTCTTTTGACACTCTCTACAGGGATCTCATCCCTGAACAAGAGAGGGGGCAGATTGGAGATGACCTGCCAAAGTACGTGTTAGTTTGGGACAATGTCAGTTTCCATCGCTCCAACATCATCAGGCAATGGTTTGCAGCCCACAACAGGATGCTGGTGGAGTTCCTCTCACCCTACTCAACCCCGTTGAGGAATTTTTCTCAGCATGAAGATTAAAAGTATATGATGGCCAGCCGCATAAACAGATGACCCTTCTGGCTGCCTTGGATGTAAAGTGTGATGACATCACAGCTGATGCCTGCAGAGGCTGGATTAGACACTCTGAAAGATGATTTTCACGCTGTATCGCAAGAGAAGATATTTGTTGTGATGTGGATGAGAATCCGTTGCCCAAAAGACAGGAACGTCAGGAGGTGTAGGAAGACTGCACTGTAATTCCACTGCACTGCATGTACAGTTTTCCCTAAGGAGATTGTCTTATGTTCAGATTTCTACATTTGTTTGTGCTATGCAGTGCTGTCTTTTCCTGTCTGCATCACAATGACACTGTCTGTCAATAAATTATTGTAAAAACAGTAAAAGCGTAAATGTGACTCATGTGCCGTCTCTTGCAATCAAACAATCAAAACCAGAAATGCACTTACTGTTTTGCAAATGACAAGGATGATTCGAGAAATGCTCCACTCATCACTCTCAGTTCACTCCGCTGCACACGTCTGATCACTTCTTTATCATCCCCGACCTCACCGCTCCAGACAACGCAGATGTCTTACCGCATGTCACTTTCCGGCGCTACCTACGGTCCCTCCCTCCTGCTTTTCCTCTGCTGTCTTGTCTGCACTCCCCCCCTCTGAGGAGCTCTCTCTTTTGAATACCAACTGTGCCACAGACACTCTGTGTTCCACGCTTACATCCTGCTTGGACAACATATGCCCTCTTACATCTGGACCAGCCCGTGCATCCCTGTCTGCCCCCTGGTTATCGGATGTACCACGTGAGCATCGCACCAGCCTCCGGTCAGCTGAGAGAAAATGGCACAATTCAAAAGACCATACTGACCTCTCTCTCTCTACCAGTCTCTTCTCTCTACTTTCTCCGTTGACGTCACCTCTGCAAAAACTGATTATAACCACTCGAAGATCAGCAACTCTCCTGACTCTCGCACACTCTTAAAAACCTTCTCTGCTCTCCTCTGTCCGCCTGCTCCCACACCTTCATCGCAGTTAACGGCTGATGATTTTGCATCGTTCTTCGTAAAGAAAACTACCACCATCAACAGCCAATTTTCTACGCCACCATCACCCGCCTTTTCTCCTATGTCTGAAGATGATGTTTCCAAGGTCATTGGTTCCAACCACCCTACCACCTGCCCACTGGATCCCATCCCCACCCATCTCCTCCATGCCATCTCTCCAGCAGTTGTGCCTGGTCTGACCCGCATCATCAACTCTTTGCTCACCACTGGGACATTTCCCACTGCTTTCAAAGAGGCCTGCATCACACCGCTACTGAAGAAACTCACTCTCAACCTTACACTGCTAGAACACTACAGGCCGGTGTAGTGTGTGAAAATGCATATCTTCCGTCAAAATGTAGATGACTGATTTTAACCTCTTATTATTTTCTGTCTTCTTAAAAAATTATTTTTTTACCTACCTCACTATTCTTAGCTTTGTATACTGTGCTAGGCTTTAATGGACTGGATTTAATTAACTTATGCATTTTGTTGCCTATATTGTTATAATTGCTTCCAATGTTTCCTCGTCTGTAAGTCGCTTTGGATAAAAACGTCTGCTAAATGACTAAATGTAAATTTTATGAAATGTGTAATGTCATGTGTAATGTGTAATGTGTAGTGTGTGGCCTTGAAATTTTAGCATGTCTACGTAATCATGAATAAATGCTTCTTGAGACACACAGTGTTGCTTCTTTGCATGCATCAAATGAATTGTTTCTGGCTATATGCATCCATGCATTAGTTTGAGAGGGGTGGAAATGGGACACTTGGGTGAAACAAAACTGCCCCAAAAGTACCCCCCCACTTTAAATACAGTTTTTTCTAAGTCAATTTGGTACATTTCTCTGATCCGATTTGAAATTCTCAAAACTTCTTGTTCAATCCTTACATCCTTGTGTCACGTGTGCACATCAAACAAGCATTTTCTCATTTCTTTGAACAAGTTGCAAAATGCTTTGGTACATCCATGCAAATGATTATGACTAAATTCTGTGCAGATTCCTACATTATCAATTGCTTATGTCATGTTGATCAAAATGCATTATAATGGGTCTCTGTAGAATAGTATAATCCCCACGACATTTAAGCACTAGTTTTACAATATACAGTAAGTATACTTTAAGTAAACGGTGGCATTTTATTTTACTCAATTTAGTGTTTTGCATTGCTATATTCTTTCCACATAGGACTGCAAGACAACTTCACTGTGTTGCAGACGGCCCCTTTTCACACCTAAACAGTCTTTTGACACTCTCTACAGGGATCTCATCCCTGAACAAGAGAGGGGGCAGATTGGAGATGACCTGCCAAAGTACGTGTTAGTTTGGGACAATGTCAGTTTCCATCGCTCCAACATCATCAGGCAATGGTTTGCGGCCCACAACAGGATGCTGGTGAAGTTCCTCTCACCCTACTCAACCCCGTTGAGGAATTTTTCTCAGCATGAAGATTAAAAGTATATGATGGCCAGCCGCATACACAGATGACCCTTCTGGCTGCCTTGGATGTAACGTGTGATGACATCACAGCTGATGCCTGCAGAGGCTGGATTAGACACTCTGAAAGATGATTTTCACGCTGTATCGCAAGAGAAGATATTTGTTGTGATGTGGATGAGAATCCGTTGCCCAAAAGACAGGAACGTCAGGAGGTGTAGGAAGACTGCACTGTAATTCCACTGCACTGCATGTACAGTTTTCCCTAAGGAGATTGTCTTATGTTCAGATTTCTACATTTGTTTGTGCTATGCAGTGCTGTCTTTTCCTGTCTGCATCACAATGACACTGTCTGTCAATAAATTATTGTACAAACAGTAAAAGCGTAAATGTGACTCATGTGCCGTCTCTTGCAATCAAACAATCAAAACCAGAAATGCACTTACTGTTTTGCAAATGACAAGGATGATTCGAGAAATGCTCCACTCATCACTCTCAGTTCACTCCGCTGCACACGTCTGATCACTTCTTTATCACCCCCGACCTCACCGCTCCAGACAACGCAGATGTCTTACCGCTGGTCACTTTCCGGCGCTACCTACGGTCCCTCCCTCCTGCTTTTCCTCTGCTGTCTTGTCTGCACTCCCCCCCTCTGAGGAGCTCTCTCTTTTGAAAACCAACTGTGCCACAGACACTCTGTGTTCCACGCTTACATCCTGCTTGGACAACATATGCCCTCTTACATCTGGACCAGCCCGTGCATCCCTGTCTGCCCCCTGGTTATCGGATGTACCACGTGAGAATCGCACCAGCCTCCGGTCAGCTGAGAGAAAATGGCACAATTCAAAAGACCATACTGACCTCTCTCTCTCTACCAGTCTCTTCTCTCTACTTTCTCCGTTGACGTCACCTCTGCAAAAACTGATTATAACCACTCGAAGATCAGCAACTCTCCTGACTCTCGCACACTCTTAAAAACCTTCTCTGCTCTCCTCTGTCCGCCTGCTCCCACACCTTCATCGGAGTTAACGGCTGATGATTTTGCATCGTTCTTCGTAAAGAAAACTACCGCCATCAACAGCCAATTTTCTACGCCACCATCACCCGCCTTTTCTCCTATGTCTGAAGATTATGTTTCCAAGGTCATTGGTTCCAACCACCCTACCACCTGCCCACTGGATCCCATCCCCACCCATCTCCTCCATGCCATCTCTCCAGCAGTTGTGCCTGGTCTGACCCGCATCATCAACTCTTTGCTCACCACTGGGACATTTCCCACTGCTTTCAAAGAGGCCTGCATCACACCGCTACTGAAGAAACTCACTCTCAACCTTACACTGCTAGAACACTACAGGCCGGTGTAGTTTGTGAAAATGCATATCTTCCGTCAAAATGTAGATGACTGATTTTAACCTCTTATTATTTTCTGTCTTCTTAAAAAATTATTTTTTTACTTACCTCACTATTCTTAGCTTTGTATACTGTGCTAGGCTTTAATGGACTGGATTTAATTAACTTATGCATTTTGTTGCCTATGTTGTTATAATTGCTTCCAATGTTTCCTCGTCTGTAAGTCGCTTTGGATAAAAACGTCTGCTAAATGACTAAATGTAAATTTTATGAAATGTGTAATGTCATGTGTAATGTGTAGTGTGTGGCCTTGAAATTTTAGCATGTCTACGTAATCATGAATAAATGCTTCTTGAGACACACAGTGTTGCTTCTTTGCATGCATCAAATGAATTGTTTCTGGCTATATGCATCCATGCATTAGTTTGAGAGGGGTGGAAATGGGACACTTGGGTGAAACAAAACTGCCCCAAAAGTACCCCCCCCACTTTAAATACAGTTTTTTCTAAGTCAATTTGGTACATTTCTCAGATCCGATTTGAAATTCTCAAAACTTCTTGTTCAATCCTTACATCCTTGTGTCACGTGTGCACATCAAACAAGCATTTTCTCATTTCTTTGAACAAGTTGCAAATGCTTTGGTACATCCATGCAAATGATTATGACAAAATTCTGTGCAGATTCCTACATTATCAATTGCTTATGTCATGTTGATCAAAATGCATTATAATGGGTCTCTGTAGAATAGTATAATCCCCACGACATTTAAGCACTAGTTTTACAATATACAGTAAGTATACTTTAAGTAAACAGTGGCATTTTATTTTACTCAATTTAGTGTTTTGCATTGCTATATTCTTTCCACATAGGACTGCAAGACAACTTCACTGTGTTGCAGACGGAACCTTTTCACACCTAAACAGTCTTTTGACACTCTCTACAGGGATCTCATCCCTGAACAAGAGAGGGGGCAGATTGGAGATGACCTGCCAAAGTACGTGTTAGTTTGGGACAATGTCAGTTTCCATCGCTCCAACATCATCAGGCAATGGTTTGCGGCCCACAACAGGATGCTGGTGGAGTTCCTCTCACCCTACTCAACCACGTTGAGGAATTTTTCTCAGCATGAAGATTAAAAGTATATGATCGCCAGCCGCATACACAGATGACCCTTCTGGCTGCCATGGATGTAACGTGTGATGACATCACAGCTGATGCCTGCAGAGGCTGGATTAGACACTCTGAAAGATGATTTTCACGCTGTATCGCAAGAGAAGATATTTGTTGTGATGTGGATGAGAATCCGTTGCCCAAAAGACAGGAACGTCAGGAGGTGTAGGAAGACTGCACTGTAATTCCACTGCACTGCATGTACAGTTTTCCCTAAGGAGATTGTCTTATGTTCAGATTTCTACATTTGTTTGTGCTATGCAGTGCTGTCTTTTCCTGTCTGCATCACAATGACACTGTCTGTCAATAAATTATTGTAAAAACAGTAAAAGCGTTAACGTGACTCATGTGCCGTCTCTTGCAATCAAACAATCAAAACCAGAAATGCACTTACTGTTTTGCAAATGACAAGGATGATTCGAGAAATGCTCCACTCATCACTCTCAGTTCACTCCGCTGCACACGTCTGATCACTTCTTTGTCACCCCCGAACTCACCGCTCCAGACAACGCAGATGTCTTACCGCTGGTCACTTTCCGGCGCTATCTACGGTCCCTCCCTCCTGCTTTTCCTCTGCTGTCTTGTCTGCACTCCCCCCCTCTGAGGAGCTCTCTCTTTTGAATACCAACAGTGCCACAGACACTCTGTGTTCCACGCTTACATCCTGCTTGGACAACGTATGCCCTCTTACATCTGGACCAGCCCGTGAATCCCTGTCTGCCCCCTGGTTATCGGATGTACCACGTGAGCATCGCAACAGCCTCCGGTCAGCTGAGAGAAAATGGCACAAGTCAAAAGACCATACTGACCTCTCTCTCTCTACTTTCTCCGTTGACGTCACCTCTGCAAAAACTGATTATAACCACTCGAAGATCAGCAACTCTCCTGACTCTCGCACACTCTTAAAAACCTTCTCTGCTCTCCTCTGTCCGCCTGCTCCCACACCTTCATCGGAGTTAACGGCTGATGATTTTGCATCGTTCTTCGTAAAGAAAACTACCGCCATCAACAGCCAATTTTCTAGGCCACCATCACCCGCCTTTTCTCCTATGTCTGAAGATGATGTTTCCAAGGTCATTGGTTCCAACCACCCTACCACCTGCCCACTGGATCCCATCCCCACCCATCTCCTCCATGCCATCTCTCCAGCAGTTGTGCCTGGTCTGACCCGCATCATCAACTCTTTGCTCACCACTGGGACATTTCCCACTGCTTTCAAAGAGGCCTGCATCACACCGCTACTGAAGAAACTCACTCTCAACCTTACACTGCTAGAACACTACAGGCCGGTGTAGTGTGTGAAAATGCATATCTTCCGTCAAAATGTAGATGACTGATTTTAACCTCTTATTATTTTCTGTCTTCTTAAAAAATTATTTTTTTACTTACCTCACTATTCTTAGCTTTGTATACTGTGCTAGGCTTTAATGGACTGGATTTAATTAACTTATGCATTTTGTTGCCTATATTGTTATAATTGCTTCCAATGTTTCCTCGTCTGTAAGTCGCTTTGGATAAAAACGTCTGCTAAATGACTAAATGTAAATTTTATGAAATGTGTAATGTCATGTGTAATGTGTAATGTGTAGTGTGTGGCCTTGAAATTTTAGCATGTCTACGTAATCATGAATAAATGCCTCTTCAGACACACAGTGTTGCTTCTTTGCATGCATCAAATTAATTGTTTCTGGCTATATGCATCCATGCATTAGTTTGAGAGGGATGGAAATGGGACACTTGGGTGAAACAAAACTGCCCCAAAAGTACCCCCCCCACTTTAAATACAGTTTTTTCTAAGTCAATTTGGTACATTTCTCTGATCCGATTTGAAATTCTCAAAACTTCTTGTTCAATCCTTACATCCTTGTGTCACGTGTGCACATCAAACAAGCATTTTCTCATTTCTTTGAACAAGTTGCAAATGCTTTGGTACATCCATGCAAATGATTATGACAAAATTCTGTGCAGATTCCTACATTATCAATTGCTTATGTCATGTTGATCAAAATGCATTATAATGGGTCTCTGTAGAATAGTATAATCCCCACGACATTTAAGCACTAGTTTTACAATATACAGTAAGTATACTTTAAGTAAACGGTGGCATTTTATTTTACTCAATTTAGTGTTTTGCATTGCTATATTCTTTCCACATAGGACTGCAAGTCAACTTCACTGTGTTGCAGACGGCCCCTTTTCACACCTAAACAGTCTTTTGACACTCTCTACAAGGATCTCATCCCTGAACAAGAGAGGGGGCAGATTGGAGATGACCTGCCAAAGTACGTGTTAGTTTGGGACAATGTCAGTTTCCATCGCTCCAACATCATCAGGCAATGGTTTGCGGCCCACAACAGGATGCTGGTGGAGTTCCTCTCACCCTACTCAACCCCGTTGAGGAATTTTTCTCAGCATGAAGATTAAAAGTATATTATGGCCAGCCGCATACACAGATGACCCTTCTGGCTGCCTTGGATGTAACGTGTGATGACATCACAGCTGATGCCTGCAGAGGCTGGATTAGACACTCTGAAAGATGATTTTCACGCTGTATCGCAAGAGAAGATATTTGTTGTGATGTGGATGAGAATCCGTTGCCCAAAAGACAGGAACGTCAGGAGGTGTAGGAAGACTGCACTGTAATTCCACTGCACTGCATGTACAGTTTTCCCTAAGGAGATTGTCTTATGTTCAGATTTCTACATTTGTTTGTGCTATGCAGTGCTGTCTTTTCCTGTCTGCATCACAATGACACTGTCTGTCAATAAATTACTGTACAAACAGTAAAAGCGTTAACGTGAATCATGTGCCGTCTCTTGCAATCAAACAATCAAAACCAGAAATGCACTTACTGTTTTGCAAATGACAAGGATGATTCGAGAAATGCTCCACTCATCACTCTCAGGTCACTCCGCTGCACACGTCTGATCACTTCTTTGTCACCCCCAACCTCACCGCTCCAGACAACGCAGATGTCTTACCGCTGGTCACTTTCCGGCGCTACCTACGGTCCCTCCCTCCTGCTTTTCCTCTGCTGTCTTGTCTGCACTCCCCCCCTCTGAGGAGCTCTCTCTTTTGAAAACCAACAGTGCCACAGACACTCTGTGTTCCACGCTTACATCCTGCTTGGACAACATATGCCCTCTTACATCTGGACCAGCCCGTGAATCCCTGTCTGCCCCCTGGTTATCGGATGTACCACGTGAGCATCGCACCAGCCTCCGGTCAGCTGAGAGAAAATGGCACAAGTCAAAAGACCATACTGACCTCTCTCTCTCTACTTTCTCCGTTGACGTCACCTCTGCAAAAACTGATTATAACCACTCGAAGATCAGCAACTCTCCTGACTCTTGCACACTCTTAAAAACCTTCTCTGCTCTCCTCTGTCCGCCTGCTCCCACACCTTCATCGGAGTTAACGGCTGATGATTTTGCATCGTTCTTCGTAAAGAAAACTACCGCCTTCAACAGCCAATTTTCTACGCCACCATCACCCGCCTTTTCTCCTATGTCTGAAGATGATGTTTCCAAGGTCATTGGTTCCAACCACCCTACCACCTGCCCACTGGATCCCATCCCCACCCATCTCCTCTATGCCATCTCTCCAGCAGTTGTGCCTGGTCTGACCCGCATCATCAACTCTTTGCTCACCACTGGGACATTTCCCACTGCTTTCAAAGAGGCCTGCATCACACCGCTACTGAAGAAACTCACTCTCAACCTTACACTGCTAGAACACTACAGGCCGGTGTAGTGTGTGAAAATGCATATCTTCCGTCAAAATGTAGATGACTGATTTTAACCTCTTATTATTTTCTGTCTTCTTAAAAAATTATTTTTTTACTTACCTCACTATTCTTAGCTTTGTATACTGTGCTAGGCTTTAATGGACTGGATTTAATTAACTTATGCATTTTGTTGCCTATATTGTTATAATTGCTTCCAATGTTTCCTCGTCTGTAAGTCGCTTTGGATAAAAACGTCTGCTAAATGACTTAATGTAAATTTTATGAAATGTGTAATGTCATGTGTAATGTGTAATGTGTAGTGTGTGGCCTTGAAATTTTAGCATGTCTACGTAATCATGAATAAATGCTTCTTGAGACACACAGTGTTGCTTCTTTGCATGCATCAAATGAATTGTTTCTGGCTATATGCATCCATGCATTAGTTTGAGAGGGGTGGAAATGGGACACTTGGGTGAAACAAAACTGCCCCAAAAGTACCCCCCCCACTTTAAATACAGTTTTTTCTAAGTCAATTTGGTACATTTCTCAGATCCGATTTGAAATTCTCAAAACTTCTTGTTCAATCCTTACATCCTTGTGTCACGTGTGCACATCAAACAAGCATTTTCTCATTTCTTTGAACAAGTTGCAAATGCTTTGGTACATCCATGCAAATGATTATGACAAAATTCTGTGCAGATTCCTACATTATCAATTGCTTATGTCATGTTGATCAAAATCCATTATAAAGGGTCTCTGTAGAACAGTATAATCCCCACGACATTTAAGCACTAGTTTTACAATATACAGTAAGTATACTTTAAGTAAACAGTGGCATTTTATTTTACTCAATTTAGTGTTTTGCATTGCTATATTCTTTCCACATAGGACTGCAAGACAACTTCACTGTGTTGCAGACGGCCCCTTTTCACACCTAAACAGTCTTTTGACACTCTCTACAGGGATCTCATCCCTGAACAAGAGAGGGGGCAGATTGGAGATGACCTGCCAAAGTACGTGTTAGTTTGGGACAATGTCAGTTTCCATCGCTCCAACATCATCAGGCAATGGTTTGCGGCCCACAACAGGATGCTGGTGGAGTTCCTCTCACCCTACTCAACCACGTTGAGGAATTTTTCTCAGCATGAAGATTAAAAGTATATGATCGCCAGCCGCATACACAGATGACCCTTCTGGCTGCCATGGATGTAACGTGTGATGACATCACAGCTGATGCCTGCAGAGGCTGGATTAGACACTCTGAAAGATGATTTTCACGCTGTATCGCAAGAGAAGATATTTGTTGTGATGTGGATGAGAATCCGTTGCCCAAAAGACAGGAACGTCAGGAGATGTAGGAAGACTGCACTGTAATTCCACTGCACTGCATGTACAGTTTTCCCTAAGGAGATTGTCTTATGTTCAGATTTCTACGTTTGTTTGTGCTATGCAGTGCTGTCTTTTCCTGTCTGCATCACAATGACACTGTCTGTCAATAAATTATTGTACAAACAGTAAAAGCGTTAACGTGAATCATGTGCCGTCTCTTGCAATCAAACAATCAAAACCAGAAATGCACTTACTGTTTTGCAAATGACAAGGATGATTCGAGAAATGCTCCACTCATCACTCTCAGGTCACTCCGCTGCACACGTCTGATCACTTTTTTGTCACCCCCGACCTCACCGCTCCAGACAACGCAGATGTCTTACCGCTGGTCACTTTCCGGCGCTACCTACGGTCCCTCCCTCCTGCTTTTCCTCTGCTGTCTTGTCTGCACTCCCCCCCTCTGTGGAGCTCTCTCTTTTGAATACCAACAGTGCCACAGACACTCTGTGTTCCATGCTTACATCCTGCTTGGACAACATATGCCCTCTTACATCTGGACCAGCCCGTGCATCCCTGTCTGCCCCCTGGTTATCGGATGTACCACGTGAGCATCGCACCAGCCTCCGGTCAGCTGAGAGAAAATGGCACAAGTCAAAAGACCATACTGACCTCTCTCTCTCTACTTTCTCCGTTGACGTCACCTCTGCAAAAACTGATTATAACCACTCGAAGATCAGCAACTCTCCTGACTCTCGCACACTCTTAAAAACCTTCTCTGCTCTCCTCTGTCCGCCTGCTCCCACACCTTCATCCGAGTTAACGGCTGATGATTTTGCATCGTTCTTCGTAAAGAAAACTACCGCCATCAACAGCCAATTTTCTACGCCACCATCACCCGCCTTTTCTCCTATGTCTGAAGATGATGTTTCCAAGGTCATTGGTTCCAACCACCCTACCACCTGCCCACTGGATCCCATCCCCACCCATCTCCTCCATGCCATCTCTCCAGCAGTTGTGCCTGGTCTGACCCGCATCATCAACTCTTTGCTCACCACTGGGACATTTCCCACTGCTTTCAAAGAGGCCTGCATCACACCGCTACTGAAGAAACTCACTCTCAACCTTACACTGCTAGAACACTACAGGCCGGTGTAGTGTGTGAAAATGCATATCTTCCGTCAAAATGTAGATGACTGATTTTAACCTCTTATTATTTTCTGTCTTCTTAAAAAAATATTTTTTTACTTACCTCACTATTCTTAGCTTTGTATACTGTGCTAGGCTTTAATGGACTGGATTTAATTAACTTATGCATTTTGTTGCCTATATTGTTATAATTGCTTCCAATGTTTCCTCGTCTGTAAGTCGCTTTGGATAAAAACGTCTGCTAAATTACTAAATGTAAATTTTATGAAATGTGTAATGTCATGTGTAATGTGTAATGTGTAGTGTGTGGCCTTGAAATTTTAGCATGTCTACGTAATCATGAATAAATGCTTCTTGAGACACACAGTGTTGCTTCTTTGCATGCATCAAATGAATTGTTTCTGGCTATATGCATCCATGCATTAGTTTGAGAGGGGTGGAAATGGGACACTTGGATGAAACAAAACTGCCCCAAAAGTAACCCCCCCACTTTAAATAGAGTTTTTTTCTAAGTCAATTTGGTACATTTCCCTGATCCGATTTGAAATTTCTTAAAACTTCTTGTTCAATCCTTACATCATTGTGTCACGTGTGCACATCAAAC
Source organism: Barbatula barbatula (assembly GCF_947034865.1). Lineage (NCBI taxonomy): Eukaryota > Metazoa > Chordata > Actinopteri > Cypriniformes > Nemacheilidae > Barbatula > Barbatula barbatula. The sequence continues at coordinate 11,169,720 of NC_136765.1, read as the reverse complement.
AAGCATTTTCTCATTTCTTTGAACAAGTTGCAAATGCTTTGGTACATCCATGCAAATGATTATGACAAAATTCTGTGCAGATTCCTACATTATCAATTGCTTATGTCATGTTGATCAAAATGCATTATAATGGGTCTCTGTAGAATAGTATAATCCCCACGACATTTAAGCACTTGTTTTACAATATACAGTAAGTATACTTTAAGTAAACAGTGGCATTTTATTTTACTCAATTTAGTGTTTTGCATTGCTATATTCTTTCCACATAGGACTGCAAGACAACTTCACTGTGTTGCAGACGGCCCCTTTTCACACCTAAAAAGTCTTTTGACACTCTCTACAGGGATCTCATCCCTGAACAAGAGAGGGGGCAGATTGGAGATGACCTGCCAAAGTACGTGTTAGTTTGGGACAATGTCAGTTTCCATCGCTCCAACATCATCAGGCAATGGTTTGCGGCCCACAACAGGATGCTGGTGGAGTTCCTCTCACCCTACTCAACCACGTTGAGGAATTTTTCTCAGCATGAAGATTAAAAGTATATGATCGCCAGCCTTATACACAGATGACCCTTCTGGCTGCCATGGATGTAACGTGTGATGACATCACAGCTGATGTCTGCAGAGGCTGGATTAGACACTCTGAAAGATGATTTTCACGCTGTATCGCAAGAGAAGATATTTGTTGTGATGTGGATGAGAATCCGTTGCCCAAAAGACAGGAACGTCAGGAGGTGTAGGAAGACTGCACTGTAATTCCACTGCACTGCATGTACAGTTTTCCCTAAGGAGATTGTCTTATGTTTAGATTTCTACATTTGTTTGTGCTATGCAGTGCTGTCTTTTCCTGTCTGCATCACAATGACACTGTCTGTCAATAAATTATTGTACAAACAGTAAAAGCGTTAACGTGAATCATGTGCCGTCTCTTGCAATCAAACAATCAAAACCAGAAATGCACTTACTGTTTTGCAAATGACAAGGATGATTCGAGAAATGCTCCACTCATCACTCTCAGGTCACTCCGCTGCACACGTCTGATCACTTCTTTGTCACCCCCGACCTCACCGCTCCAGACAACGCAGATGTCTTACCGCTGGTCACTTTCCGGCGCTACCTACGGTCCCTCCCTCCTGCTTTTCCTCTGCTGTCTTGTCTGCACTCCCCCCTCTGAGGAGCTCTCTCTTTTGAATACCAACAGTGCCACAGACACTCTGTGTTCCACGCTTACATCCTGCTTGGACAACATATGCCCTCTTACATCTGGACCAGCCCGTGCATCCCTGTCTGCCCCCTGGTTATCGGATGTACCACGTGAGCATCGCACCAGCCTCCGGTCAGCTGAGAGCAAATGGCACAAGTCAAAAGACCATACTGACCTCTCTCTCTCTACTTTCTCCGTTGACGTCACCTCTGCAAAAACTGATTATAACCACTCGAAGATCAGCAACTCTCCTGACTCTCGCACACTCTTAAAAACCTTCTCTGCTCTCCTCTGTCCGCCTGCTCCCACACCTTCATCGGAGTTAACGGCTGATGATTTTGCATCGTTCTTCGTAAAGAAAACTACCGCCATCAACAGCCAATTTTCTACGCCACCATCACCCGCCTTTTCTCCTATGTCTGAAGATGATGTTTCCAAGGTCATTGGTTCCAACCACCCTACCACCTGCCCACTGGATCCCATCCCCACCCATCTCCTCCATGCCATCTCTCCAGCAGTTGTGCCTGGTCTGACCCGCATCATCAACTCTTTGCTCACCACTGGGACATTTCCCACTGCTTTCAAAGAGGCCTGCATCACACCGCTACTGAAGAAACTCACTCTCAACCTTACACTGCTAGAACACTACAGGCCGGTGTAGTGTGTGAAAATGCATATCTTCCGTCAAAATGTAGATGACTGATTTTAACCTCTTATTATTTTCTGTCTTCTTAAAAAAAAATTTTTTTACTTACCTCACTATTCTTAGCTTTGTATACTGTGCTAGGCTTTAATGGACTGGATTTAATTAACTTATGCATTTTGTTGCCAATATTGTTATAATTGCTTCCAATGTTTCCTCGTCTGTAAGTCGCTTTGGATAAAAACGTCTGCTAAATGACTAAATGTAAATTTTATGAAATGTGTAATGTCATGTGTAATGTGTAATGTGTAGTGTGTGGCCTTGAAATTTTAGCATGTCTACGTAATCATGAATAAATGCTTCTTGAGACACACAGTGTTGCTTCTTTGCATGCATCAAATGAATTGTTTCTGGCTATATGCATCCATGCATTAGTTTGAGAGGGGTGGAAATGGGACACTTGGATGAAACAAAACTGCCCCAAAAGTAACCCCCCCACTTTAAATAGAGTTTTTTCTAAGTCAATTTGGTACATTTCTCTGATCCGATTTGAAATTCTCAAAACTTCTTGTTCAATCCTTACATCATTGTGTCACGTGTGCACATCAAACAAGCATTTTCTCATTTCTTTGAACAAGTTGAAAATGCTTTGGTACATCCATGCAAATCATTATGACAAAATTCTGTGTAGATTCCTACATTATCAATTGCTTATGTCATGTTGATCAAAATGCATTATAATGGGTCTCTGTAGAATAGTATAATCCCCACGACATTTAAGCACTAGTTTTACAATATACAGTAAGTATACTTTAAGTAAACGGTGGCATTTTATTTTACTCAATTTAGTGTTTTGCATTGCTATATTCTTTCCACATAGGACTGCAAGACAACTTCACTGTGTTGCAGACGGCCCCTTTTCACACCTAAACAGTCTTTTGACACTCTCTACAGGGATCTCATCCCTGAACAAGAGAGGGGGCAGATTGGAGATGACCTGCCAAAGTACGTGTTAGTTTGGGACAATGTCAGTTTCCATCGCTCCAACATCATCAGGCAATGGTTTGCAGCCCACAACAGGATGCTGGTGGAGTTCCTCTCACCCTACTCAACCCCGTTGAGGAATTTTTCTCAGCATGAAGATTAAAAGTATATGATGGCCAGCCGCATACACAGATGACCCTTCTGGCTGCCTTGGATGTAACGTGTGATGACATCACAGCTGATGCCTGCAGAGGCTGGATTAGACACTCTGAAAGATGATTTTCACGCTGTATCGCAAGAGAACATATTTGTTGTGATGTGGATGAGAATCCGTTGCCCAAAAGACAGGAACGTCAGGAGGTGTAGGAAGACTGCACTGTAATTCCACTGCACTGCATGTACAGTTTTCCCTTAGGAGATTGTCTTATGTTTAGATTTCTACATTTGTTTGTGCTATGCAGTGCTGTCTTTTCCTGTCTGCATCACAATGACACTGTCTGTCAATAAATTATTGTACAAACAGTAAAAGCGTTAACGTGAATCATGTGCATTCTGTTGCAATCAAACAATCAAAACCAGAAATGCACTTACTGTTTTGCAAATGACAAGGATGATTCGAGAAATGCTCCACTCATCACTCTCAGGTAACTCCGCTGCACACGTCTGATCACTTCTTTGTCACCCCCGACCTCACCGCTCCAGACAACGCAGATGTCTTACAGCTGGTCACTTTCCGGCGCTACCTACGGTCCCTCCCTCCTGCTTTTCCTCTGCTGTCTTGTCTGCACTCCCCCCCTCTGTGGAGCTCTCTCTTTTGAATACCAACAGTGCCACAGACACTCTGTGTTCCACGCTTACATCCTGCTTGGACAACATATGCCCTCTTACATCTGGACCAGCCCGTGCATCCCTGTCTGCCCCCTGGTTATCGGATGTACCACGTGAGCATCGCACCAGCCTCCGGTCAGCAGAGAGAAAATGGCACAAGTCAAAAGACCATACTGACCTCTCTCTCTCTACTTTCTCCGTTGACGTCACCTCTGCAAAAACTGATTATAACCACTCGAAGATCAGCAACTCTCCTGACTCTCGCACACTCTTAAAAACCTTCTCTGCTCTCCTCTGTCCGCCTGCTCCCACACCTTCATCGGAGTTAACGGCTGATGATTTTGCATCGTTCTTCGTAAAGAAAACTACCGCCATCAACAGCCAATTTTCTACGCCACCATCACCCGCCTTTTCTCCTATGTCTGAAGATGATGTTTCCAAGGTCATTGGTTCCAACCACCCTACCACCTGCCCACTGGATCCCAGCCCCACCCATCTCCTCCATGCCATCTCTCCAGCAGTTGTGCCTGGTCTGACCCGCATCATCAACTCTTTGCTCACCACTGGGACATTTCCCACTGCTTTCAAAGAGGCCTGCATCACACCGCTACTGAAGAAACTCACTCTCAACCTTACACTGCTAGAACACTACAGGCCGGTGTAGTGTGTGAAAATGCATATCTTCCGTCAAAATGTAGATGACTGATTTTAACCTCTTATTATTTTCTGTCTTCTTAAAAAATTATTTTTTTACTTACCTCACTATTCTTAGCTTTGTATACTGTGCTAGGCTTTAATGGACTGGATTTAATTAAATTATGCATTTTGTTGCCTATATTGTTATAATTGCTTCCAATGATTCCTCGTCTGTAAGTCGCTTTGGATAAAAACGTCTGCTAAATGACTAAATTTAATTTTTATGAAATGTGTAATGTCATGTGTAATGTGTAATGTGTAGTGTGTGGCCTTGAAATTTTAGCATGTCTACGTAATCATGAATAAATGCTTCTTGAGACACACAGTGTTGCTTCTTTGCATGCATCAAATGAATTGTTTCTGGCTATATGCATCCATGCATTAGTTTGAGAGGGGTGGAAATGGGACACTTGGGTGAAACAAAACTGCCCCAAAAGTACCCCCCCCACTTTAAATACAGTTTTTTCTAAGTCAATTTGGTACATTTCTTTGATCCGATTTGAAATTCTCAAAACTTCTTGTTCAATCCTTACATCCTTGTGTCACGTGTGCACATCAAACAAGCATTTTCTCATTTCTTTGAACAAGTTGCAAATGCTTTGGTACATCCATGCAAATGATTATGACAAAATTCTGTGCAGATTCCTACATTATCAATTGCTTATGTCATTTTGATCAAAATGCATTATAATGGGTCTCTGTAGAATAGTATAATCCCCACGACATTTAAGCACTAGTTTTACAATATACAGTAAGTATACTTTAAGTAAACGGTGGCATTTTATTTTACTCAATTTAGTGTTTTGCATTGCTATATTCTTTCCACATAGGACTGCAAGACAACTTCACTGTGTTGCAGACGGCCCCTTTTCACACCTAAACAGTCTTTTGACACTCTCTACAGGGATCTCATCCCTGAACAAGAGAGGGGGCAGATTGGAGATGACCTGCCAAAGTACGTGTTAGTTTGGGACAATGTCAGTTTCCATCGCTCCAACATCATCAGGCAATGGTTTGCGGCCCACAACAGGATGCTGGTGGAGTTCCTCTCGCCCTACTCAACCCCGTTGAGGAATTTTTCTCAGCATGAAGATTAAAAGTATATGATGACCAGCCGCATACACAGATGACCCTTCTGGCTGCCATGGATGTAACGTGTGATGACATCACAGCTGATGCCTGCAGAGGCTGGATTAGACACTCTGAAAGATGATTTTCACGCTGTATCGCAAGAGAAGAAATTTGTTGTGATGTGGATGAGAATCCGTTGCCCAAAAGACAGGAACGTCAGGAGGTGTAGGAAGACTGCACTGTAATTCCACTGCACTGCATGTACAGTTTTCCCTAAGGAGATTGTCTTATGTTCAGATTTCTACATTTGTTTGTGCTATGCAGTGCTGTCTTTTCCTGTCCGCATCACAATGACACTGTCTGTCAATAAATTATTGTACAAACAGTAAAAGCGTTAACGTGAATCATGTGCCGTCTCTTGCAATCAAACAATCAAAACCAGAAATGCACTTACTGTTTTGCAAATGACAAGGATGATTCGAGAAATGCTCCACTCATCACTCTCAGGTCACTCTGCTGCACAAGTCTGATCACTTCTTTGTCACCCCCGACCTCACCGCTCCAGACAACGCAGATGTCTTACCGCTGGTCACTTTCCGGCTCTACCTACGGTTCCTCCCTCCTGCTTTTCGTCTGCTGTCTTGTCTGCACTCCCCCCCTCTGAGGAGCTCTCTCTTTTGAATACCAACAGTGCCACAGACACTCTGTGTTCCACGCTTACATCCTGCTTGGACAACATATGCCCTCTTACATCTGGACCAGCCCGTGCATCCCTGTCTGCCCCCTGGTTATCGGATGTACCACGTGAGCATCGCACCAGCCTCCGGTCAGCTGAGAGAAAATGGCACAAGTCAAAAGACCATACTGACCTCTCTCTCTCTACTTTCTCCGTTGACGTCACCTCTGCAAAAACTGATTATAACCACTCGAAGATCAGCAACTCTCCTGACTCTCGCACACTCTTAAAAACCTTCTCTGCTCTCCTCTGTCCGCCTGCTCCCACACCTTCATCGGAGTTAACGGCTGATGATTTTGCATCGTTCTTCGTAAAGAAAACTACCGCCATCAACAGCCAATTTTCTACGCCACCATCACCCGCCTTTTCTCCTATGTCTGAAGATGATGTTTCCAAGGTCATTGGTTCCAACCACCCTACCACCTGCCCACTGGATCCCAGCCCCACCCATCTCCTCCATGCCATCTCTCCAGCAGTTGTGCCTGGTCTGACCCGCATCATCAACTCTTTGCTCACCACTGGGACATTTCCCACTGCTTTCAAAGAGGCCTGCATCACACCGCTACTGAAGAAACTCACTCTCAACCTTACACTGCTAGAACACTACAGGCCGGTGTAGTGTGTGAAAATGCATATCTTCCGTCAAAATGTAGATGACTGATTTTAACCTCTTATTATTTTCTGTCTTCTTAAAAAATTATTTTTTTACTTACCTCACTATTCTTAGCTTTGTATACTGTGCTAGGCTTTAATGGACTGGATTTAATTAACTTATGCATTTTGTTGCCTATATTGTTATAATTGCTTCCAATGATTCCTCGTCTGTAAGTCGCTTTGGATAAAAACGTCTGCTAAATGACTAAATTTAATTTTTATGAAATGTGTAATGTCATGTGTAATGTGTAATGTGTAGTGTGTGGCCTTGAAATTTTAGCATGTCTACGTAATCATGAATAAATGCTTCTTGAGACACACAGTGTTGCTTCTTTGCATGCATCAAATGAATTGTTTCTGGCTATATGCATCCATGCATTAGTTTGAGAGGGGTGGAAAGGGGACACTTGGGTGAAACAAAACTGCCCCAAAAGTACCCCCCCCACTTTAAATACAGTTTTTTCTAAGTCAATTTGGTACATTTCTCTGATCCGATTTGAAATTCTCAAAACTTCTTGTTCAATCCTTACATCCTTGTGTCACGTGTGCACATCAAACAAGCATTTTCTCATTTCTTTGAACAAGTTGCAAATGCTTTGGTACATCCATGCAAATGATTATGACAAAATTCTGTGCAGATTCCTACATTATCAATTGCTTATGTCATGTTGATCAAAATGCATTATAATGGGTCTCTGTAGAATAGTATAATCCCCACGACATTTAAGCACTAGTTTTACAATATACAGTAAGTATACTTTAAGTAAACGGTGGCATTTTATTTTACTCAATTTAGTGTTTTGCATTGCTATATTCTTTCCACATAGGACTGCAAGACAACTTCACTGTGTTGCAGACGGCCCCTTTTCACACCTAAACAGTCTTTTGACACTCTCTACAGGGATCTCATCCCTGAACAAGAGAGGGGACAGATTGGAGATGACCTGCCAAAGTACGTGTTAGTTTGGGACAATGTCAGTTTCCATCGCTCCAACATCATCAGGCAATGGTTTGCGGCCCACAACAGGATGCTGGTGGAGTTCCTCTCACCCTACTCAACCCCGTTGAGGAATTTTTCTCAGCATGAAGATTAAAAGTATATGATCGCCAGCCGCATACACAGATGACCCTTCTGGCTGCCATGGATGTAACGTGTGATGACATCACAGCTGATGCCTGCAGAGGCTGGATTAGACACTCTGAAAGATGATTTTCACGCTGTATCGCAAGAGAAGATATTTGTTGTGATGTGGATGAGAATCCGTTGCCCAAAAGACAGGAACGTCAGGAGGTGTAGGAAGACTGCACTGTAATTCCACTGCACTGCATGTACAGTTTTCCCTAAGGAGATTGTCTTATGTTTAGATTTCTACATTTGTTTGTGCTATGCAGTGCTGTCTTTTCCTGTCTGCATCACAATGACACTGTCTGTCAATAAATCATTGTACAAACAGTAAAAGCGTTAACGTGAATCATGTGCCTTCTCTTGCAATCAAACAATCAAAACCAGAAATGCACTTACTGTTTTGCAAATGACAAGGATGATTCGAGAAATGCTCCACTCATCACTCTCAGGTCACTCCGCTGCACACGTCTGATCACTTCTTTGTCACCCCCGACCTCACCGCTCCAGACAACGCAGATGTCTTACCGCTGGTCACTTTCCGGCGCTACCTACGGTCCCTCCCTCCTGCTTTTCCTCTGCTGTCTTGTCTGCACTCCCCCCCTCTGTGGAGCTCTCTCTTTTGAATACCAACAGTGCCAAAGACACTCTGTGTTCCACGCTTACATCCTGCTTGGACAACATATGCCCTCTTACATCTGGACCAGCCCGTGCATCCCTGTCTGCCCCCTGGTTATCGGATGTACCACGTGAGCATCGCACCAGCCTCCGGTCAGCTGAGAGAAAATGGCACAAGTCAAAAGACCATACTGACCTCTCTCTCTCTACTTTCTCCGTTAACGTCACCTCTGCAAAAACTGATTATAACCACTCGAAGATCAGCAACTCTCCTGACTCTCGCACACTCTTAAAAACCTTCTCTGCTCTCCTCTGTCCGCCTGCTCCCACACCTTCATCGGAGTTAACGGCTGATGATTTTGCATCGTTCTTCGTAAAGAAAACTACCGCCATCAACAGCCAATTTTCTACGCCACCATCACCCGCCTTTTCTCCTATCTCTGAAGATGATGTTTCCAAGGTCATTGGTTCCAACCACCCTACCACCTGCCCACTGGATCCCATCCCCACCCATCTCCTCCATGCCATCTCTCCAGCAGTTGTGCCTGGTCTGACCCGCATCATCAACTCTTTGCTCACCACTGGAACATTTCCCACTGCTTTCAAAGAGGCCTGCATCACACCGCTACTGAAGAAACTCACTCTCAACCTTACACTGCTAGAACACTACAGGCCGGTGTAGTGTGTGAAAATGCATATCTTCCGTCAAAATGTAGATGACTGATTTTAACCTCTTATTATTTTCTGTCTTCTTAAAAAATTATTTTTTTACTTACCTCACTATTCTTAGCTTTGTATACTGTGCTAGGCTTTAATGGACTGGATTTAATTAACTTATGCATTTTGTTGCCTATATTGTTATAATTGCTTCCAATGTTTCCTCGTCTGTAAGTCGCTTTGGATAAAAACGTCTGCTAAATGACTAAATGTAAATTTTATGAAATGTGTAATGTCATGTGTAATGTGTAATGTGTAGTGTGTGGCCTTGAAATTTTAGCATGTCTACGTAATCATGAATAAATGCTTCTTCAGACACACAGTGTTGCTTCTTTGCATGCATCAAATGAATTGTTTCTGGCTATATGCATCCATGAATTAGTTTGAGAGGGGTGGAAATGGGACACTTGGGTGAAACAAAACTGCCCCAAAAGTACCCCCCCCACTGTAAATACAGTTTTTTCTAAGTCAATTTGGTACATTTCTCTGATCCGATTTGAAATTCTCAAAACTTCTTGTTCAATCCTTACATCCTTGTGTCACGTGTGCACATCAAACAAGCATTTTCTCATTTCTTTGAACAAGTTGCAAATGCTTTGGTACATCCATGCAAATGATTATGACAAAATTCTGTGCAGATTCCTACATTATCAATTGCTTATGTCATGTTGATCAAAATGCATTATAATGGGTCTCTGTAGAATAGTATAATCCCCACGACATTTAAGCACTAGTTTTACAATATACAGTAAGTATACTTTAAGTAAACGGTGGCATTTTATTTTACTCAATTTAGTGTTTTGCATTGCTATATTCTTTCCACATAGGACTGCAAGACAACTTCACTGTGTTGCAGACGGCCCCTTTTCACACCTAAACAGTCTTTTGACACTCTCTACAGGGATCTCATCCCTGAACAAGAGAGGGGACAGATTGGAGATGACCTGCCAAAGTACGTGTTAGTTTGGGACAATGTCAGTTTCCATCGCTCCAACATCATCAGGCAATGGTTTGCGGCCCACAACAGGATGCTGGTGGAGTTCCTCTCACCCTACTCAACCCCGTTGAGGAATTTTTCTCAGCATGAAGATTAAAAGTATATGATCGCCAGCCGCATACACAGATGACCCTTCTGGCTGCCATGGATGTAACGTGTGATGACATCACAGCTGATGCCTGCAGAGGCTGGATTAGACACTCTGAAAGATGATTTTCACGCTGTATCGCAAGAGAAGATATTTGTTGTGATGTGGATGAGAATCCGTTGCCCAAAAGACAGGAACGTCAGGAGGTGTAGGAAGACTGCACTGTAATTCCACTGCACTGCATGTACAGTTTTCCCTAAGGAGATTGTCTTATGTTTAGATTTCTACATTTGTTTGTGCTATGCAGTGCTGTCTTTTCCTGTCTGCATCACAATGACACTGTCTGTCAATAAATCATTGTACAAACAGTAAAAGCGTTAACGTGAATCATGTGCCTTCTCTTGCAATCAAACAATCAAAACCAGAAATGCACTTACTGTTTTGCAAATGACAAGGATGATTCGAGAAATGCTCCACTCATCACTCTCAGGTCACTCCGCTGCACACGTCTGATCACTTCTTTGTCACCCCCGACCTCACCGCTCCAGACAACGCAGATGTCTTACCGCTGGTCACTTTCCGGCGCTACCTACGGTCCCTCCCTCCTGCTTTTCCTCTGCTGTCTTGTCTGCACTCCCCCCCTCTGTGGAGCTCTCTCTTTTGAATACCAACAGTGCCAAAGACACTCTGTGTTCCACGCTTACATCCTGCTTGGACAACATATGCCCTCTTACATCTGGACCAGCCCGTGCATCCCTGTCTGCCCCCTGGTTATCGGATGTACCACGTGAGCATCGCACCAGCCTCCGGTCAGCTGAGAGAAAATGGCACAAGTCAAAAGACCATACTGACCTCTCTCTCTCTACTTTCTCCGTTAACG